>NW_027509119.1:7255000-7627500 GCF_051911475.1 Siphateles boraxobius
TCTACAGCAGTGAGAATTTAAAATGAAAAGCCCTTAGTTTTTGTCCCCAGGAACACAAAATAGACAAACATACGAATGTGCGCGCACACACACACACACACACACACACACACACACACACACACACACACACACACACACACACACACACACACACACACACACACACACACACACACACACACACACACACACACACACACAATTAGATCTTGAGTTCTAGGCTAGACAACTAACTGTTTGTGTGTAAGCCTCGCTCTGCGGCACAGCAAAAGCAATCCTCTGGAGATGCTGAAATTAAAGGGCAGAATCTAGCCTGTTTATGGTTGGCACTCCACTATCCTCTCAATCAAATGTTTTATTAGCAATCATTCGGCACTCTCCGAGCCCTAACACTCCTCCGCCGGAGGAAGGAGGGGTTTCAGGATGGTGACCCCCGCTCCCACAGCTGCCTACAGATGCTGGACTACACACAGCTGATTACTCCCACCTGGAGCCAGAGTCAACATTAACCTTCACGAGGGCTCAAGAGGCCTGCAGTCCCTACAGCTTCCCCAAGAGGACGGAGGGTTACGGAGACACAACCAGTGAGACGTAAAGAATAGAGAGAAGAATAAGAATTGGGTGGGGGGTGGCACGGCAGTTTGAACCATGGTTTAGCATTTAGTGCTATAGTGCTCATGTGGGACATGCAGGTTCAATTCTGGCAATACTTTTACCCAGAAGAATGCGATGTGAAATCTGCCACATTTAGAACATAGAACTTTTATTCTCTAATTGTGCTGCATCCCAATTCGCCAACATAAACTATGTAAAAAGTACATACCTCTGAGTGTGTAGGAGAAGAGTAGGTCCGTTTTTAAACATAGTACCACATCATTATTGTGTGCCTTATCGTACACCCGGCGCAATGCAGTGCCAGGCGCGACGCAAGTGTTTTTGGCTAGTTTCAGCCTGACTCAGTTATCATTTTCATGTCCTGTGCCACGTTGTTTAAATAGCAAATGCATTTGCGCCCATTTGTGCGCCCATGGGCGTGCTGGTCTGAAAACGAGGTGTGTTCGGTGCACTGTTGGCACGTTGCTATTTTGAGGCAACTGAAATAGACTGTGCCATTGACCAACAAAAACCTGGTCAACTTAAGTCAATGGCGCAATATTTTTTTTGTTATTTAGAGAGGCATTAGTAGTGTCCGCCTATAGGCGGGTCCACAAAGCGCGTACACTTTGTCCCTTAGATGGTCTGCTGGCGTGCTTTAACCTCATGCACGAGCAGATCCGTTTCCTCCCTAGAGATGCGCCAAGTCTTTCCACTTGCAAATTCCTCCATGTAAATAACAATCCACCATGGCGCGAGTGCAATTGGCTTTTAAAGGGATCAGGAGATGAGACTCTGATTGGTTTATTGCACGTTACGCCCAAAACACACCTATTACTCTAAGAGAATAGGGATAAACCCTTTTAGACCATGCACTGTGCGCGCCGACCGTTTTTTCCGTCGTTAAACTAGCAAAAGTGGAGTCGGACGTGCCCTAAGTGCACTTGCGCCGTGTGCTTTAGACCATGCGCTTAGATCGCTTTATATCTTGCAGGCAGCTGAAATAAATATTATCAATTATGGTAACACTTTAGACAATCTACTACCTATAAGTAACTTTGCAACTACATGTCAACTTACTCTCATTAGAGTATTAGTAGACTAGTTAGCTTAAAATCTGCTAAAAAATTATTTTGATGCTCCCCCAATAGACATTCAACAGACTATAAGTAACTTTGTAACTACATAGTAGTTACAAGTACATAGTAACTACTAACCCTAACAGTCTACTGTCTACTGATAGTTAGTTGACATGTAGTTGCAAAGTTCCATCAAAATAAAGTGTAAACTTGATTATTAAATACTCAATGTTCAGGTGAATGACAATAAATGGGTTAACATGCTTCTTGGGACCAGAAGATTGGGCAAGGCTAACCAACTAACCCTGCAATGCTCAATATTGAAAAGAGTTAAAAGAACCAATCACTTCATTCATAAAAGCAACTATCTTTTGCTTTAAGTCATGCTGGAAAACATGATCTGTAAGGGTGTATGGTGTAAGGTTCACCCTTGGCATGTCTGGCTGGATTAAAACAAACTCTGGTGCGATTGCTCTGTTAATGCGGTTCATTTGAATAACTGTAAACACTGCCATCTGAACCCTGATGCGCACCAAACAAGCAGGCCGAGACCACTGAAAAGACGGTCTCTGTTTGCTTCCAAACGAACTCTGGTGCGATTCGAATGGAATATGAACACAACAAGGACAAAAAAAAAAGGACAGAATGCTCAAGCATACCTGTTTTTTCTTGTTTTAGTCACAATGTTGCCCAACACAGTTCAGTACAGGATCGCAGCAGATCTTGGTTTGTGTTTGTGACGGCGGGAGTCCTGCTGCTGTTTTGACTCGTTTACACATTTGATAAGCTCTTCACGAGTTCTCAGCTGGAGAAAATATCATCATAATAGGCTACGCACATACAATGAGCTCATTTAGCCCAGCACACAGCATTGTTTTGGATGTTGGGCAAGTTCCGTCGCAAAATATACATAATAAAAGCAGTCTAATCAGGTTGTGAACATATCTCTATGCCTTTAGGTTCGGTATCTTTAGTTGCCAAAAACTGACTAGGACTAAATATTTTTGTTTTAGTTTTTTTGGTCAGTTCCATGGCCCCCAGAATATTTTGTTGTATAAATATCTGAACATGCAATATATCAAAAGAAAGAACAGACCCTCTGCTTAAAAAAAACAACAAAAAAAACATGCATTCTTTATTATATTTTTCTTTAGCAAAAAAAAAAAAAAAGAGAAAATTGTGACTACATCTGGATCGGATTCATACCAATGATCAAAACATAGATTGAGTAGTTTGAATAGATAAAGTCCATCAACACCCCTAATGCTTGCACAGTCCTATACCTACCTATAAACCACAGTTCTATAATTCAGTAACATTAGGCAGTTTCGATTTATATTCTGTTTAATGTGGATGATCGCGTTATTTTACATATGCTTATGCTATCACTTGTTTCTGCTGCTTCTTCTCCTGTGTTTTGATCAGGAGATTCTGTAATCTTTCAGAGGATGCATAAAAGAGTTTCCTACTGTATAACAGTGAAAACACGGAAAGCCGGAAATTTCAGTCAATGGCGGGGAAAGGGTTTAAAAAGTGGAAAAAGCCCCCCCACCCCCCAAAAAGTTTGGGGTGGTAAAGACAGTTACCTTCTGACACACTGAACTATGCTGAGATTTCAGCCTGGACACTTTCTCCTCCAGCCACTGTATCCGCTCAGCCTGTGAACACACATGCACAAAGATCATGAAATTCACATCACAAATGTTTACCATCAAACACAGAAATGTTTTGAGAAGGAGACAATAACCAGAGCAAAGATGGTAGCTCAGAACAAATAAAGCAGTGAGAAAATGGCTGTACTGTACAGTCATAATGAGAAGCGGAGGTGTGTGTGTGTGTGTGTGTCAGGTTCCCTGCTCTGCTCTCATCACATCTGCTGTCAGTAATCTGTTCCTGAGCCAGCAGTGCTGGGATTAAGTGCAGTCTGCAGATAAAGGATGTATGCGTCATTAAAACACACAAGACCGACACGTACACACTCACAGAGCCACCGGTGAGTAATAATACGGCCACAGTTTCAATCACAAACGCAGCTTCATTTCTATGTGAAAATCATGGCTGTTCAGAGTGTGGAAGTCTCAGATGTGAAGTTCTTTCAAAAAGCAAACTGTCCAGCTGTGCATTGGAGAAATAATGATTTTAAAAGTGATGGATCACCCAAAGTTCTTGGTAACACTTTGTTTAACAGTGTCTTTGTTACAAGTTACATGTACTTGCTATAGTAATAACAGAAAATTATCCATAATTAAATGCAACAAACCCTAATCCTAACCCTATAATATTTACAGGTAGTTAATTAATATTACTTTGTACTTAAATGTATAATTACACTGTAACCATAACCCTGACACCTTCGAATAAAGTGTAACCAAATTCTCTTATGTACTCACCATAATGTATTTCTAAACTCTATTTCTTTCTTTCCAAAAAAGGAAAAAAACTCTTCGTAAAGTAGTCCATGTGACTTTTGGCCCGTTTACACCTGGCCACTTCATGTGTTTTTACTGATCGGATAGCTATCTGATTTGTTAAAACAGTTCCCTTTACAATTGGCCACATAGATGTCTCAGCAAAAACAAATATAAATCATATTTTTAAATTCCGCTCTAAATGCAAATTTTACAAAGTTCACGATATGTATTGAGAAAAGCACTATAGAAATAAATGTGAACTGAATTGAATCTGCAGCCATGCGTGTTGCACTAGACCTGTCATATCTGGCTATAACATATCATATAGCATCTCCTTATTTTTTTACATTTTGGGATGAGTAAAATTTACATGTGCCTTCTACCCCCAATACAATATCGAAAGCGTTTCAGAGGGCATTTACTCCCGGTGACCAGGTGTAAACAGACAATAATATGTCATATAAGTATGAGATTTGAGTACGATGATGGTGAATTTACGATGACTACGAACTTTGCTCTGTCCCTCACATCATGCTATTATATGGCTTTAGAAAATTTGAAATATAGAGACTTATGGACCACTTTTATGGTACTTTTATGGTGCCTTTTAGACATTTTTCGAGCTTAACCATCTAAAGTCATGGTATGATTGTTAAAAAAAATCTTCATTTTATGTTCCACAGAAGAAATTAAGTTTGGGACATCATGAGAAATAATGAACACATTTTCATTTTAGGGTGAGTCATGCCTTAAAGGAAACAGTGATGTCCATGTGTATACATTTTAGGTCTGATTCTTTGCAGGAAATGCTGAAAAATACTATGCTTCTCAATAGAGGAAATTTGATTAAGGCACCAGATCATGAACAAAAGATAATAGTCACAGAGAATAAGAACATAGCACACATGAACTCAAACTGATATGATGACAAGGAGATCAAAAGCTTTCTGCCATGCACTATTCCATTTAATACAAAATTCAGCCCTTCCGGAAAAAAATCTAAATAAAATAAAAGGCAATTCTGAACAAAATAAAGAACACAAAGAAAAAAAAAAATATACATATATATATATATATATATTTTTTTTTTTTTAACTACTGGCCTGTAAATATTAATATACCAAACTTTTTTTCTACATATTTTATTGTCAAATTAGTGTAACGGAGGCCAGCTACTAGTAAGAGTTGTGCAAGTAAACCTCACTCCTCTTGGAGCATTAGACGGTTCTTGACCGTCCCATGCCGCAAACACCTGTTTGAATCCTGCTCGGAGTGGGGCGAGTAGAACTGAAGGAGTTACATTAGCATTAGTAAAATCAAAAAAATTCTAACATCTGCAAGAACATAAAAGACAGAACACTGGTAAACGTAACAACTCTCCCCTGTCTGCTGATATTTTTTCTTTTTTCAGTAACACTTTATTTCGATAGTCCACTTTAGACATTCTACTAATTATAAGTAACTTTGCAGCTACATGTCAACTAACTATCATTAGAGTATTAGAGTATATTATAGAGTATAGACTGTCTGCTTAACATCTGCTAACACTTTATTTTGTTGGTCCCCCAACAGATATTCTACTGACTATAAGTAACTTAGCAACTACAAATCAACTTGTTCTCCTAACCCGAACCCCTAACACCTAACCCGAACCCTAACACCTAACCCTAAACTAACAGTTTACTGACAGTCTACTTACAGCCTACTAATACTCTAGTGACAGTTAGTTGGCATGTAGTTGAAAAGTTACTTATAGTTAGTAGAATGTCTAAAATGACTATTGAAATAAAGTGTCACCCTTTTGGCTTTAACAAGTTTATCTATCTTAAACATCTGTCAGTGTAATGTGTGTTCAGAAAAAAAAAATTGAATAAAAAAACTATTCCAAAAATCTAAAGTCTGTAGAATTGCTTAAGACATCTCAGTAAAATGGCCCTAGAGGTCAACTGGATAAACAGAATAGCATTAACCACAGTAATGACTCCCAGACCATGTGACATTACAGAGAGGTGAGAGCCTATGAGCAAGCAGCAGATGGTATATGAATAACGGAAACTGTAATGACATACAAACAAGTACTACAGTATTTCCATGGTTTCTTGAACAAATCCCATGTATTCACTGAAGTACCCTGGAATACCATGTATATACTATGGTTTATAAATATTTATCAGTACTATGGTATCACCAGCTGATAGTATCACTGGACCATTGTACCAGTGTTATCATTTAATTTTTATACATTATATATGTTGTTAATATTTTAAAGTAGATTTTTATTTTTAATTTCAGTTTTCACATTTAGTTTGAGTTCTTTAAGTACTTCAAGGTAAAAGGGTGGTTGATTATGATTTCACTTTTTTAACTTTAGTTAGTGTGTAATGTTGCTGTTTTCGCATAAACATCTGCAAAGTTTCGACGCTCAAAGTTCAAAGCAAATGGAGATATTTTCTTTTACAGAAATCGCTTTTTGAGAACTACAACAAATGGCTGGTACAGACTACAATGAGGTTCTTCACGGGTTAGTGACATCACTAACCCTAAAATTTACATAAACCCCATCCACGGGAACGCGATTTATAGATTATCATGACAGAATACGCTAATCAATGACTAGAAGATAGTTAACTCCACATCAACTACATAAATTCATCAACTAACCATTCAGAAATGTCCTGTTGGATTCTACATTTTGTCACTTCTTCTTGAGTCTCTCCATCATTGTCTGACTCCGGTTTGAACATAATAGGCTAAAAGTTTTTGACATTTTCAGTGCGTGTCTGTGTGAGGTAATCTTGAAGCTCCGCGCTCTTAAAAACACACAAAAACGGCGAATTTTTGTTCCCCTCAAAAAGTGACAATTTTAACATGCTATTCAAAAATATCTGTGGGATATTTTGAGCTAAAACTTCACATACACACTCTGGGGACATCAGAGACTTATTTTACATCTTGTGAAAAGGGCATTATACCACCCCTTTAAACTAAATGAAAAATGAGAAACCTTTCCTTGGCAACTAGCTGAAATAAAAGTGAGTAAGTAAAAAATGTATATTTTATTTTAAGTTAATCTTTATTTTGTTTCAAGAAACAACTTTTTTTATGGTTTAAGTTAATAATAAAAATTTTGTATGGTACCACAACAGGACTTTGAATACATTTCCCTTCCTAGTACATCTACTCTAGTGCATATTCAGTAGTCACCATCAGTGCGCTGTAAATTGAGAATTATCCAATCTCACTGTGTTTTTGGCATCCTGCATCCTTTCCTGGCACCGGCTCACCTGGGCTCGAACAACGGACAGCTCATTCTCCAGTTCGTGACATTTCTTCCTAGCTTCTTGGGCCTCTTTGCACTTTTCCAACACCGTGGACTGATCCAAACTAAGCTCCGCAGAGACTCTGTCCACCTACAGGGCGGCGCCAGACATGAGAAACATAATGCAATAGAATCTTCTTTCCAAGGGCACATACAGACACACTCATTCAATCTGACCCTTGGTGGAGGTGACCTCCTTGCAATCAGCCCCCTGGAACACTTATTTCCCAGCTATAATCAGACTCGCTCACTAAGGCCTGACCTTTTCTCAGCAGCCCCTCAGCCATGGCTATGTATAACTCCAATATAAAACCCAGCCCCCTAGAGAGAGACATCTGCTAGAGCTCAGATCCACGGCCATACAGGTTAATTAGGGAGAGAGAGCACAAGCTCACCGCTGCACAAACAAGCTAGAAAGATCTCAGACTTTATGAAAGGTATGATATATGTAAGTTGCACCTAATATCATAGTATTTACTGTGGCACAGGGTTATATTTTTATTTATTTATTTTATTTATTTTTTATATTTAAAGTTATATAAATTTTTTTGGGAATTTTTTTCTCATGGTAACAAACTAAATTAAAGAATAAACTTGGGACCTATAAAGCAAGGCAGCCTACAAGTTCTTTATGATGTCCTCTTAATAACATCTCAAACACTTATTTTCTAATCATGCAGGTATAGCTCCTAAATTCTTGAATTATGATGACAGACCAAATTCTACAAAATTGGTGGCTGAGCTTACATGTCAATACCATATTTCAAAGCTCCGATAAAATATGACATTATGATAAATGCTACATTTTTGGTGAATATTTGACATCAACAATGGTACTCAGTGGCCTGGTGCCATTTATTTTCCAGAATAGCTTCATTGCACCTTCACCAGATTCCCTTTTACCTCCGAGAGCTACAAGAGAAAATAAACATATAGTATACAATTTTTTCAAACTAAGGCAATACACACTTTTGACAGATCATGTGCACTTGAAGGCAAGTGACCTAGAATAGCAGTTTTATTCTACATAGAGTGGATAACATGATCAGAGCATTACATCCTCTAGCTTTATTTAGAGCTGATATTAACATCCTGTTCAGGTGATCTCACTTTGAAAAGGTATAATGCTAAATATAATTATAAATTGGGTTCTAAATGTTTTGAGATTAGTTTACAACCACTTTCTAAAGTGGACAAAAACGCACATGACCACATTGCAAACCAAGGCCATAACCATCCCTGACAAAGAGCAGGGCAAATCCATCTAATAATGTACTCTTCACAGATACTGAACATGAATGCCAGTGTGACACTTCACTTTTAACAATGAAAGAGTAAGATGTAAGTAGCTAAACACTTTTTACGGTAGAAATGTTAAGCGGACGACAGTAATATCCAGTAATACAAACAACTTTACTTGTTTGGTCAAATTCTCTCAGGATCAACCGATACGGAACTAAACAACTCAGAGTAACTGAATCAGTCACATGCCTGTGAATACGATATTTAAAATGGCATATGTAACCAAAACCAATACCATCCACACCAATAGGTGCCAGTATAAAGTGTAATAGCACTATCATATCACCGAATCATGAAGAAAAAAAAATACTTAAGGCACCTTGTGGTACTTCTGTTCTTGCTCAAGTCTTTGGAACTGAAAATATTACACATGTAATTCAGTCTCACAAAGTAATGAATCTCATTTAAAAGAGTTTGAAGCTGTGAACATAGAGATAATAAAGGTGCCTCACATGATAACAAACAAGCTGCGTCTGGACCGTAAAAAGGCCGTGAACTTAAGTGTGAGAGTGTTGGTGGGTACTGTGAGTGTGAGGTTGTTTTCTCAGCAATCAGTGTAGAGCTCCCCTAACAAGTCTGCCATGACGCCTAGCGACAGGTGACACAGCCACTGGTGACGGACAGCACTGGACTGAGCTCTGATTGGTCAGCAGTCCGATCCAGGAGGGGAGGGCTGAGAGTCTCACTGCAGCAAACACTAGCTTGTAGCAACATGTCTAATATCACAAACTGTTTTCGATGCTTTTAAATTATGCATGTATTACATTTTACAACCTAAAAGAAAGAACAATCATAATATTCAGAAGAGATCTCTAAAATTTCTCACACTGAGTTCAGATTAACAAGATTCCAAAGTCTGCAAAAATCAAACTTCAACCTGAATTCTCATTATTCTCATCAAATTCTAACAAGATCACACACATATATAAATATAACTGACTCATTTGAGGCATTTGAAAAATATCTTAGATAAAAGTTGATACATAAAATAAACATAACTTAGTCCCCTGTTCTGGGTTTTGTGTCATGTTTTAAGTATATCTGCAGTTTTCCTCCCAGAGTAAATGTCTTCTCTGGGATCATGTTCCCTGGCATCTGGCAAGAAAAAATTCTGAGACCCTCCTCACCTCAACGGTGGAGGGGCAAACACCTGTCTCAAAGAACTCTTACTTCAGTCCAGCTGCTAGCTGTTCAACACATGTACTGCACGGTCTACAGCAAACATGGAATGTAACAAGTTTAGCAGAGTTACTTAGGCAAACAAAGAGTTTACTTGATACATAAAAACAACATTTTTTTTTAGACCCAAAAAACTGCATATTAAGCATTGTACCATCATGTGCAACTCAAAACAATCGTCCTCATGTCAAAGTAACAACTGCAGCTCAAAAGCCGCTGACATTACAGTAAAGTACCACTTGTAATGTATGAAAACAACAGAATCTTTCAGTTCATTATGGTCGCTTGGATTGGGATCATTTTGTGTGTTTTTTTTCTCTCAAAGCCTTTTCAAAATCATCCCTGACTGAACATTTGCTCTTGGTAAACTTTTTGTGTAACAGCAAAAGCCAATTCAATAATTATAGCTATTCTTCTTATGTGGAATCATCCTTCTTAGAAGAAGAGAGAAATACAAAAATTACTGCAAATGCAGTGGTCTGAGATCAAAGTATCTCACAAAAAAGAGCCCAAAACAAAAGCATGGAGATTGAGAGATCGAGAGAGAGAGAGAGAGAGAGAGAGAGAGAGAGAGAGAGAGGGCCTGAGCAGCCTGGGCCTGGCTGTAAAGCTTTTACCTGAGCTTGTAGCTCCTGATCTTTCTTCCTGGCATCTTGTAGCTGCCCGTGAAGCTCCTGGTTGCGGTCGTGTCCCCTCTGGAGCTCCTGCTGGCTTTCTTGCAGCTCTCTCTGCAGATCCCACAGCCTCTGCTCTTGGACATCCAGCTATCCAACCACAATAGAGGGCAGGGCGCAGAGGAAGAGAAAATCAATCCACTACAAAGAGTCTCCTTCTCTGCTCGCCTGCCCGTTTCGCAGAACCCGCCATGACTAGAGCTCCGGCAAAGAGGAACTGGTGTCCATCTGGCCCTCATTGCATCCCAAACATTGAGCAACCCTGAGTGGTTCTACGCTTCACATACACCCAGACACTCTAGACAGGCTAGGACAGCCCTGCACTGAATGCAGAAACAAAAATCAATGCTTCTTAAACAAATGCGAAATCGCAGCACATTGTACGAAAGAAAGAGCAAGAGAACAAGCAATACTTCTGCAGACAAATCTTTACAATTTTCGGTTACATACACCAGCAGTTTGCTCCACCATTGCGACAAGTCAATCCATTACCCACTTTTTGCAACAAAAAGTATTCATTAATGGTGTTATTTTTCAAATCATTACAGCAAGGCCTACCACGTCACATCAAAAATAAATAATTATTATTGTAATTAGCACACTATGGTCACCTGCAAAAGAGAATGGAGAGGCGGGGAAGATGGGAGTCAAGAAAAGGAGAAAGGAGGAGGAGGTTTAGCAAACCCCTTGTTCCGGTCCAGTCCAACATTATCAAGCATCCTCATCTGCATTTCAAATTGTCGCACGATGACAGCCACATATCCAAAATGGAGGCCCAGGGACTCCCCGCAATGATCAATTAATTAGCCGCACTCATTAGAGGCCCAAGAGTAATCCACAAATTCGCCTAAGTCACCTAAATCAAACGGTCGCCCCTCACTTTACCCATTGATTGTGGTCTGGTGACAAGCACTTCAAACCTTGCCTCGTCTTCTCATCCGTCTGTTGGCATAGTGAACGCTCGAATTCCTGCCAGATTGTAGACTAAAACAATGAGGGAAGAATGAGAATCGTTTCCCTTTAATCCTAAAAACCCAGCTCATCCTTTTGCTCTGCTTTTCGGTGTGTGATGCAAGCCGATAACCCTGCTCTTTCTTTGCCTTACAATTGCGCTCTCTCTCCATTCTCCCCTCCTAAACTGATCAATACTTCATTTAAATCATGACATTAGCACACTACAACTGGAAAAAAGCTGAAAGGAATAGCAAAACGCTTCTTGTGGCAAATGGAGGGTTGGAAAATGGATTATACATTCAAATAGTAACCATAACTGTTTGTTTATATGTAAAAACAAAGATTGAAATGCATGTGACGCTCAGGACCAACATCATTGTTTTATTTTCAGCTCCCAAGACTGACTGATCAATATCGCATTTGAATCCAGAGAGAGGGGCAATGCCGCTTTAGCTCTCAACGTTAAATGAAATGCAAACAGCTCTGCCGTAATCAACACGTATATCAGACCTTATCATCCCGTCCCGCTGAAACAAACCCTAATGATATTTCCATACACAAAGAACATGTAGCCATACGCATTGGCGGTGGCGTGGTATGCGCCGTCTTGCATTTGTTTATTCATGCAGGATGCTGTAAGAATAATCAGAGCGCTATGCAAACACTCCACACTTAAGACTTGAAGGGACGGTAATCATCGACGCAGGGGGGTGTGGGAGCAGAAAGAAGAAGAAGAAAAAAGGTAATTTCCTGTCGCGGATCTGCATAACAGGCGCACGAGAGAGTCTTATCTGCCTAATGGTCATTAGCGGAGCTTATTTACCTGAACGCTTTGGGCGTCACGGGCCTGATGAGAGAGGAGCAGATCTTGCCGGAGTCTTTGGATGCTCGCGTCCCGACGTGACAACTGCGGTTCGGGTTTCACATCCCAAACGTGGCGGTGAGGAAGGAATGGAGGGCGTGAGGGGTTTTTGAGAGTAAAGAGAGGGAGGTGGAGAGAGAGGGAAGGGAAGAGTGAATCACTCCAGGAACATGCACTTACATATAGTCGGGTGCCAATGTCAACCAATGAGCAATTAGGCAGACAAGACCAAAGTTATTGATCGGGTTTGGGGCTCTTTCCCAGGCTAACTAAGCTGAGTATGTGTGATGGCTGAGGAAGCAGTAGGGGAAAAGAGGAGGGGGAGAATTGCGAAGAGCTACTCCCTCTAGCTCTCACTGGGCCTGTGGTATCGAAGAGGGCCTGGTCATTTAACCTTCTATTGATCTCCCTTCTAAACAACCCCCTTCCCTAAACAAATGTGCATGTAAAATGTATACACTTAATGTAGGTCACACACATGCCAATACATTAAACAGTCAAATGTGCCTGCAAGCCTGCTGGGGAGATTGTCCCAGGTTTTGCAGACATCAGGGTTCTTGGGAAGATATAACCCTGAGTGTGCATCATAGGTTACCAACCAGATTGCAGACTTTAGCATTGCTTTATGGGTGCGCTTGAGGGTACACATCATTCATTTGAGATGAATGAAACCAAGGTTGTAAGGGATAGAAGTAGAGTCTTTTCAATTGGCTGTAGAGACTTTAAGGGATAGTTCACCCAAAAATGGAAATTCTGTCATCATTTACTCAGCCTCATGTTGTTCCAAAACTGCATGATGTTCTTGCTTCTGCATAACACAAAGGAAGGTATTTTGAAGATTGGTTTAATGTCAGTGGGGTCCTTATCGATTTTGGTTGTATGGACAAAAAAAAGGCATTTTGTATTTCACTGAAGAAAGAAAGTCATACAATATGACATGAGGGTGAGGATTTTTTTTTTGTTTTTTTTTTGGGTTAACTATTCCTGTAGATTCACATGTAATTTCCATGTCAGGTTCCCAAACTTCTTTTAAATTTTGGATTTTAGGCGTCTGTCATACTCGCATCTATACAGTTGATGAATGAATTATTAGAATAATTTGTGCACTGCTAATAAAATGGCTAAGGACAGAAAATTAAGAGCATTGAGTGTCAAAAACTGTGTCTAACAGTGTGAATTGTGGCCGTACCTCAGTCTTCAACAGCTGTGTTCCTCTGAGGGCTGTGAGATCAGTGGAAGCCTAAAGAGGAAGACAATGTATCCGATGAGACTATGAAAGAAAAAGGACCACTAATGTCTCTACATTAGCTCAATTGTTTCTGCTAGACAGGAAATAAATGGAGAGTAAATTGAGACAGTCATTAAACAGGTCAGGTCATAAACATATTAGATAGTTTGACAGTTTTATGAGAAGGTAGGTTAGTTCATGTTGTAAAGGTCATGTGATGCAAATCCCTTAAAAAATAATTAATTCATGATGTTTGTAAAATATACTTCTTACATTGAAAATATATTTTAAAACTTAAAAAAAAGTAAACATGGTTTCTAGTACTTTTAACTTGAGAAAGTTGAGATTTTTTTTTGTTTTTAAATAATAACATTTTCTACATTTTCAAAAACATTTTCTAGAACTTGTCACATGTATATATATATATTTTTTTTATCTCTTACATTATAAAATAACCGTACATACATTACATACACATTCATAACATACATATACTGTATGTGTAAACATTTTATGGGCCCTATCTTGCACCCAGCACAATTGACTTTGTACACCTACGCATATATCATTCCTATTTCGCACCCGACACACAGCAGACTTCTCCCTCCACAGACGCACGTCGGTAAATTAGAGAAGGAATTTGTGCTTTCTCATCAAATTCATCCAAGACCAAATTATCTGAGCTGCTACCCACAATCATTTTACAGCTCTGTATATCAACATTTTCCTACTTTATATCAACAACATTTGTTTATTTTCTTTTTTTTTCCTAAAAAGGAGTTTTAGGAGACACATCAGAGATAGAGTTGATTAGAAAAACACTAAAGAGACGTACTATAAACACGTCTAACGATACAGAGACGGAAGAGAATGAACTGAATAAGACAGGGAAAAATATCTATTCCTCCCAGAGAGTGTGTAATTGAAGACATGTCTTTCATGAGATATGCTTTGTTGTGAAAGCAGAAAATTCACAAAAAAGTTTTACAAGAAAGAAGACAGAAGAGTTCACAAGTGCTGGTGAGAGGAGCCAATGACGACACGCTCGTATTGACCCTTTCCTCAATAATGTCTCTGGAGAACAGTTAGTTAACACTGATTGTCTACAATCCTGCTCAATCCTGACAAGTGTGGCCTCGGCCAACTCCACTTCAACACAATCAATTATTTCCTCGCTACCCATGGCCAAGAACATCCTTAAAGCACACAATCTGCACCAGAGAAACACTCCATTAGGAAGGTGAGGAAAGAACATTAGGAACCTGCTTTTTTCATTGCCGGGAAAATGCTGCCTTGTGTTGTGGATTCCTTTTTTAATAGCGACATTCTGATTACATCATCAAAATGATGTTTACTCCTACCACAGATTCATACAGAGATAGTGTAGAATAGTGATGTTCAGGTATTTACTAGAAAGCCATGCTCTTTTGCATAGCCTGTTGTCTCTCCAAATTTTTCCATCTGTGTGTTTTTGAAAATCAATGGTGATATTTCCAGAGAGGCAGACATGATAATGAAAGAGAGAGGCGAGAAAATGCAACCCTCAGAGGTGATTGCTCATTCCGAGCGGCTTCAAACATCCCTGTGTTAGAAGGACACCTTAAATATTCTGACTTTTTGCGTCACTCCAGACTAAATCCCTAGCAACCACCATAGCAACACACTTCCTCTTGGACGTGAAATGCATTGTAAGTTCCCCCCTGCCACCAGAGATGGAAGAGGGGAGGGAGGGTGCGAGCAGGACGACAGACAGAGAAAAACAGCATCACAAAATGAAAGCATTAGAGGCGAAAGGAGAAAAACAAGTCAGAAAGACTTCATTCATATTAATAGCACAAACAAAACAGCCACATAAGCGAACACACTAAGGAGGGAAAATCAGCTATTTTTATTTTTCATCTGCAACACGTTTATCGTTTTCTGTATGCAAGGGATAAAATATGCCCTGAACTACCATGTCTGAAAAGCCACTGCAATGCCAGACTAATTCTTAACCGTTACTCATTTGTCTACAGTCTGTCTATATATGTGCGTGTGTGTGTGTTCTATAAAGAACTCTATTCTAATTCTTTTGTGGCTATATGTGTAATAGATGCCAATTATCTCTGTTAAAGTCAATGTGAATAGCCATTCAAACCCATTGTACTTCCATAATGTGATCTACGTCTTGTGTGGTGTGTGAAAAGTTGACTTTCTATACCAAAATGGAGCCAGACCAAATGCGAGTTTGCTAAACAGCAATTTGACTATAGAGCGGTGCAGAGATGACGTATTTTTCGCCAGTTCGCATCACACTGGTTCTTGGATTATTGTATAAAAAAAGGTCTGTGACTAACAAAAGCTTATGCTTTTTACACATTGTTTTCATTGTGATAATCTTCACAAATTAACACAATTTTTATAATTTCTGAAGAGTAAATACAAGAAGTCAAAAGCTAAAGTCTACACCACAAGAACTAGTTTAGCATAGGCACCTCTTGAAATCGTTGGCGTTCTTCTTCTTCCATATGGAAGTCTATGGCAGCCTATGACATCAATTTCCGTCATGACAAAATTTCCGCCATTTTTAATTTTTTTATAAACCTACTTTTTCGAAACTCGTCCTAGACGGTTGCTCCAATTTTCACGAAAATTGAACCAGGTCATATTCAGACCACGCCAACAAAAAGTTATGGAATTCAAGTTGATTCACCAAACCGTTATACGTGCTAGAATATGGTGCAAACTAATTTTACGTAGCGCTTGCAAAAACAGACTTGAGGCTGTACCACCACAACGCTCTTTATCGCATTCAGACCAATCTTGGTACATTTCATCAAAAGCATGACTTGAGTCAACATGCTGAGTTTCGGCGCAGCACCACCTACTGGTCCCGAGATACAATTTTTATTTATTTTTGTTTATAACTTCTGAACGGTTTGTCCAAAAATCGTAAAATTGGTCTTGTTAGATTCAGGGCATCATGCTGAGTCGACTAAGACGACTATGAGTCATCAGTACGATGCCCTGAAGTAGCCTGAGAAGTTTCAAACCGGCGCCACCTGGTGGTAAAATTAAATTTTCAAATGCTTATAACTCTGGTGTGGTTGACTTTTCATGGGAAACATCTCCATAAAATCCTAAATCCTTGCCGAGTCAAACGATACCAAACATGCTAGGTTTCGCCTGACAGTTTATGTAGCGTTGTTATTTAGTGCTTAAAAAACATTTGCCAATATGTTCGAAACCGTTAGACCGATCGAGACAAAACCACCTTATCAAGTTCGAAAACATAGATCGTTGGCTAGACACTAATGCCCAAATTTCAAAATATTAATAGTAAGTGGCAAGAAAATGCAAACAAAGTCTGGTTTGGGTCATTTTTTATGTGTTTGCCTATTGTAATGACACTGGTCTTAATAGATTCCTTGGGTTATGCCAAAAACATAGATACCAGACCAGATACCACAGATTCCCATAGTCAGTCAAACTTCCTGTCCGCCATCTTGATTTCATTCAATACATACAATTTCAAACTTCTCCTAGACCGTTTGTCCGATTTTCACCAAAATCTAATCATATCATCTCCAGACCGTGCTTACAAAATGATATTGATTTCCTGTCAATAGACGAAACCATTATCGTATATCGCAGCAGCAAATTTGAGGCATGGTGCCAAAATGACTATTCAGGCTTTATCTTTGCAATGCCTTGACATATTGACAACAAAATTTGTATGTGTCATTTTCACCTCACTCCAACCACACCACATACATTTTGTAATTGCGCCACCTATTGGTCAAAAGTGAAAAAAACACTAAATTGTATTATTAGTGACATACAGTATATGATTATTCGGCTATTTTGCCTTAAATCATCTTAAAATGTCTTTAATTGCTGCTTGCTGCAGTTGGTCTGACATTCCCAGCCATGTTGGCATGTCTTATCTTCTTCTTGCGCTTGGCCCCGATAATTGCTGTCACGGTTGGGTCCAAAGTGAAGCGAGGATACATGTGCGGAGAATAAAGATGTTTATTTGGTAACTACAAAACAAAATCAAAACTATAAACAAAACTACCCCATGGGGGAAACAAGAGAGATCTCAGGCAGGCACAGGAAACACGAGGGAAACATAGATAATGAACAAGAATAGGACTGCAAACACAGGGAGACTAAATAGGGAACAAACAAAGGAGGGCGACGAACAAGGCAGGTGGGAACGATTAATTAATTATCAGAAAACGAGATGGGAGTGGCTAGACAATTGACAGGAGAGCACATGGCAAAAGGAAATAACATGACAGCCATGTGCTCACAACAAACCAGACTAAACACAAACACATGACAAACCGGGAGTGTCACAGCTCTGTCACTAAACCAAGAGAAAACACAGATAAGGGTGACAGAACTGTGACAATTGCATTCTCTTTGATACCAATCTTTCATTTGAAAGTCACGTTTCTAGTATCTGTAAAACCGCATTCTTCCATCTTAAAAATATATCTAAAGTACGTCATATGCTCTCAATGAAAAATGCGGAACAATTAGTTTATGCGTTCATCACATCAAGGCTAGATTATTGTAATGTTCTTGTGGGTGGTTGCCCTGCACGCTTAATAAATAAACTACACCTGTTCCAAAACGCAGCAGCTAGAGTTCTTAATAGAACCAGGAAGTATGACCATATTAGCCAGGTTCAATAAACACTGCATTGGCTCCCTATTAAACATCAGTGTTTCCCACAGAATGACAGTGTAACTGTGGCGGCGGGGGGGCTGCGCGCGTGCATGCATTGATATTGACTACCAGCTATATACAACGTGCTAACCTCGAAAATCCAGCTGTATTCTAACAATAACTTAGCTCTCCTTATTAGCTAGGCTCCTTGCATGCTGGCTAATAGCTTTTTTTAAAGCTGGGTCTCCAACATTGACAGCGCTGTGTTGGACAGATTTGTGCAGCGGTGTTCCATGAGGGAGAGAGAGCGCGAGAGGTACGGGTGAGTGAGAGAGAGAGAGGTACGGGTGAGTGAGAGAGAGAGAGAGGGACGAGCTAGTGCTGGGCGAATGCGCTACGGCGCTCTGTAATCAAATACAATTGTAAATAGGCTAAATAAAAAAATAAAAAAAAATATTAAAAAACAATCGAAAATCAATGTGTGGCGGTCAGCGTTGATATTGTGGCGGGCCGCCACAAATAAATGAACGTATGAGAAACCCTGAACATTGTATACATTTTAAAACATTGCTGATTACTTACAAAGCACTACATGGTTTAGCTCCCCAGTACTTGAGCGAGCTCTTAACGCATTATAGTCCTTCAGGTCTATTGTGATGTCAAAATTCCGGCCAGTTAATAATACCTTGAATATCAAAATCGACTGCTGGCGGTAGATCCTTCTCCTATTTAACACCAAAACTCTGGAACAGTCTTTCTAATATTGTCAGGGAAGCAGACACAGTCTGTCAGTTCAAATCTAGACTAAAAACACATCTCTTTGACCTAGCGTACACATAACACATTATAAACTTCTATAATTTAATGTTAGGCTGCATAAATTAGGTCAGCCAGAACCGGGAAAACTCCCAATAAATCCTGCTGTACTCGTTACCGTCAGGCTTTTGGCTGCATGAGGCATGTTGAAGCAGACTCTGACGACAGGATGAAGTGATAACAGGAATTTAATATAAACAGAAACATACAAAAACTACAACTCAGTGTTGACGAGAACCAACAGGGAACAGAGAACCATGAGGAACTTAAATACATAGATGAAATAGGAAGACAAGGTGACAGCAGCTGAACATGGTGAGTGATGATGACTGTTGGCAGGTTTGGGTAATTGTGAAGTAGGTGCAGGTGTGAGCCGGAGAGGATGATTGGACATGTAGTGAAGACGGTGACTAACAGGTGACCGTGACAGTTACATCATAAGAAGAATGGCGTCTACGCTAATGTTACTCTCTCTGTTTATCTCGAGGTTTACCGCAGTCCGCCGGATCCAGGCCGTATCCAGATCTGATGAAGGACCTGAGCCTGGACACGACGACAACACAGTCCTGAAGTGTCAACTAGTCTCTCCCCTGTGAAGTCCTCCTTCTCCTTCCCTTTACCTCTGTACAGATGAAACGTTGTCAAAATAGTTCCGGTTCACATGGCTACTGGGAAGTGATAAATAATTCTGTATTATACATTTTTAAGGCCAGACAAGTCATTTGTTTAGGTCAATTTGTAAAGAAAGACTACACGCCTGCGCACATATATATTCAAACGCGCATACCTATAGACTAAAGACGTAATACATGTGCACTTCATCAGCATTTTCACAGGTTTGCGTTTTTAAAGCTTGCGCAGATATATATACAGGTCCTTCTCAAAAAATTTGCATATTGTGATAAAGTTCATTATTTTCCATAATGTAATGATAAAAATTAAACTTTCATATATTTTAGATTCATTGCACACCAACTGAAATATTTCAGGTCTTTTATTGTTTTAATACTGATGATTTTGGCATACAGCTCATGAAAACCCAAAATTCCTGTCTCAAAAAATTAGCATATTTCATCCGACCAATAAAAGAAGTGTTTTTAATACAAAAAAAAAGTCAACCTTCAAATAATTATGTTCAGTTATGCACCCAATAGTCAATACTTGGTCGGGAATCCTTTTGCAGAAATGACTGCTTCAATGCGGCGTGGCATGGAGGCAATCAGCCTGTGGCACTGCTGATGTGTTATGGAGGCCCAGGATGCTTCGATAGCGGCCTTAAGCTCATCCAGAGTGTTGGGTCTTGCGTCTCTCAACTTTCTCTACACAATATCCCACAGATTCTCTATGGGGTTCAGGTCAGGAGAGTTGGCAGGCCAATTGAGCACAGTAATACCATGGTCAGTAAACCATTTACCAGTGGTTTTGGCACTGTGAGCAGGTGCCAGGTCGTGCTGAAAAATAAAATCTTCATCTCCATAAAGCTTTTCAGCAGATGGAAGCATGAAGTGCTCCAAAATCTCCTGATAGCTAGCTGCATTGACCCTGCCCTTGATAAAACACAGTGGACCAACACCAGCAGTTGACATGGCACCCCAGACCATCACTGACTGTAGGTACTTGACACTGGACTTCAGGCATTTTGGCATTTCCTTCTCCCCAGTCTTCCTCCAGACTCTGGCACCTTGATTTCCGAATGACATGCAAAACTGAGCAACAGTCCAGTGTTGCTTCTCTGTAGCCCAGGTCAGGCGCTTCTGCCGCTGTTTCTGGTTCAAAAGTGGCTTGACCTGGGGAATGCGGCACCTGTATCCCATTTCCTGCACACGCCTGTGCACGGTTGCTCTGGATGTTTCTACTCCAGACTCAGTCCACTGCTTCCGCAGGTCCCCCAAGGTCTGGAATCGGTCCTTCTCCACAATCTTCCTCAGGGTCCGGTCACCTCTTCTCGTTGGGCAGCGTTTTTTTGCCACACTTTTTCCTTCCCACAGACTTCCCACTGAGGTGCCTTGATACAGCACTCTGGGAACAGCCTATTTGTTCAGAAATTTCTTTCTGTCTTACCCTCTTGCTTGAGGGTGTCAATGATGGCCTTCTGGACAGCAGTCAGGTCGCCAGTCTTACCCATGATTGCGGTTTTGAGTAATGAAACAGGCTGGGAGTTTTTAAAAGCCTCAAGAATCTTTTGTAGGTGTTTAGAGTTAATTAGTTGATTCAGATGATTAGGTTAATAGCTTGTTTAGAGCCCCTTTTCATGATATGCTAATTTTTTTAGAATTTTGGGTTTTCATGAGCTGTATGCCAAAATCATCAGTATTAAAACAATAAAAGACCTGAAATATTTCAGTTGGTGTGCAATGAATCTAAAATATATGAAAGTTTAATTTTTATCATTACATTATGGAAAATAATGAACTTTATCACAATATGCTAATTTTTTTAGAAGGACCTGTATATATTACATTTTTTTTTTTTTTTCAAGGCTTGCACCCTGGAACCTATTTCAAGGTTTGCGTTCTTGAGCCATCAGGCACTGTTGTTGTGCGAATGAGTGGGCCGGAGTGCATTAAGGGTTTTCTGTTAGAACGGTGTCGAGTAAGTGGCCCTTAAGTTAATAACTAATGATGTTTACAACAGAAGTGAATCGATCAAAACTAACTTTAGCTAGACAATAACTTTATTCTAGAGCTGCTGTAAAGCCAAAATAATCTCTGTTACTTTAATTTCCTATTATTGCTGTAAAGCTGCTTTGAAACAGCCCATATTGTTAAAAGTGCTATATGAATAAAAGGTGACTTGACTTGAAATTAGCATTGTGGACTGCACATATTGTGACTCATAATAAAATGCTCAAAGTTTTTGTAGATATATTTTACAATATATTCTCAATTTACAATAAGACCAGGAATCTGTGTTAAAAAAATTAAGAATGTTGACTTTAATCAAATTTCCACTTTGTTAAAGTGCTATAGTGATACAAGCTAAACAGGTAAGTTCTGGTTTTGAAATATTCAATGACACTTTTTTCAGCCAAACACGAGGACAACCTTTTGCGTGAGTAGAATTATGAATAGTGTTTTAATGGCCCTAGATGGTTCTAAGTATGTGCTTCAGTTCTCAGCAATGTTAAGAATGTGTATAGTCTTTTATCTTTTTTTTTCAATGACTGTTGTCTTTTAGAATATGTGTTGTGCTACTGTTTATATTATGGATAGACATTGTATTATACTATATTATGGTATATATAAATATATATATATATATATATATATATATATATATATAAAGCTAAAATGCATTCCAGAAATCCTTGAGACTATCTGACAGTCTGTACAAATCTAGTTAGATTTAGTAACACTTTTATATCTGACAGACCTATTATTTGTATTTCAGTTCTATGTGCCTTATTTTCTGCTGTATTATACAACACATTTTCCTATTTCCTCATTCAAAATTAATAAAGGAAGTCTAAGTCTAAAACTTATGGAGGATTCATTCCACACCGGAATTGCTATAACTATGTTACTGAAAGGAAAAAAAAAAAACATTGTTACCTTTGCGGAACTCATAATTTCTTGTTGCAGCCTGTTCAAATACACAGTTCTGTTATGAAAGATGGCGCAGTCCAATCAGGTCGTTCACTATAGGCCACTGCTGATTTGTTCCTGCTATCAGTAGCTAATGAGCTTGTTGCTCAACCTTCAAATACTCGGTCAGCATTCGCGGTAGCAGTTGCAGCACGCTTTCAGAAACCCTCAAACCACCCTAGCTCCACCTATATAGATCTGCTTAATCATAAATGCTATAGTGTACAACAGCAGCATGTCTAACTTGCTCACAGCAGCATATTGTGTTTTGGCAGTAGCAAGTCCCGTACTTGCTCTGCAGCAGCAGATCTATTCTGCCAAGCCCAAACGTATCAACATTGTCATGTCCATTACCATACCAAACACTCCCAGATTTGTCATGACAGAAATTACTTAATTAAAATGAGCTACAATACAATTCTGAAGATTTTCTCTTAATTCCATTACGTTAAGTCCACCTAAATTTGTAAAATGGAAGTAAACGTAACCTAACATGCTCTATTGTCTATTGTTACTTTATTTAATGTAGTTTTTACTGAGATTTAAATGTGTTTCAGAACACAATTCAATTGATTAGCCTTGAGGGAAACACTTTACAGTAAGGTTTAATTTGTTAATATTAGTTATATGATCATAGTCAATTGTTAACATGAACTAACAGTGAAAAGCACTTCTATTTATTTATGCTAGATAATATTATTTCAACATTTATTAACACATTGTTAAAATCAAAAGTTGTATCTTTTAAGATAATTTATGAAAATGAGCTAACATGAACTAACAATGAATGTATCTTTATTAACTAATGTCGACAAAGATGAATACATTCTGTAATAAATGTAATGCTAATTGTTTATTGCATTAGCTAATTGTTAACTAATAGGACTTTGTAAAGTACTACCAATTTGTTCAATAAAACGTGCTCTATTCTTGCTGTATAAATTTTAATCGTGCTGAAAACATAATTTGATAAGTGCATTGTACAAAATACATTTTGAGTGTAAGTTGGAAATATGGAATTGAATGAAAACTCTGAATTTAAAAACTTGAAACTCTGAAACAACCTAGGCTAAATGGCAGCAGCTTTTTAGTACAACTGGTAATAGTTTTACAACTGATAATTTGTTTATAACTCATTCGTTTAAAAACCTGAAATTAAATCAAAGGCATAACATACACTTAATGCAGAGGGAACTAATTATTATATCATGCACACAATTTACTTTAAACGAGAGAACGAATAAGTCAAACGTGCTGATGTATTAATAAGTCATAGGAACTGTTAATTTGTGGCCACGATATACATATTTCTTTCCTGCATGTCATTTGCAGGGCTCCGTACTTTTCTCATCACTAAAGAAGAAAAACATATAAAAAGGGAAGGAGGATCAAGCAGGTGGTTTGTAACCCCACAACCCTCCTCTTTCTGTTACCCCTTCTCCATTCACATGGGACTTCCTGTAGAACAGTAATGACCTCTAAGTGAGCCGCTTCCTTTGGAAAGTTTCATCTTCCCCCTCGCATCTGCTTTCTGTGTCTCTGAGATCCTGATACTCAGACGCTGATGACTTTAGTCAAACTTCATTAAGTTCATAGCCCCAGCCTCATGTTCCCTAGTGGCACACTCCACCAAACGAGCTCTTCGTCTGCCAGACAGCACTTTACTGCTTCATCTCACAAACGGGTAGGGGAACACAATCTATCTCTGTCACTCTCTTTCCCTTTCCCCTTTTCTCTGGGGTTGTGTGGGTCTCCAGTCTCCTCACCATTCGGCAATTGGTTTGCAATAAGTTCATGGAAATGCATTAATGAATGCATTAATGTGACCCAGAGAGCTCTTCTGTAGAGGGGAAAGGTCACACAGGCTGATTGCAGAGAGAGCTTAGGCCTTCTCCATACAGCAGGAGATTTTTTTTTTCCTCTAGGACCTCACATTTCCCTGTAGATGAGAATGCATAGCCCGTGCTCAGTGTAAATTCTGTCCTTATTGGCACAATGTGGCCAAAAACATGGCACAATATGGCCTATCTTCCAAAGCCTTTCTTCCTTCTTATCTAAACTAAAGTTTGCCATTAAAACTCCAACCAATTTTTTATACACAGTAGATTCTAAATCTTCCCGAGCTTGATGCGCTTGAGTTAGTTTATCATTTCTACCTAAGAAGAACAAGTTATTATATAAATACATTTACACAATTGGCTGAAATATAAAATTACAATGTTTATTGGAAGAAAAAATGATTTAAGAAGTTTTTGCTTTCCACTGCACATTTTTTCCATTGTTTTTCTACATAAATGTGCTAGATGGACATTGTTGACTGTTGTGCTTGCGTTTCATGTCTTACAGCAGCGTTTTGCACACATTTAGGTGCATATGACGCATATTTGACGCATATATGACGCATATTTGTCAGACATACAGTACATCTATTTTCAAAATGGATTTATAAAAATGGCTTAGAATCAGCATTAATCTGCTCATTGTAAAACCATTTACATTTATTCAGTTAAAAAAGTATGAACATGGTTAAAATATGGCTAGCTGTGGAACAAGCAATGAGTTAAAATGTTGACTGAAACTAATTGGATGTATTGATGATAAATAAATCAACCGGGTTATTGTGCATTTAAAAAAACATTCAGTTTATTAATACTATTACATAATTCTTACCCGTTTCATTTACGTACAGTATGACGGACAGATTGCATTTCAGTTTATTAGTGTATGTTAAAATTGTTTATTCAAATGGATGGAAATGTTACAATTCAAATACATAAACCTTAAATTTAGGCCTTGACTTTTTAATTTTTTTAGTGAAGTTAAAGGTAGGGTATTTCCGACAGGCTAGCAATAGTGAGCTAGCTTTGAAATCATACGATCCCACTCTCCCTTCAGAGCGTCTGCAAAGCCACGCCTCCTTCAAAACACATGAACGTGAACAGTAGGTGTCACAAGACGGGAGACGGCTTTAAATTACCTCATGTCTCAAAGCATATAACATTACAGTAATAATGAACGTAAACATCTTACATAGCTCTAGTTAAACCACCTGACTGCTGCTTAATTTCGCCGTTGATAGGTTTGACATAGAAACGCATAAATCTGAGTCTGAGGACGTGAACAGATTCAGGTAGAACATGGGTTGCCATCTCGTAATTATGGTTCCCTTTCAGTCGATCACGTTCGACGTGTCGACTGATTGGGATCACACTTAGGGAGCCTGTCATGTTCGAGTACTGTTAAAACGAGTAAATGCACATTGGTGTGTGAGATCTGCATCTCACACTCCACCCCGTGGCACGGGTATGAATACGGAAGTGGATGCACGCACAAGTTGTCTTTCGCTTGGGAGCCGATCGGTGTCGATGTCTCTGAAGAGTGTTGAAGTTTTCAATGAGCGAGTGTGTCGGTGTTCTGGAAGACTTTCCAAGTGCTGGTGGTTCTACAGCGCAAGTGCAGCGGGGATCGTGAGGTTCGCAGCTCTCAACTGCTGTTTTAACAGCATCCTTTCTGTGTGTTTGTTGACGGTTGGTTAGAGGGCACAGAAGTGAGTGCTTTACTGTTTCAGTTCACAGTTCAGTGTTGTCGCAGTCATTCCCCTGTGTGCTCCGGCACTGGTGACGGGTCCCATTTCCTGAAAGAGCAACACGGGTGCATTTGCGTCTTTTTCAAAATGTCGTTACATCCGTGTGTTTCTGGATGCGATTGGATTCCTAGGATTCTCCATCCCCAGGGTGTCACGCAACACATACAAAAATGGAAAGAGAACTCAAGTGCAAAAACAAGGAGGATTTAATAACAAAAACTGTACAAACACAAATCAAAAACCCACGAGGGGGAAAACATAATAAATGAACATGAAACCAACACTGACTCTGAACATAAGAACATCAACAAGGAACTGGGAAGACGTATGACAACGAACCGACAAAGACTGCATACAAGAGGAGACTTAAAAAGGGAACAAATAAAGAGGGGACAGGTGGAACAACTCAAACACTAATCAGGTAACGAGGGGGAGGGATCAACAATCACAACAGCACATGGCACAACATAACAAACACCCATGTGCAACACAAGATAGGACAGGCATGTGACACAGGGGTCCAGCTGCTCTGGGACCACTTCGGGGCCGCACAGTTACATCTGTTTGCCTCTCCGGAATCGTCCCATTGCCAGTTGTTTTACTCCCTGTCAAAGCAGACATCCCTTGGCACGAAGACACTGGCCCACAGCTGGCCCCTGGGCCTCCGCAGAAATGCATTCCCCCAGTGAGCCTTCTTGCACAGAACTGTGCCAAGTCAGGGAGGAGAAGGAGCAGGTCTTGCTAGTTGCCCCTTATTGGCCTAACTGGACCTTTGTTGCGGACCTAACTGGACGTGAACTGGACCTAACGTTATGTTGCGACGTACGTCTGTTATAATCACAGTCTATGGTTATTATAGGACAACTTAGTTTGAATAAAGGAGCAGACACTGATCTACTTGCTCTACGTTTATTTAAAATGAACAGCAAGACGAGAAGTGAATGTGCTTTCCATTAAATTAATCACACACAGTAAACAAATCCTTAACAAAAAAAAAAAACTTTACAATGAATGTGCTTTGTTTTAAATAAATCACACACAGTAAACAAAACCTTAACAAAAAAAAAAAATTGCAATGAACTGCAATTTAGACGTGCAAGGGTGCCGGTGCGGTCATACGTACATGCTCGGACAGATTCGGCTTGAAGCCGTTCATCCTCGGATGTGGCGCCGCGCGCACTGCTACAAAAAAAAAAGCTGTGCACACAGCAATGCGAAATGGGGTCTTGCCGGTCTTGCGCACCCAACTCGTCATTTTTGTCCAGCAGTAGCAGAAGTACCACCACTAACTCTGCCTCCGTTTCCCTCGTAAGCTGATATTAGTATTTAAACATTCTCTATGATAAAAAAAAAATTGTAAAAAATATTTTAATAACAAGGTTTTGGCGGTTATGGAGTTCTAATGACGGTGTTCAACTATAACCGTCGGTCTCACGGTTATATAATAACCGTCACACCCCTACTTCTATAATTCAATGTTAGGCTGCATAGTTTAGATCAGCCAGGACCAGGAACACTTCCCATAAATCCTGATGTACTTGGTACATCATAAGAAGGATGGCATCTACGCTAGTCTTAGTCTCTCTGTTTATCCCGAGGGTTTACCGCAGTCCGCCGGATATAGGCTGTATCCAGATCTGAGGAAGGACCAGCGCCTGGATACGACGACAACGCAGTCCCGAAGTGTCAACTAGTCTCTCCTCTGTGAAGGCTTCCTTCCTTTTACCTCTGTACAGATAAATGTTGTCGGGATAATTCCGTTTCGTGTGGCTACGCAGACGCAACAAAAATGTATGTATTATAAATTTTTAAGGCCAGACAAGTAGTTTGTTAAGGGGTTGATTTGTGAAGGACTACACGCCTGCACAAATATATATTCAAACGCGCATACCTATCGACTGAACACGTGATGCTCATGTGCGCGCCGTCTGCATTTTCGCGGGTTTTGCTTTTTTGAGGTTTGCGCAGAGAAAAATGGATAATCGTTTCGAACCTTCACCTTCGAACCTATTTCAGGGAGTGTGTTCTCGAGACACCAGGCACTGTTTTGTGTGGATGGTTTTTCTGTTAGAACGGTGTCGCGTTAGCGGCCCCTAAGTTAATAACTAATGATCTTCGCAACGGAAGTGAATCAATCAAGACTATCTTTAGCTGGACAATAACTTTGTCCTAGAGCTGTGGTAAAGCCTAAACAATCTGTTACGGTAATTTCTATTATCACTGTAAAGCTGCTTTGATTCCGTACTGTTAAAAGCGCTTTATAAATGAAGGTGACTTGACTAACGAGGCATGCTTACGCCCTGGAGTGGAACCTGTTCGTTGAGTTGAGTCTTCTCTCCGAGAGGAGACCCTGAAGGTGTTCGATCACTTCTGTGCTTTCTTTCCTGCAGGATGGGTTGAGTAGGACTGTCTCCCTCCACCCTCAGAATGTGTGTTGCCACTATATTGTCGCACATCATTATGCAGTAGATACAAATCCATGGGGAAAGCATGACTTGATCGTCAGGTTCCTGAAGGGAGCAAGGAAACTGAATCGCCTTGCGCCCCCTTTATACCCTCATGGAACTTGGTCTTGGGACTACCCTCTCTGGTGCAACTGCACTGCAGAGACCTCCCTTGAGCAAATACAGACAGCTGAGTTAAAAACTGTTTTTAAAAGAACAGTTCTCCTACTTGTTCGCCCTCTATCAAGAGGGTAGGGGACCTGCACGCATTTTTGGTGGACGAATTGTGCCTGGAATTCAAGTCGACCAACTCTCACAATATCCTGAGACACCGGCCTGGAAATAAATAGTCTACCTTTAAAATAAGTTCAACTTTTAAAAGATGTGCCTTGAGACCTTTCTTTTCCGTTCCAATGCTTGTACTGTATCTTACATTTTTCAATGCAAAAATGCCTTCTGTGTGAATGGCCCAAAAGCCATCAAAATTTGAGTAGGCTAAACATTTTAAGTTACTTAAAATTAGCAGTTTTGTATTTCAAGCATTTCAAGCCTTGGATCCAGAGCCCTAAACATAATCAATCAACAATCAACATTTATTTATACAGCCCTTTACAACACTCAAGGTGAACCAAAGTGCTTTCCAAAAACAACAACAACAATACAAAGCAAAATATAAAAATAAAATATAAGACCTTTAACATAAAATAAAAAGTTTTTAAATATAAAGTGAAATGTATACTGTATATGAAGGTTCAGGGCAGATGTTCACTTAAAGATCTGAATCACGCGATCAATCAAACGCTCTCAGGCTTAGCAGTACAAGAGCCAAAGGAAAAGTAGTGCAAAATGTCCTCCTATGCACTAAGAAATGTGGCCGTTTCCTTGCATATTGAACTCATTCTTTGGGTATATCTAAAGGTCTTCTGCTCTGGACCAACCTTACCACTGTACATTTAATCCACTGAACCAAACTGAACTTTTCAGATGAGCAGTTTAATCCAGCTCATTGCTCCGTTTGACCCCTGACAAGCATCTCAAACAGTCAGAGCGGTCTGGCATTTCTCAGAGCAGTAATAAATCAAATTAGCCTAATTCTAATTCTGAGCATCATTTCATGAAACGATAATTCGGAGTAAAGACTCCATGTCCTTCAACGTAATTGAATAAAGCTGCATTTGTTTGTTTTAAATACAGAAACACAATGACATGTTGTGGTGTTAGCATTAAAGGCTGTGAATTGACCAAGTTACAATATGCTCCAAAGTTTGCCTTTGAAGTCTAATTCTGTCATGACAACTCTCTAAGTGTTTGACATGGTAATGGGTATGACAATATTGATATATTTGGTCTTGGCGGAATAGATCTGCTACGCTGCTTCTGCAAAGCAAGTACGGGACTTACTGCCAATACATACATGACACGCCGCTGTGAGCAAGTAAGACATGCTGCTGGCGTACAATATAGTGTACATGAATTACCTGTAGCAGATCTATACAGGTGGAACTGGGGAGGGGGGTGGGTTTCTGACAGCGCGCTGCACTGCTAAGGCAAATGCTAACCATGTATTTAAAGGTTGAGCACGCAAGCTCATTGGATACTGATACAGCAGGAACCAATCAGCTGTGGCCTATAAAGAATGATATGATAGACAGCGTTTGAGTTGAGGACCTATTTTCTTTTTATGATTGTGTTGTTTCACTACCTCTAATTCGTCTTCATAAATAACTGGCTCCACAGTGATCTTGGACTTTATATTGACACCCTTTGACATGGCGGTAGTATCATAGAAAAGCAAGTGAGATTTCAATTATATGGGTCATTCTTCATTTGAGGTGACAAGTGGTGTCCCTCTACTTTGCAACAGTTAAAAAAAATTGTAAAAAAAGATATATATATATATATATATATATATATATATATATATTAAAGTTCATGTTTTTCCTCAATGCTTCAGTGGGGATAAATAATAATAAAGGAATAAATTGTGTTCCATCTGGCTTTAGTTTGCCTTTGCTCCTTGTGCAGTCCAATCTTTGGCATGTCCCCATGGGCTGGGCTCTTGATTATCTCCTGCCTCTTCAACGCTTTGTGTGTTGCATGCTGCGACGTTTTAACCGAAATAAGATGGCCAGCCTGGCCACCCTCCCTCTCTCCCCCTCCACACTTCCACTATAGGTAATCAGTGTCCAGGAGGCCTTGCCCGCACCGAACTGCATACATTAGCATTAATCACAGCCCTGCGCCCTGCTGCACTATTCATACCAGCGACAAACAAAAGGTTACACTTCTCCTCTGGCCCCTTTCTCTCCATCTCTCCTATTCTTCCACTCTCTTCTTTTTGCATCCTGACTGGAGAATTTCCTCTATCTTATCTGGCGCAGACAGGCGAGACAAATGCTTTGAAAGCAGGCAGGAAAGCAAGCCGAGCTCCGCCACAGCCACCAGATAAATCATAGATGAGCCAGTCTGAGCGCTGATTATATAATCCCACTATTCACACTGACTAATACAGTAAACTGAGAATGCCTGTATTTTTCATCAAATATTTATGCATACATAATTAGACAATGTCAAATGCATGCATAAGGTATGTTTGTGTGTTCATTCACATAGGTTGACATATAAGACTTATTAGTATAAGAGTATATGAAGGCACACAGAATGAAATGCGGTTTCTGTGCGACTAGGAGAAAAAAAAAGGACTGAATTTGTGTGTGCATGTGTGTATTAAAGACTGTCAATATAAAATGCTGATGCACAGTATATTGCTGCCTTCTTTCCTATTCCTGACTCCCTTGTGATCACCAGGCAATTACTGAAAAAGAAATCATCGCTTCACTTCATTCTTGCGCTCCCTAACTTTAATTGCTTAATGCATCCTTTACTGCTGGACTGTTACCCTCTGCCTCCCTCCTTCTCTCTCGCTCACTTACTTTATCTTTTCTTTGTTTCTCTCTCACACATCCACTGCAGCACACTGCAGCTGAGCCCTGCTAATTAAATCTGAATCTGGACATAAAGCAAAATGGGATGACATCCACTCTTTCATGCATAGGTGCTGATAGACCTATTTAGACAACCCCCCCCCCCCCCCCCCCAACACACACACACTCCTTTATCTCAGACCCCCTACAAATCTGCACTGAATTCGGATTTCTCTTAAAAATATCACAGACTTTGTGAGATCTTTAAGCGTTTGCTGAAAATGATATCTGAGGTTATTTCACTTTGAACTCTCGAGCTATCTGTCAGTAAATACGTAACAGTTTGTTACTTTAAGTATTGTAGTTAGTTATTACATTGTAGTTAGTAGTAGATCCAGTCCAGTGTTTCCCATTAATTACTTAGAATCTGGCAACCCACCACAGTCTAATCTGACCTGCCACAGTTTCACAATAAGCTGAAAATATTTTACACTTCTCATAGTAACATAACAGATCTCTATCGTTTTGTATCATTGCTTTGGCAAAGCATGTGCCAATAGAGCTAAAATAGAAATGGTGATATGGCACCATATGGCACATTAACACGCTTATCAAATCGCAAAAGGCTGTAATTAAATTAAATAAGTATACAGTCTGTTTTGCTGCATCTGGGAATGCAACAAGCACCAGTTACTGTATTTTCACATTCACATAATTTCCAACATGTTCCAAAAGGATTGCAGGACAGCAGCATTCAGCAATTTTCAGAAACTGCAATTTTCCGATTAAATAAAAGCTTGTAAGTTTGACTCTTGCAGGAGATATTAAGACATCCATAATGTAGTTTTACTATAATGTAAAGTAAAATAACGAATATACTTATGGAATATATATATATATTTCATTGTACAGTGCAGCTGTATGACAATAGTAATATATTATTGTTTTATAAATATTATTATTATTATTATTATTATATTATTATTATCATTAATAATAATAATAATAATAATAATAATAATAATATTTTATAATAATAAACAACAACAAAATAATCCACTTTAAATTATAGGTACAAAGTTCAAAAATACTTTTTACTCTGTTCTATTTGGTCACTAAAAAAGAAGGACAAAGGACTAAGACAGAACTAGAGGGAAGGCAGAGACAAAGGGGTGGAGAGACGGAGTTCAGTGGATGGGTTGTTAGTCTGTTGCACAGACAGGGTGACGTCTGACCAAGGTGGAGCCGGAGGGACAAGGGAGCCCGGTGGAGCCGCAATGGCGATGGTATCTGGTAGAGCCGAGGGAGGGAGGAGCCAAGGCAGAGCTGAAAGGTCGATGGACCGAGGTGGAGTGACAGGATCAGCGGCTGGAGGCAGAGCCAGAGGGTCCTCTTGAATGGACGGAGCTAAAGACTGGCTGGGGACAATGGGGATGTGAGAAAACATACAAACTTCCTATTCTAAATACATACACATTGCAGAGGCCAGCGGCATTTCACCCTCAGTGGCTACAGTGTGGGTGGGGCTCCTTTCCCTCCCCTCGAACTCCACGAGTACTCACATGGCGTCACACGGTGTTGCCAGCTCAAGCGCCTGGTCAGACGTTTCTCAAGACTGAGGCTCCAGGGGTGATGATTGGCTCAGTCCTCCCTTCAGGATATGACTCGTACATCATGGCTCACTTGAGCTCTCCGTCTACGGTAGGCACTGCTATACACTCCATGCAGCGGGGTGATTGCTGACTGTGGTCTGGATCCGGAGTGGGGCTGGTGTCTTCCGCGGCGCAAATGGTGAAATCAGATCCATTATTCACCAGCACAAACATAATTGTTTTAAGAATTTGGATGAAGAAACTTGTAAGTTTCTCTTGCCCCAGCTGTCCCACCAAGCATGAACTCTCCTGTGTCCCCGCTGGTCTCGCCCAGCATGAACTCACTTGTGCCCCCGCTGGTCCAGCCCAGCTCAGAGTCTCCTGTATTCCCAGATTTATCTCCCATCCTCCCTCTCCAGCCTCCTCATCCAAAATCAGCCAGTTCCTTAGCCCCGCCTCTGCTGGTTTCCTTCAGCTCCTTGACTTCTCTCTGCGTGGATCTGCCTAGGTCTCCAGCTCTGCCAAGTCAAAAAGACCCCCAGGCTCCGCCTCCAGCCACCGTTCCCGCCACTTCACCTTGGTCTGACACCATGAATCCTCCGCTTTGCCGTCTCCCTCCTTCGGCTCCAACTAGGACAATTGGACTTAAGGCTCCACTGGGCTTCCTCGATCTTCAGGGCTCCACCACCTTTGGCTCTGTTTCCATTGTCCGTCCCCATGGTATCATTGAGGGCTTCTCCTCCCTCCCTCCCTCCCTCGACATTGCCATGGGCCCCCTTCCTGGCTGCACTCTGGGCTTCCGCCGGACTCCTCATGTTCCCATCTCCACCCTGGCCAATCCCGCCATCTTTGCCCTCTGGTCTCTCTATTTGTCATCTCCCCTGGTTTCCTGCCTTCCACCTGCTCTGCATCCTCCTCCAGAGCCCTCACCCTCCATTCTCAGTTGGACTGTTACGGCGCGAGGATGCACCTTTCAGGGAGGGGGGCCACTGTTTCCCTTGCTAGTTTGTCTCCATGGTCATTGATTAAATTATGCAGGTGTTCCTTGTTACGTTAATCTCTGTGTGCATAATAGCCCTCAGTTCATTCAGTTCTTTGTTCCGTGTTGTTTCCGTGCAGTGGTTGTGTTTCTCCCGTAATTCTGCTCTGTATTCTATGGATAAATTGTATCAAAGAATATTTTCGTGAGTTCTTTGTCTTTGTGCGATATTTTTACAGCCACCTCGTGACAGGGTAGCCAATCCCAGAATTAAAGGCGGGCATACACTTTGCGATGTCTGTGCGATTTCAGCAAGGTTACCTACTCACACTGAAAGAGTAGATTGCATGCGATGTAAAACCAAAGCTCATGATTTATGTGCTCACACTATACGGTCCGAACGTCGAGCTGCAACTTGACTGCTCACACTATATTGTACATGTGAAATATGCGCGATAAACCCTTGTGCCAGGTTGCGCCAATAGACGATATCGTGTATCCAGAGATATTGTCAAAACAAGCATCAGCTATCAATATCAAGATGATTTCGCATTTCCAACTTATGCATTAAATTATTATCATTATTATTATTAGGGAAGGCTACTTTTATTATTAAATTGATAGACTATTATAATTAGTTTAACACATAATAATTTCATAGCGCATCACCAGATAACCAACAAGGATAATACAAGTTTACATAGAAGCTTACTCCTCATTGAAAATTGTCTAAAACATTTAGAATTATAGGCATATAATTCAAATTATTAACAGTCTATAATATGTCCAAACACACTGCAATAATTAGTCATCAATGTCATCACAGCTTTATTTCAAAAACATAGTTTGACAAATTAATTAAGAGGCACTGTGTAGATAGGCCCACATCGCAGGTGGCTTAGAAGACGTGGGTAATATATGGCTAGTCCATTTTGCAAAACGAATTGGAGGTAAGCAAAAGTAATTTGTAGCTACTGTAGTTTGAGCTACAGAACTTAAAGATCACCCTTTTTCTTTTTCTTTCTTGCTGCAGGTGAAATGGTTTAACTTCTGTTTTCGCGCAGGTGCAGTGAGGTAAAAAACACTGAGTTTAGGGCAAACGGCTTGTACTGTAGCTTTAATTCAACTGTGCGATATAGTCACGAGGAGCGACCAAAATTTCTGACATGGCAGAAATTCATCCGACCATCCGATTGCAGGTTAATCGCCTCTCGTTTCTCCCTATAAACTGCAGAAACACTGCACGACAAACGACACACGACAAAGCTGAAAATCGTCACGACCTGAAAAAGAATCGCATGAGTCAGAATTCGGCTCAAAATCGGACGAAAATCGCACAGTGTAACTGTCACAAGCAAAAAGATGGTAGCGAGGTGAACATAATGCCAATAATAAATATACACATTTTCATTTAAAAATTTAAAACAATTTGATCAAAGGCTACTAATTAAAAACTTTGCTTTGCAACATGCTAAAATCAAACTGTATTGAGAATAATAATTTTGGTTTGTTTTTTGCCTTTTTTATTAGGACAGTAGCTAGGCAGGAAATGAGGTGGGAGAGAGAGAGAGGGGGGACAGGTTCAGGAAAGGTCCACGAGCCAGGACTCGATCTCGGGTCGCCCAAAGCACTTCGACACTACATGTCGCGCTCAGGCTACTGGCGCCAACTTGAGAATAAATTTTGACTCTTGTATCCTGTGTTTTGTGCGTTTTGTGCGTCGTGCGGAGTTGCTGTCTATAAAAAGTTTGTCAATAACCTCATAATGTCTATTTTGGTTAGGGCTCTTTAGAAGACAGCTGCCTATGTACTGTAGAAAGCAAGGGAGCCCACTAGGTTTTAGACTACAGCTGTTGAGTCATGGCGATGTGGTTTATGTCCCGGTAAGTAAAAAAAAGGCCTACAAATGAAATGAAAAATTAAGATAAGTACATAAATAAATTCACTTAATTCACAGATGTTTCCACAGAATATTAATAATTAATAATATCTCACGTTACAAGTTTAAAAAAATAAAAATTATAAAGAGCAGCAAATAATAGATAGTGGTGTATTATTCAGCTGGGCTGCTTGTCTTGACAGCAGATCCAGGACAGGCTGTTATTAAGCAGCAGTCCTGCATCTGTGCTGGAGCACAATAAACCTTCCTCTTCTTTAATTAACTTTTATGGCTGCCGAAGAGGACACGCTGACACCTGTCTTACAGCACACAGCAGCTTATTTCATCCCTCGACATGGGCGTGTCTATGTGTGTGTGTGAACAGCTGAGACAGTAACAGAGAAAATGAGAGAGAGAATAAGAAAGAAGGAACATGAACAGCAATTTCAAAGCTGCAACCTTAAATAGGTCCACCTTTCCTCTATTCTGGCACCAGAATTTGACAGAAGTTGGAGACTTTACCCATTTCTTTAGGCATTCACCTTCAAAAATGCAAGTGAAAAGTCATCTAATCAGTTTTCCATTCTGTAAACCTGCCACCCACTCACTCTGCTCGCTCCACTGAGCACTCACCATTAACTCTGTTTGCTGAGTATCACATTGCGTGGTTATTCTCACTCCTGACATTGGGCCAAACATTCATTTTATCGCCGCCACCTACACAAATGAGAGAAAAAGTTGCATCTGTCTATGGGTAGATCGAATGAGCTAAAAATAATTCTCAAGAGCCCATTGGTGGACTGGCTTCAGCTGAGAATGTTTGTGAATCCTTGACACTTTGCTATTAGCGCTGCTCAATTAACAATAGCACTCAGCCCATCTCACAAACAAAAGGACGTCTGCTTGGATCTAGAATCAGAAGTCTGTGTAAAGATGTCTATAAAATATATATTTTTTTCTAGCCTGAGTAAAGAAGGTTCTACCAGAAAGACTCGGGAGATTAATTGAAAAGCTGTATACATTTATTGACAGCTCAGCAAGCATAAATTTATAAGTTCTTTGGCGTAGGCCCCGTCCTTAGCGAGCAAAGCGAGGTTAGCCGAATCTGCATGTCCCGCCTGAGATGAAGGCGGGGGCGCAGCCGACCCCCTGGAGGTAAGGAAGGGACCATCCTGGTCGTGGTGATGGGGAGGATGGGGGGGAAGGTACCATCTTGGTGGTGGTTGGGGAGGATGGAGGTGAATGGCAGCGTCAGCATCTGCGAACTCAGACAAGTGTAAGTACCAATCTTTTATACTGTGACTGTTAACACCTGATTGGATAGGAATGAGGTAATGCATGACGCGCTGATTGAGTCTTCCTGACAGAACTTAAGCTAAAGCTTTCATTTCTCGCTTAGCTTTCACAAGTTGAAGAGGTCAGACAAAACTGTGTGAGGTAAAGAGGTAAATTATGGCTGAAACTGACGATTATTTATTGATTATTCTGGTGATTGTTTCTTCGATTCATCGTATAAAACAAAACAGTGCTACAACTAACAATTATACTTGATAACTGATTAATCCATTATTTATTCCTTTGCATTATTGTATAAAAAAACATTAATTATTAAAAAATAAAAAAATAAAATAAAAAAATTGTTTTAACACTGCCCAGTGTTGTCCCTAAAACAATGTGAAATTTTAAGGCAATAAAAACAAATATAGTTTAATGCTAAGTGCAATTAAACATGCAAAAAGGGGTTGAAATTTAAACTAATTGATTACCATTTGAAAGAAGAAGTTAAAATATCTAAATTAAAAATTGTAACTGGTACAAGGTAGAAGGAACATGCATTTACTCATCTGAAGACAGTACATAAATACTGCATTACCATAGTACCTTTACTGTTACTGCTCTAAAAATACAATAATTTGTGTTATATGTTGAATTTTAAATTAACATTTAACGTCTAACAAGAAACATTTTCGAAAAATTTAAAATGATTGAGCTCTTATTATGTTGTGCTCCATCTGTTTGATGTGTCTGTGCGTGTCGACGCTCGATCACTGAAGTCTGTAAAGTTTAACGGCTACTCAGAAATACTTGTGATACTTACTAACATAAGTATCCTTACAGATAAGGACACAACCTCATTATCGATTAGTATATCAATTATAATAATCAATAGCTCTATAGAACATCCTATTTTTATTTTCTGTATTTTATTTAAAAAAAATATTTCAATGTGCAAAAGCTTTGAATGCATATTTGTACATTGTGTGTGTATATATATATATACATATATATATATATATATATATACATATACATATACAGGTCCTTCTCAAATAAAAAGCATATAGGGATAAAGTTCATTATTTTCCATAATGTAATGATAAAAATTAAACTTTCATATACTTTAGATTCATTGCACACCAACTGAAATATTTCAGGTCTTTTATTGTTTTAATACTGATGATTTTGGCATACAGCTCATGAAAACCCAAAATTCCTATCTCAAAAAATTAGCATATTTCATCCGACCAATAAAAGAAGTGTTTTTAATACAAAAAAAACTCAACCTTCAAATAATTATGTTCAGTTATGCACTCAATACTTGGTCAGGAATCCTTTTGCGGAAATGGCTGCTTCAGTGCGGTGTGGCATGGAGGCAATCAGCCTGTGGCACTGCTGATGTGTTATGGAGGCCCAGGATGCTTCGATAGCGGCCTTAAGCTCATCCAGAGTGTTGGGTCTTGCGTCTCTCAACTTTCTCTTCACAATATCCCACAGATTATCTATGGGGTTCAGGTCAGGAGAGTTGGCAGGCCAATTGAGCACAGTAATACCATGGTCAGTAAACCATTTCCCAGTGGTTTTGGCACTGTGAGCAGGTGCCAGGTCGTGCTGAAAAATGAAATCTTCATCTCCATAAAGCTTTTCATCAGATGGAAGTATGAAGTGCTCCAAAATCTCCTGATAGCTTGATAAAACAGAGTGGACCAACACCAGCAGCTGACATGGCACCCCAGACCATCACTGACTGTGGGTACTTGACACTGGACTTCAGGCATTTTGGCATTTCCTTCTCCCCAGTCTTCCTCCAGACTCTGGCACCTTGATTTCCGAATGACATGCAAAATTTGCTTTCATCCGAAAAAAGTACTTTGGACCACTGAGCAACGGTCTAGTGCTGCTTCTCTGTAGCCCAGGTCAGGTGCTGTTTCTGGTTCAAAAGTGGCTTGACCTGGGGAATGCGGCACCTGTAGCCCATTTCCTGCTAACGCCTGTGCACGGTGGCTCTGGATGCTTCTACTCCAGACTCAGTCCACTGCTTCCGCTGGTCCCCCAAGGTCTGGAATCGGTCCTTCTCCACAATCTTACTCAGGGTCCGGTCACCTCTTCTCGTTGTGCAGAGTTTTTTGCCACACTTTTTCCTTCCCACAGACTTCCTACTGAGGTGCCTTGATACAGCACTCTGGGAACAGCCTATTTGTTCAGAAATTTCTTTCTGTGTCTTACCCTCTTGCTTGAGGGTGTCAATGATGGCCTTCTGGACAGCAGTCAGGTCGGCAGTCTGACCCATGATTGCGGTTTTGAGTAATGAAACAGGCTGGGAGTTTTTAAAAGCCTCAGGAATCTTTTGCAGGTGTTTAGAGTTAATTAGTTGATTCAGATGATTAGGTTAATAGCTCGTTTAGAGACCCTTTTCATGATATGCTAATTTTTTGAGATAGGAATTTTGGGTTTTCATGACCTGTATGCCAAAATCATCAGTATTAAAACAATAAAAGACCTGAAATATTTCAGTTGGGGTGCAATGAATCTAAAATATATGAAAGTTTAATTTTTATCATTACATTATGGAAAATAATGAACTTTGTCACAATATGCAAATTTTTTGAGAAGGACCTGTATATATATATATATATATATATATATATATATATATACTGTTTACATACTGTATATACACGTAAATGGGTGTGTAAAACACATTTGCATCTCCGATCTCCAATCTCTCATGCTCACATGTGTTTGAATGGAAGTCATTGGAAGGCAAGGTCTAGTGGGATGGCCTTGTTAGCTTATGACCAGACCAGTATGCAAACACAAATGCTTGGGCTACACATTGCAAGTGTGTGCAAAAGTGCTTTCTTGAGTACCTCTGCCTCAAAGCTGTCAATCAGTTAGCATGTCCACAGCTACTTTAACTTGCTTAGCCTTATTCTCTTCAACTGTTTCGCCTTGACAGCAGTTGAGCAAAAGTAGAAAACCATAAAATATAGTTTGTTCATTTTAGCTCTCCTTACAGAAATTGCAGGCACATTTAAGAATAAAACATTAGCATGTACTTTAGAAGCATTAGCATTCATATACGTGCATGTTTCAGGCTTCTGTGTGGTAGGTCTGCCTACAGATAATCAAAATGGAAAGACCTTGAATGGATAAAGACTGATGTGAGATTAAAGAGCGGTGTTTGAGTTTTCCAGGATTAGTCTGACACACGACTGTAAAGCAGGTGCAATAGGAAAGTGAGTTCGCCACGCTTAGCAAAACCGCATAGTGGCAAGAGTACGGTTAGCTATTGACTTACTCTATTGATTTTGGCAAAGGAGTTGAGTACTTAAAAATCACAACAACTTTTAATCCAATGTGATGATTGTATGCAATAGTAATTCCCCACAGAATGCATGTGAAATCAGCACAGAGCAGCTGTGGTGGCTTAGGATAAACTGGCAGCATAATGACACAGGGAATCTCCACCACAAGACCATTCTCACACACTGATTACCCCTGGCAGGAGGAAGAGAAAGCATCCAGTCGAAAACTCTCTTCACATTCTGATGGCACAAACTTCCATCTATCCAAAAAGTGGATCATTTGTGTGAAAGATTATGTGGGCCTTTGAATGGCAAATAAATCCAATTTAGCCAGCAAGGTTATTTATGCCGAACTGTGACCCTCTAACTCAGCACAGCACGACTTCATTATTCCACTTTCACACCTCCTCGCTCCTACTGACCTTCCCCTCCCACCAATGACTTTCAGAAAGCTTCCATCAGCCCTCACAGTTTCACACTGACATGTGGTCACACCTCTTGCCCACGGCGAGACCCCTTTACAGCCATTTTCTGGACCGGACAAGTGGACCAAATCCTTAGCCGCCCCATTTATGTGTCCTGGCACACCATTATGAATAATGGACCATGTTTAACATCATTTGATGAGTATTATGATGGAGAAAGTCCTTGGGGATGTGACCCTAAAGTATGGGACTGATGGTCATAAGTGACTTGTTATGGGCTTGGACTCCATATTTAGTTCACTTTCGAGGGAACTCTACACTGCGTCGAGAATCGACTCTTTGGGGACGCTCCCTTAGCGTGCGCCTCTGAAGTATGAATGAAACTATTCCAATCCTGATTGGTGTTGCGTCATGACGTAACATGTGACGGCATACCAGGCCGACCTCCTGAAAGATTTAGATGAGGGGGAGGGGCCAACTCCTGAGGATATTGCGGAGTTGAGAAGAGCCACAGATCTGTCTCTCCGGGCCACAAAAGAGACGGCCCGCGCCATTGGCCGCTCTATGGCAGCTATGGTGGCCACGGAGAGACATCTGTGGCTAAATCTATCTGGTATGAAGGAAAAGGATAGATCCTTTCTGCTGGATGCGCCGCTTTCGCCTTCTGGCCTGTTCGGTGACGCCGTTACATCGGTCGTCGACAGGTTTCAGGAGGCGAAGAAACAATCTGCGGCGTTCCAGCAGTACCTCCCCCGTAAGGCGAAGTCTAAATCTAGTAGGGTGGGGCCAAGAGATCAGCCCCAGCCATCAGCCAGCTCCTCACACCGAGCAGAGCAAAGAGAGAGCGTTTCCTCTAGAGCCCCTCCTCCTGGAGCTTGGCAACAGAGGAAACACTCTCAGAAATCGAAGTCCTCCAGCCAGAAAGGCGACCTGAGGGACGTCATTCAGGCTAGGAGGGCTTCGGGAAAGAGGTCCTAACCGAAGTGGTAGGTCCTCTGAGGGCTGTCCCCTCCGCTGTAGAGCAACCGAGGTTGTTCTCGCAGCGGAGCCCTCTAGGAAACGATGTAGGTTGCCCGCCGTCAACGGCGCTTCGGGCCGCATCTCTTTCCAGCGAAAATATTATAACAAAGAAAGAGCATCAATTGTGGTCACAAAAACCGTTTCGACTACACCCTGCCGGTATTCCGCTTCAGGGAGTCGAGAAAAATGCTCGAAAAACACCAGAGGCCAGTCTCGAGAGGCTGGTACCCTTAGTAGATTTTGTAGAGGCATGGTATCATCTTCCCAACATATCTGCATGGGTCCTGCATATAATAAAATCAGGGTACAGACTGCAGTTTGTTTGCTGCCCCCCCAGGTTTTCGGGGGTGGTGCAGACTACAGTGGTTCCAGAGCAGGCTCAGGTGATGGAACAAGAAGTACAGACTCTGCTGCTAAAAGAAGCCATAGAACGTGTTCATCCTTTAGACAGGGAGTCCGGGTTTTACAGCCGGTACTTTATAGTTCCAAAGAAGGATGGGGGGTTAAGGCCAATTTTAGATCTCAGGGTTTTGAACCGGTCTCTGAGGAGGTTCAGGTTCAAAATGCTAACCATTCCTGCAATCGTGAGTCAGATCAGATCCGAGGACTGGTTTGTCACGATAGATCTAAAGGACGCTTATTTTCACATCTCCATCCTTCCATGTCACAGGAGATACCTGAGGTTCGCTTTCGGGGGCGAAGCTTACCAATATCGGGTTCTTCCGTTCGGCCTCGCACTCTCTCCCCGCACATTCACCAAATGTATGGATGTAGCCCTTGCTCCACTGAAACTTCAAGGCATCCGTATATTGAATTATCTCGACGACTGGCTCATTCTGGCCCAGTCTCGGGAGGTGGCAGTTCGGCATCGAGATGTCGTCCTTGGCCACATTCAGAAATTGGGGTTAAGACTCAATACAAAGAAGAGTGTGCTAGAACCATCCCAGTGCACGATGTTTTTGGGAGTCGTGTGGAACTCGATTACGATGCAGGCACGAATGTCTCCCGCACGTATCGAGTCGATTCTGACGATGGTATCCAGGTTAAAGCTAGGCCAGGCCATCACTATAAAGCAATTTCAAAGAATGCTGGGCCTCATGGCAGCGGCATCCAACATCATTCCTTTGGGCCTTCTACACATGAGGCCCCTTCAGTGGTGGTTAAAAACCAAGGGGTTTTCTCCCAAGGGGAATCCATTTCGTATAATCAGAGTAACGCGCAGATGCCTTCATTCTCTAAAAATATGGAAGAAACCTTGGTTCCTATCCCAAGGGCCAGTGTTGGGAGTGTCAGGTCGCCGGAAAACCGTTTCGACAGACGCCTCCCTCACTGGCTGGGGCGCGGTCATGGACGGCCGCTTTGCCAGGGGTCTGTGGCAGGACCATCATCATTCGTGGCATATAAACTGCCTAGAGATGATGGCTGTGTTCAGGGCTTTGAGGAGCTTCCTCCCAGACATCAAAGGTTGCCATGGCTTAGTACGATCAGACAATACGTCTGTGGTAGCCTATCTGAACCGACAAGGGGGACTCAGATCGCGCCCTCTGTGCAGACTGGCGCATCAGATTATTCTTTGGTCCCAGGGGAAAATACTGTCTATCAGAGCAATGTATATTCCGGGGGTTCAGAATCAGGGAGCAGACATCCTGTCGAGGCAGGGGCTGAGGCCCGGGGAATGGAGACTTCACCCAGAGGTGGTGAAGCTAATATGGGAGAGGTTTGGACCGATGTAAGTGAATCTGTTTGCGTCTCGAGAGACGTCCCACTGTCCACTTTGGTTCTCCCTCTCGCATCCAGCTCCACTGGGGTTGGATGCCATGGTACAGGCCTGGCCGAGGCTTCGCCTGTACGCATTTCCCCCGATCGCTCTGCTTCCGGCAGTCCTGGAGAGGGTCCGTCAAGAGGGCATCAGTCTACTTCTGGTTGCCCCATTGTGGCCGACCCGAGTATGGTTTTCAGACATAATATCACTCCTGATAGCTCCGCCATGGCAGATTCCTCTGAGGAGGGATCTGTTGTCTCAAGCGGAGGGCACAGTCTTCCACCCTCACCCAGAGCTGTGGAAGCTGTGGGTCTGGCCTCTGAGGGGGTTCAGTACCTAGATGCTGGTCTATCAGCTGGAGTGGTTGAAACCATACTTAGCTCTAGGGCTCCGTCTACTAGGAGATTATATGGCCTCAAGTGGAATGTATTTTCCACTTGGTGTAGAGAACAGGAGTTAGATCCAGTTAACTGCCCAGTGGCTTCAGTTCTGGAGTTTCTTCAAAATCGTTTCTCTGCGGGTCTCTCCCCTTCCACACTTAAGGTGTACGTGGCTGCCATTGCGGCTTTCCATGCGCCATTGAGTGATGGGCGTCTGGGGAGGCACCAGTTGGTCATTCGTTTTCTCCGTGGTACTCGGAGGATGAGACCGGCAACCAGGTCCAGGGTTCCTGCCTGGGACCTGGCAATAGTTCTTGAAGGGTTATACCTGGCCCCCTTCGAACCTTTGCAGTCGGCTTCGCCTAAGGACTTAACGCTAAAATTGGTATTTCTCTTGGCTATTACCTCACTTAAGAGGGTGGGAGATCTCCAAGCCCTGGCAGTGACACCAGCTTGCTCGGAGTTTGCCCCAGGCAGAGTAAAAGCTTTTTTGCACCCGAGTCCGGGCTATGTGCCTAAAGTTCCATCTAATGCGGCTCGGTCTACAGTCCTTCAGGCATTCCATCCTCCGCCTCATGTGTCGGCAGAAGAAGAGAAGCTTCATTTGCTCTGCCCCGTCAGAGCTTTGAGCATGTACCTTGAGAGGTCCTCTTCTTGGAGAAGGTCGGACCAATTATTAGTATGTTTTGGGTCACCTAAGAAGGGGCTCCCGGCATCCAAGCAGACTATTAGTAATTGGATTGTTCAGGCTATTACTGAGGCTTACAAGGTGCGTGACTTGCCTTCACCTTTAGCCGTGAGGGCCCATTCAACTAGAGGCATAGGCATAGCTTCCTCTAGGGCCTTTCTTTCGGGAGTACCTCTACAGGAGATCTGTGAGGCAGCCGGTCGGGCTACTCCACATACTTTTATTAGGTTCTACAGTCTCAACCTTCCTTGTACGCCTGGTGCACACGTGCTCAGTCCTTGCTGAGTGCCTAAACAGTTTCACTCCGGTACAGGCCTATTTCGGTGCGTGGCCTAGTGGGCACTCGTTCCCCAAAGAGTCGATTCTCGACGCAGTGTAGAGTTCCCTCGAAAGGGAACGTCTCGGGTTATGACTATAACCCTTGTTCCCTGAGAAGGGAACGAGACACTGCGTCGTCCTGCCACGCCCCTCGAGGCCTTAGAGCGTCTTGCTTCATCGCTAGGCTAGTGTGTGTGTGTGCCGGCGTCGCTTTTATGCATCCGGTTATGCCGTCACATGTTACGTCATGACGCAACACCAATCAGGATTGGAATAGTTTCATTCATACTTCAGAGGCGCACGCTAAGGGAGCGTCCCCAAAGAGTCGATTCTCGACGCAGTGTCTCGTTCCCTTCTCAGGGAACAAGGGTTATAGTCATAACCCGAGACGTTTTGCACAAATGAAAATAGTCTTTATGAAGTACATTAGTGTCGATTCTTCAGCTGACACTAAATTTCCAGTGGACAGAAATGTTAAAAAAATGTAATTTAGGAAATAAAACCTAAACCGTGATATTTCTTAGTGCATTTATCAAATCTACACATGGGCTACAATTCAATCAAATAAATATTCAGTTGTGCGCTGCGCTACTTCCACTTCCTGCTCAGCTACTGTTCGGACGCTCTTGCTTACTGCTCCGCGCTTTGCTCTATCGCTTTTATATTTTTATATTGTATCTCCTTTTATCACCTAATTTTAACTTCAGCAAATCAGCACAGTACTCAATCGCTTGGATTACTACAAAAAAAAAAAAAAAGCAGAATTCTTTTATTCGAACAGCCTCCCACTGAAAAGGCAAAGCTTACATTCCGGGCAAGAGAAAACACAACTGCCATTAGGACATTCATAAGGATAAGAAAATGCCTCCTCTGGAACCTACTTGCTGCTCAAACTGCCACAGACTTTTACAAAGGATTGCAGTTCTTGAAACAAAGTTAATTGCGGGACCACCAAACCAGACAGAACACACAACAGAGCTTCGTCATGGACGTCCTCAGCATACAGGCGGTGAGTCCCATGAATCTAGTGCTCCTCGACAGGCTGTACTGAGTGTAGAGAAACAAGCCGATCGACTTACAAATCGATGGCACAAACAGGGAGCGAGACCCAAAGGCACTCGAGACATCAAATTGTCACGAGCATCACATATTGCCGCAGTAGCATCCTCTACCCCAGATATGGCTATGACAAGGATTGCAAACACTGGTCTCCTACCACCGCCTATACATCTTGAGAACAGATTTGAAGTATTAATGAATGAGGAATCCCCAAATATGATGAATGAACACAGACTGAATCAGCCAATAGCTAACACTGATGCTAACTGGGGCTCAAGGTCGAGCAGACAGCGGCACTCAGCTCACAGCGCAGCCGAGCCCAGGACTCTGATAGTGGGCGACTCCATAATCAGAAACATTAGCAGCAGGGATACAACTACATGCTGCCTTCCACAAGCAACAACTTCTGATGTAAACAGGGAACTTCAGAACATTCTTATGAAACATAAGACTGCAAATCGACTCATCATTCATGTGGGAAAGAATGATATTCATAAAGAGCAGTCGGAACTCCTTAAGAAGGATTTCAATGAACTTTTTGAAACACTTAAAAGACTGAAAGTTCAAACATTCATCAGTGGACCACTCCCAGCAAGAGGAACAAACAGGTTTTCACGGTTGCTTGGGCTTAATACATGGCTGCAAAAAACCTGCAATATAAAAGGAGTTAACTTCATTGACAACTTCAATCTTTTCTGGGGTCAGAGGCAACTGTTTCAACAGAATGGCCACCACCCAAACAAACTTGGTTCAAGAGTGCAAAAGGACAATATCTGCTTCTCCCTCCGTCATCCTTCTGCAGTGTGTGCCAATCCACTCTACCTGAATGGCACACACACACCTGGATACAGTATGAATGACCACAGGACTTCACTTCAGCACCTGAATGGGCATGCGGTTGACACATCACACTAGGACAATGATAACACCACTCAGCCACAACAACCTCTGCTCACGGACACAATCTCAGCTGAGCCCTGCCCACAGAGCTCACCACAGACAGACTGTGACTTACTAGCACTGCTCCAAGATTCAGCATCCAAGGATGACTTTCTGGAAAACAGCCAAGGAAACCAGGACAGCATATCACAGCCTCCGATAACCCCAGAACAACAGCCCCTCTCACCAGACACGTTATCTCTCTCTCCAGAATCTCTACTTTTGTGCTTCTCAGAGAAAATGGAACAACTGGTGTATGCTGGAACCAGACTATCCCACTCTTTTGCTGCCAGCCCACAGATACCAACCAAAAAACGGCAGGCCCCACAACCACCAAAGCCTGCGGGCCCAGCTCTCCCTCCTCCTGTGAGAGCTCTTCTGCCTCTGCCACAGCGCCAGGGCCCACACCCCCTTCCATCTGCTCGAGGTGGACCAAAAACAACTCATACCAGCTCTCAGTGATATGTGTCGGGTCCCCGCTATGATAACAATACATTTTCCAAATGTTTACAGAACAAGCGGGAACCCAGTGTGCCTGTATCTTTCGCTATTGCTGTTCGATTACATGATAGAAAGTCTAAGGCCTTCAAAAGCCGTACAGCAAACCCATCTAATCTGGTGCCTATTACACGACAAACTAAGATTGCTGCGGGGAGAAAAGTAAGACTGTTAAGTTAGCACTTTTAAACATCCGCTCACTTAAAAATAAATCAATTCTAGTCAACGACTTAATAACCACATACAACCTGGATTTTATGTTGCTAAATGAAACTCGGTTTGAAGACAGCTGCAGTGCAACAGTCCTCAATGAAACAGCCCCTCCTAACTTTACTTTTATGAGTGTATGCAGAGCTGACAGAAGAGGTGGGGGTTTAGCTGCTCTTTTTAAAGATGTCTACCAATGTAAGCAAATATCATTTGGGAATTACCTGTCTTTCGAATATCTGGGTATTGTGTTAAAAGGTGCTCCATGGATTTTACTTATCATTGTTTACAGGCCTCCAAAATACTCTCCAGCCTTTGCTGATGACTTTACAGAACTGTTATCAACAATTTCCTCAGAGTTTGACTGTTTTATCATTGCTGGAGACTTTAACATTCACATAGATAATGCAGAAACCAATATGGCAAAAGAAATTAAAACTGTTTTAAAAACTTTTGATCTGACTCAGCATGTACATGGACCCACACATAATCATGGACACACTCTAGATTTACTTATCAGTAAGGGTCTAAACATTTCATTGATTGTTGTTAAGGATGTAGCACTGTCTGATCATTTTTGTATTTTCTTTGATATATTGATCTCTCCTGCCATTGAAGCTAGATCTGTGTCTGTCAAGAAGAGATGCTTAAATGAGAACACTAGTGTACTGTTTATGAAGGCTATATCTTTAACACCAAGCATATCTGCTGACTCTGTTGATTTTCTCCTTGATTCTTTTAACTCAAAAGTTAAGAGTGTAATTGATGATATTGCTCCTGTGAAAGTCAGGAAGAAGAATGGCACACAAAAAGCACCTTGGAGAAACTCAACAGCAGTGCAAAATATGAAAAGACAATGCAGAAAAGCAGAGGGCATGTGGCGGAAGACAAAACTTGTAGTCCATTATAACATCTACAAAGACAGCATCCATACTTTCAATAAGGAACTAGGCAAAGCTAGAAATACTTTCTTCTCGAATATTATAAACAGCAATATAAACAACACACGCACTCTTTTTGCTACTGTAGAGAGACTGACAAACCCCCCAAGACAGATTCCCAGTGAAATGCTCTCAGAGAGCAAGTGCAGTGAGTTTGCTTCTTTCTTCTCTGAGAAAATCAATAATATCAGAAAGGTGATCAGCTCATCCTTGAGTTGCGCTGGGGTCAGGCAGATCAGACAACAGCCTGAGAAAGTAGTCACTATGTCTGATTTTGAAGAAATTGATGGTAACATTTTGGAAGAAACCGTACAGCACCTTAAAACATCAACCTGCGCCCTTGACGCACTTCCCACATCTTTTTTCAAAAATGTGTTACACAGCTTAGAAGCAGATCTCCTAGAAGTGGTAAACGCCTCACTTCTCTCTGGGAGTTTTCCGAAACTTCCAGAAAACTGCAGTTGTCAAGCCCCTCCTGAAAAAGAGCAATCTGGATAAGACCATATTAAACAACTATAGACCGATCTAAAATCTTCCTTTCAAAGGCAAGATCATTGAAAAAGTTGTCTTCAATCAGCTGAACAAATTCTTAAGCTCAAATGGACACAATTTTCAATCTGGTTTCCGACCGCACCACAGCACAGAGACAGTGCTCATAAAGATAATAAACGATATTCGCTTAAATACTGATACAAGCAAATTATCAGTGCTGGTACTACTCGACCTCAGTGCTTCATTTGACACTGTCGATCACAACATACTTCTTGACAGGCTGGAAAACTGGGTCGGGTTTTCTGGGATAGTCCTAAAATGGTTCAGGTCAAACTTGGTAGGGAGAGGTTATTATGTGAGTATAGGAGACCATAAGTCTGAGTGGACATCCATGACATGCGGAGTCCCTCAAGGCTCAATTCTTGCGCCACTCCTATTCAACCTGTACATGCTCCCAATGAGCCAAATAATGAGAAATAACCAAATCGCTTACCACAGCTATGCAGACGATACATAGCTCTACTTAGCCCTATCGCCTAACGATTACAGCCCCATTAACTCTCTGTTCCAATGCATTGATGAAGTAAACAATTGGATGTGCCAAAACTTTCTTCAGTTAAACAAAGACAAAACTGAAGTCATTGCGTTTGGAAACAAAGATGAAGTTCTCAAGGTGAACACATACCTTCAGTCTAGGGGTCAAACAACTAAAAATCAAGTTAGGAATCTTGCTGTGTCTCTGGAGTCAGACCTTAGTTTCAGTAGTCATGTCAAAGCAATAACTAAATCAGCATACTATCACCTGAAAAATATTATGTTTTGTTTCCAGTCAAGACTTAGAGAAACTTGTCCATGCTTTCATCACCAGCAGGGTGGATTATTGTAATGGACTCCTCACTGGCCTTCCCAAAAAGACCATAAGACAGTTGCAGCTCATACAGAACACTGCCGCCAGGATTCTGAGCAGAACCAGAACATATGAACACATTACACCAGTCCTCAGGGCTTTACACTGGCTGCCAGTTACATTTAGTATTGATTTTAAAGTATTATTATTGGTATATAAATCATTCAATGGCCTAGGACCTCATTACATTGCAGATATGCTCACTGAATATAAACCCAACAGATCACTCAGATCATTAGGATCACATCAGCTAGAAATACCAAGGGTTCACTCTAAGCATGGCGAGTCCGCTTTTAGCTACTATGCCAGCCGCAGCTGGAACCAGCTTCCAGAAGAGATCAGATGTGCTCCTACAGTAGTCACATTCAAATCCAGACTCAAAACACATCTGTTTAACTGTGCATTTAATGAATGAGCACTGTGCCACTGTTCGTCCGACTGTTTGTACTGTATTCTATTTTATGGTTTTAATTATTCTGATTTCTTTTGATTATTTCTGTATTTTATTTTTTACTCTAAACTCGAAAATCATATTTCATATATTACAAGAACAGCCTTTTTCCACCTTAGAAACATTGCTAAGCTACGTAACATGCTATCTGTTTCTGATGCAGAAAAGCTAGTTCATGCATTCATGACATCCAGACTAGATTACTGTAATGCTTTATTAGCTGGTTGTCCTGCATCCTCAATAAACAAGCTACAGTTAGTGCAAAATGCAGCCGCTAGAGTACTTACTAGATCAAGAAAATATGATCATATAACACCTATTTTATCATCTCTACACTGGTTACCTATTAAGTTACGTATCAATTACAAAGTATTCCTACTGACCTATAAAGCCCTAAATGGTTTAGCTCCTGTGTATTTAACAGACCTTCTATCGCCATACAATCCATCGCGCTCTTTAAGATCACTAAATTCGAGGTTTCTGGTCATTCCTAGGATATCGAAGTCCACTAAAGGAGGGAGGGCGTTCTCACATTTAGCTCCTAAACTCTGGAATAGCCTTCCTGATATTGTTCGAGACTCAGACTCGCTGTCCCAGTTTAAAACTAGATTAAAGACGCATCTCTTTAACCAAGCATTCACTTAATGCTTAACCTTTAATACTACTGCTGAATCAGTTCGAATGCATTAACATTATGAACATCAGCTATGCTAATTATTTCCCATCTGCCTTTCTGCTGTTATCTCGGGACGCTAGTCCCGAAGTAAATAGTGTTCGTCAGCTCCAGTTTGTATCCAGCCTCTCACGGAGACTTCAGATGCCCGAACGCCTGTGAAGAGACGACTCGACGCCTGTGAAGAGACGACTCAAAGCCGGCGATATGTTATGCCATAAATTAATACATGATTAACTGACTGTATTTTTCTATATACATTTCCGAAATGCACTTTCTGTAAAGCTGCTTTGAGACAATGTGTATTGTGAAAAGCGCTATACAAATAAATTTGAATTGAATTGAATAAACTGTTTTAATTATTCTGATTTCTTTTGATTATTTTAATTTCTTCTATTTAAAGCACTTTGAATTACCATTGTGTATGAAATGTGCTATATAAATAAACTTGCCTTGCCTTGCGTGTTTTAGAGTGAAGCGTGACACTGTTTTAGATGCAAGCAGCTCATGATCTGCTGTTCCACATGAGTTTGGGTTGCTTATAAGTTGCATTTGGGAATTTTTTTATTTTACAGTGAAATATTACAATAGTAATACTTCGTATTTTTGTCCAATATTTTATTTAATTATAAAAATGATGATGTACTGTCGGTTGTTTAAAAACTAATTAATTGTATTTTTCTGTAATCACGCTTAATCACATCCATTTTTGTATTGTATAATTTCACAAAAAATGTTATATTTTAAATATTTGCTTAATGCCATCTCTTTACCAAGTACTATGAATGAAAGCCAGTTTTGCGATACCAATACTGCCATTGATGTAAATGGAGTTCCCTTTCGTTGTTACTCCGAGTTACGTCGGATGACGACGAATGGGGTTTCGCTTAGAACACCTATCGACTTCGAGTATTACAAAACGAGCCAATGGCAAAGAAATGCCATGGGTCTGCGGAATTTGCATAGCGTAACTCCGCCCCACCTCGTGGGTATAAAAGGAGGAAGCCGGCAACATGCAGATATGTTTTTCGCTTCGGAGCCAAGAGTATTTCTTCACTCCACAGTCATCTCTGACTTCGCTCTACGAGACGAGCTTCTCTCTCCGGTGTTGGTGTGACGGCGATCTGCAGCGAGCTCACAGTGCCTGCTGATCTGTGCAGTGTTCTGCCAGTGTGTTTGTGTGTCTCCCTGTGTGCTTCAACGTCGCGGAGTTTTTTTTCTCCTCTCATAAAAGAGCTCGCATGCGGCACGTCTTTTTAAAGACGGCTCGCCTGTGCATTTCTGGTTGCAGCGCACTGGTATCGGACTCTGATGGGCACGAGCGCTGTCTAGTGTGTTTGGGCTTTGACCATGCTTGAACAGCGCTCGTGGATGACTCATGTTCTCGCTGGGAACGTGATCATCGCGTCATATATAGGTCGAGACTCGGTGAACTCGCAGAGTGAGAGTCCCCTCATCCACCCCCCGATCTTCGGCTGGTGGCCAGGGTGACCTTAGGGTTACAGTCTGGAACAAGGGGCCGAATATGTGTCCGCGACCCCAGCCCCCCTCTTCAATGACGGTGCCCGCTAGTGAACTGCTGATTCCCGCGGGTGTACCCTCTGGTGGCCCGCGTGTTTCAGTTGAAGCTACAGAGGAAGATGCCATGTCTGTTGCAGCATCACTAGGTGGGTTTGAGTCTTCTGGAAGTGAGGGCTCGGCACAGCTGCCACCTTCCGGTGTGCATATGGCTGTGCCTGAGTCTGATCCGGAGATGACGGCCATACTTTCCCGGGACGATTGGTTTTTGGGTAAGGCCGCTGACCCTCGTCCACGGCAAACTCCAATACCTTTCTTTCCGGATGTGCATGATGAGATCTCGAAGTCCTAGAAGACCCCCTTGTCTTCTCGGTACCGCTCGCTGATCTCATCCGCCTTTCCTCCCCTCGATGGGGCCGCTGCCCTTGGGTACACTGGGTTCCCCCCGGCTTAACGCTCTGTTGCGATGCTATGTGTCCTCAGAGTGCTTCTTCTCGGCGCAATCCTAAGCACCCGCCCATGGCCTGTAGTTTTTCGTCTACGCTTGTGGCGAGATTCTATAGCGCCACGGGACTGGCAGCCGCCTCACTGCATGCCATGGTCATTCTGCTGGTCCACCTGACCCAGATTCTCATGGACCTGCACGAGGGCGGGACTGACCCAGGGCTCTTCACTGAGCTGCGCGCCGCCACTGACCTTGCTCTCCGAGCGACGAAAGTGGCCGTACGCTCCCTGGGTCAGGTCATGCTCACCATTCTGTGGCTGAACCTGTCTGATGTGCTGGATGTCGCGCGGACCCGTCTGTCCGACATTCCAATATCCCAGGTCGGCCTCTTCGGCGGTGCGGTTGAGGCCTTGCCCAACAGCTCTCAGCCGCCCATGAGCAGACTGACGTTGATTTTGTCCCGACGGCCCCGTTACACGCCGGGTTAAGCGGCGCTCTTGAGACGGGCTCCTCGGGGATGGAGCAGACTGAGGTTGATTCTGTCCCGACGGCCCCGCCGTCCGCTCAGATCCCTCGGTCTGCCAACCGCCGAGGGCACCCCCACGCGGCTCCCACCCCGCCTGTTCACCCGGGCCGGCTCTGGAGGCCGCGGTCGGACGCCACAGTCCTCTCCAGCCCCGCCCCCCGCTACATGCCGGGTTAAGCGGCGCTCTTGAGATGGGCTCCTCAGAGATGGGACTCAGTTCTTTCCAGGAGTTGGTAGCAGGACCACTCCTTTCCCCGGGGGAGGGCCGGGGAAGAATCCTTATTCTCCAAAGAACTGACTCTCCCGTCTCTGAGCACAGAGAGTTCTCGGACGTCACAGAACGCCGCCCACAAGCCGTGCTCTCCTCGTCCCCCTGTCCCAGAGGTGGTTGACACGGCGTGCCGTCCACGGACCGCTTCGCCCCTGTCCCCCTCTGTCGCCAGACCCCTGGCAGAGCAGGCCCCCGCGGGACGACCAGCCTGGTCCTCCCCTGGCCCCCTCTGCCAGGGCGCGGTTGCTAACTGTGCCCCCACATCGGGCCGCTATGCCGTCCACGTCTGGGCCAGTTACTCCGTTTCGCTGCCCCTCCGGGGGGAAGCCTGTGGTTCGCATGATCCCGCTGGTTTAGTTCCTGGAAGCCTGGTTAGAGCTTCCCCGTCTGTCCCGCTGGGTCGCGCAGACCATCAGGCTCGGCTATGCGATTCATTTTGCACGGTCTCCTCCCCGCTTGGGGAGTCCGCTCCACTTTGGTCGGTGGCTATGCCCCCATCATGAGAGCAGAGATTACCACCCTGCTGGCGAAGGGTGCAATACAATCGAGACTGTCCCTCCAGCCGAGATGAGGTCCGGCTTCTACAGCCCCTACTTAATTGTCCCCAAGAAAACAGGTGGGTTACGGCCAATCCTGGACTTGCGCGTGCTGAACCGCTCCCTTCACAGGATGCCGTTCAAGATGCTCACCGCCAAACGCGTTTTCGAATGCATACGGCCCCAGGATTGGTTTGCAGCGATCGACCTGAAGGACGCCTACTTACATGTCTCCATTCTTCCTCGACACAGACCTTTCCTTCTGTTTGCTTTCGAGGGGCAGGCATACCAGTATGCGGTTCTCCCCTTCGGGCTAGCCCTGTCTCCTCGCATCTTCACTAAGACCGTCGATGCTGCCCTTGTTCCCCTTCGGGAACACGGGGTTCGCATCCTGAGTTATATCGACGACTGGCTGATGCTAGCTCACTCTCGAGTTCAGGTTTGCGAACACAGGGACCTAGTGCTTCGGCACCTAGCTCGTCTGGGCCTTCGGGTCAACTGGGAGAAGAGCAAACTTTGCCCCGTGCAGAGGATTTCTTTTCTCGGTTGGCCATTGACTCGGTCGCCATGTCCGCGCAGCTCACGAGCGAGCGCGCGCAGTCACTGCTGACTTGCCTGGTAGCTTAAGTTGAGCTTAAGTTCCTGTCTATGAAGACGGCGCTCCTGGTTGCATTGGCCTCCATCAAGAGGGTAGGGGACCTGCACGTATTCTCCGTTGACGAAGCGTGCCTGGAATTCGGGCCGGCTTACTCTCACGTGATCCTGAGACCCCGGCTCGGATATGTGCCCAAGGTTCCTACCACTCCCTTCCGGGACCAGGTGGTGAACCTGCAAGCGCTGCCCCTGGAGGAGACAGACCCAGCCTTGGCACTGCTCTGTCCAGTACGCGCTCCCCGCGCCTATGTAGACAGGACGCAGTGTTTCAGGACCTCAGACCAGCTCTTTGTCTGTTATGGTGGGAAGCTGAAGGGAAAGGCTCTCCCCAAGCAAAGGTTGTCTCACTGGATAGTGGACGCCATTGCCTTGGCATACCAGCAGCAAGGTCGACCGTGCCCCCTTGGTGTGACTGCCCACTCCACCCGGAGTGTGGCGTCCTCTTGGGCTCTAGCGCATGGTGCCTCGCTAACAGACATCTGCAGAGCTGCAGGCTGGGCGACACCTAACACATTCGCCAGATTTTACAATCTCCGAGTGGAGCCAGTGTCCTCTCATGTACTCGCTTCAACCAGCTAGTACTGGATCCGCTCAGGTGTCTTCGCTTGCTCGCCATTCCACTCCACGAACTGGATACGTGCGATATTCTCCTCAGGTAAGCTTCTCCGAAAGCCCTGAGTTCCTCCAGCAATCCTTACGTCGGCGCCAGTGTCTATTGCCTGCGCGTCGGCTAGGTGCCTCCCGTGTGCATGGTCCCTCCTCTGAGCGACCCCCACATGTGTATTTCCACCGTAAGCCTCTCTGAGCATGTGTTTTTCCCTTGGCAAGCCACCTTGCCACCCCTGGGGTTGAAATATTCCACCTGCGGCTGGACACCCCAGTGTTCTTCATATGCATCCTTCGGGTCATATGTGTATTCTCTAAGTCCCCCCCGTTGGGGTGGCAATATTTTGCATATTTCCTCTAAACTATGGGATATGCTCCCCAGTGTACCTTGGTATTCCTGTGCTAGATAGGAGTCCTTTGTCCGTGCCAGTCTCACGTCTCACGACAAGGATCTCAGATTTACGCAGGGCACTGGAAGACAGCCGAGAAGGTGGCGTGATTAGACTGGTAACCCCATTCGTCGTCATCCGACGTAACTCGGAGTGACAACGAAAGGGAACGTCTCGGTTACTTATGTAACCCTCGTTCCCTGAGTAGGGAACGGGGACGTTACGTCTGCCTTCCACTTTCCGCTGTACCGCGGGGATCGCCTGAGCTCAGTCTTGGCTCCTCAGCGAAGAAAAAAAACTGCATGTTGCCGGCTTCCTCCTTTTATACCCACGAGGTGGGGCGGAGTTCAGTCAAGAGCAGTGAGTGATTTTATCTTTTGTTGTTTGATTAACATTAATGACAGACAGCAGCAGGTATATTAGGCTGCAGTTGCTTTAAGACCTGACATGGATCTGACATGCATCTGATGTTCTCTACTCTTTACGGCCAATAAGACTTTTGAACTCGTTTAAGACTGTGCTTACAAGAATATTCACCGATATCGGGCAATTTGACATAATTGTGTGTGTTTTCTGTCCGTTCACACATGAAAGAAAACTCGCTGAAAGTGAAACTGAAAGTGGCTCGCTGTGTGTCGTTTTGGGTGAGTGAACACAGAGAGCCACTTCTCAGACATTGAGCCAATATGTTTGAGTTCTCTTTTGCGTCTTATTGCACTTGAATGTTTTAAAAGCGTAAAAAAAAATGTAACATGTTAAAATAATAAAAATAATCGCAAAATTACCAAGTTAATTTTGACAGCCCTACATAACAGTGATAATAATAAGAAGAAAAGGACAGCAAACATTTTAAAATTATTTATTTTTAATCTGAAAAATCACAATTTCATCTTCACCAATCATGCAGCCAAAATTAAAAGTATAAACGTATTAAATGTATCATGTATTAATATAAGCACAATATAATACTTGAAAATGTCAATGGCCAGCCAAGCAACTTCAAATGAGATGAATGGGAATGCTGACGGATAGCTGTCTCCTGGTATTAAAGAACTCAGAGGTCTATCCTGAACTCAGTGGTCTATGGAGAGGAAGGAAGCAGTAATCTGCATGGCTAAATTCGGCAAGACTCCAGCCTCTCGTTTGCTAGCTGTAAACCGTTCACTGAAGCCCACTAAAGGTGGAGAAGACGGGGAAAAAATGTATGTGCGCCTTTAATACTAAAGCAGGCTGCTGCCAGAGCTCATTACAACAGCCTCGTCTGATGCGCATACACACACATACACACGCAAACCTGGCAGCTCTTAGGAAATGAATTCTATTGTCACCCAGCATCAACTCACATGGGAATTGGAGGAGCGGCCGTGTCCATGTGACTATCCGTCTCATGCCTTCCTCCTCTGCCACGACCGCACCTCTATTTTGCTGCAGGGAGATTTGGAACAGTGTCCGCTTGATGAATAATAAAACAGGATTGGTTTGCTCAGAGGGAGAGGGGGCAAAGAAAGCAGTTTATCCAAATACACAGAGGCAAATGCTGAACACGTTTGTATTAAGGGAACAATAGACTGTGGTAATGCCATAAATAGTCAGTGTCCATGGACAAATCTCATAAAAAATAGAAGGGAGTAAATACAAATTTAAAGAGTGCTGCTGAAGATGATGTGTAGATGTAGATGTGAATGAATATTCCCCACTCTGGCTCTGGATGTGATGAGCTACGGAGTAGAAAGTATGGCCGGTGCCTACAGGCCTATTTGTCAGAATCATCCCAAGTGTGTAGTGTGTAACTTCTGCTCCACTGCAATTATATCATAGAGCTTAGCGTATTGCTTTTAATATTATACTTTCAAATACTGTGTCACTAGATACTGTACAAGGATAAAGATCTGAAGGAGGGCATACTATAGAACCAACATTTTTAATGAAGTTGTCAAGCCTACCTTTGTGGAAAAGAAGTACACTTATGGCATACTCTTAAAAATAGCACTTATTACGTAAATAATACATTTTAAAAGAACATAATTAAGTGCAAAGTGAATATAATGTTTCAGCCATTCATTTCATGTTAATTGACATATGACTGCCAAAAATATTATAGTTTACATTTATGCAATTTCAGTTAGCTGAACTTTGGAGTTTTTTTCAACCCACATAAGTAATTATATGTAATTTCATATACATTTATATTGTCTAGTATGGTTAAAGTGTACTGCTGAATGTACTGACAGGGATTTTATAAAATAAAATATATTTTAATGTCATTTCTATTGAAACTTACAGTATATGTCATGTATTTAAGCACATGTATTGAAACGTGCATTTTGTATCCCATGTATCTTCCTATTAAAAACATACACATCAATTGTTTGTGTTAAGCCCCGTTCACACCGGGACGAATTTCGCGCGCGATATTCGGCGATGTTTAACGCCTCGTGATTAAACAAAGGGCGCCAATTTGAGTGTGCACATGACGTAAAAGCGTCATTTTTTTAAAAAACGTCTCTGTTCGTTTTTTTGGTTTGACACGCCGCGTCAAAAACTATCCGACCAATGAGATTGGCGCTTTTGCTCACGTGTCTGGAGCTTCTGAAGTTACAGTAAAACACAACTTGGGGGCGCTCAAAAACAAAACAGTCTTGCCGAGCACACATACATAACGGCAAAGAAAATATATACGCCAAGTAGCGTCTACACACTGCCAGGAAGACGACGAGGAAGATGCAAGCCAAGATAAACGTAGAGCTGCTGGTCTCGGTGTCGGAACATAAGCTTTGACATCCCACCTTCATGTTTTTGCCCATCGAAATGAGTCCCAGCTGCTACTACAGGTAACGCGACTCACCAAACAACAATTACTACTGCTATTGGTAAGGAGTCATTCACACAGCTCGTGTTCTTGGTTCAAAAAACCCTTGAGAGCACAATAAAACGGAACAGAATCCAGGGGTCTGGATATTTCTGTTTTACATTAAGTGCCATCTAATGTCAGGAAATGAATTTGCATGTTCACTCAGCTCATCGTCAGCGAAAATCGCTTGGGTGTGAACACAAAAAACGCGTTGAAAAATGCTGGCGAATAACGCGCGCCGATATTCATCCCGTTGTGTGCGGCCCTTTAGATATTCCAATTCAAGGTAAATGAAAGGTAGAAGAGGTAAAAACAGAGAGGTAAAGTGAGGTGAGGAGAAATGGATGGAAAGGAGAAATGAGGTCATTATGTATATTGTGGGCAATTCAAACTCTCCGAACATTCCATATAAGATCCCATCAGCAGTCAAATTGTGAAAGTGAAGGGGACGCATGGTGCCGAGCATCTCAACAAGAGAAGAGCAGGACGCGGCACATAGACCTCATCAAAACACAATCACGTCCTCAGCCAGAACACAAACTCTCACAATTCGGTTGCTCATCCTACACACACGACGCACCAAATCAACACACTCAAATCTAAGCCTCATTTAACTTACCTTGCTAAACAAACCAATTCTGAGAAATAATATTTGATTCAATGCTGAAATAACCCACACCACTTGCTGACAGATGTAATGATTACATACATTACAAAGTCTGCAAGGGACCAGCAAAACTAGAGCTGTACAGTTGCTCTAATGGCTCTAATGAAGCCCTACAGTTCCAGAAAGGACCTCAGCTGACCAAGTGTGCTGGCAGCAGTCATGGTCAGTACTTCAACGGAATAAATCCAGCCCATATCTGATCCACGTGCTGGGATCCTGAAATGGCCTCTGCTCAGCTTACTCAAAGACAGGTGTTTCAGTCTTGGAGTCAGGGTGACTTTTTGTCCTGGGATATATTGTGATTTTTTTCCACTTCTTTAACTTGGACTTAGATTCCAAGTTAAAGAAGTGGAGTGTGAATCTGAATTTGAAACTGAATTGGAATGACAAAAATTAAAAGAAATTCAATATGGCATCCATCCAACTAACCAAACAACCGAATTTCAGTTAATTTTAAATCTATGATGTTCCTTACAACATTTACATTTACATTTAGTCATTTAGCAGAAGCTTTTATCCAAAGCGACTTACATTTGAGGATTAAACCAAGCGAGTCATCATGGAGAGGCAAAAACAACGAAAGAAGTGCTCAGAATACAAAGTTCAAACATTGCTCAGAGTAGCATAAACCAGACAAGCGAAGATTTCAAGAAAAAGTTTTTTTTTTTGTTTTTTAAGTGCTCACAGAAGACAATCTCATGAATACTGTTTTTAACCTTAATACAATTTCAAACGCAGAACTTAAGTTGACCTGTCTTCAAAATGTAGAAACTCTCTCAAAACATTTAATTCATCCTTCAAAACCTAGTTATTGTGTCAGTAAATTGGCCAAGGACACCAAAATAAAAAGTGTTTTTGTCATTGTGTCACACTGCTCAAAATGATTAGATGTTTTTTTCACCATGAAAATATTGGTTATATACAAATGTCATGTGTTTTCTACTTTTTAGCAAACATTGTCTGTTCCCTTTCGTTGTCACTCCGAGTTACGTCGGATGACGACGAATGGGGTTTCTTTAGAAAGCCTATCAACTTCGAGTATTACAAAACGAGCCAATGGCAAAGAAATACCATGGGTCTGCGGAATTTGCATAGCGTACCTCCGTCTTACCTCGTGGGTATAAAAGGAGGACGCCGGCAACATGCAGATATGTTTTCGCTTCGGAGCCAAGTTAATTCTTCGTTCCACAAGCCATCTCTGAACTGTCAGCTTCTTACAGACGAGCGAGATTCTCTGGTGTTGGTGTGACGGCGATCTCCCGGCGAGTGCGTGCTTCCTGCTTATCTGTGCAGTGGTTGGCCAGTGAGTGTGTTTCTCCCCGGGCGCTTCAACACTCTCAGAGTTTTCTTTTCTCTCACAAAAGAGCTCGCACGCGGCACGTCTTTTTAAAGACGGCTCGCCCGTGCATTTCTGGTTGCGGTTGACTCATTTCCGATTTTGATGGGCACATGCTCTGCTCTGCGTGCTTGGGCTTGATCACGCTAGAGCAGCGTTTGTGGATGACTCACGTTCTCCCCGCGGGAACGTGACCATCGCGTCATTATGGTCGAGACTCAATGATCTCGTTTGAGCGAGAGTCCCCTCATCCACACCCCGATCTAACACTCTCCACGTGAGGTGCTACTTCAGCTGGTGGCCAGGGTGAGCTGAGGGTGTTGGTGTGGAACAAAGGCGCCGACTATCCGTCTGTGCCCCACGCCCCCCTCTTTATTGACGGGGTCTGCGCTCCCGCCGTATGTCGCAACTCGCCCGTCACCTCTCTTATGGAGTCAGAAGCATCTGAGGTCGCTTTGTGCAATTTATATCCCCGGAGCTCTGAACTGTGTTGCCGACGAGCTCTCACGGTTTCAGCTCCTCCCGGGCGAATGGCGGCTCCATCCCCGGGCGGTTCAGCTGATTTGGGACCAGTTCGGGGACGCACAGATAGATCTGTTTGCTTCTCACGACTTGACCCATTGCGCCCAGTTTTTTTCCCTGACCGAGGACACGCTCGGCACGGATGCTCTGGCCCACAGCTGGCCGCAGGGCCGCACGTATGCGTTTCCCCCAGTGAGCCTTCTTGCGCAGACTTTGCGCAAGGTCAGGGAGGACGAGGAGCAGGTCATTCTGGTTGCGTCTTACTGGCCCAACCGGACCTGGTTCTCCGAACTAGTACTCCTCGCGACAGCACCTCCCTGGCCGATCCCTCTGAGGAAGGACCTCCTTTCTCAGGGACAGGGCACCCTATGGCACCCTCGTCCCGATCTTTGGAACCTCCACGTGTGGCTCCTGGATGGGACGAGACAGGTTTGAGTACCCTACCACCAGCGGTGGTGGCTACCATCACTTCCGCTAGAGCTTCGTCCACGAGACATCTCTATGCGTTGAAGTGGAACCTCTTCATCAACTGGTGCTCCTCGCCAAGAAGACCCCCGGAGATGTTCAATTAGCGTCGTGCTTTCCTTCCTACAATGGATGGGTTGGAGCGAAGGCTGTCTCCTTCCACCCTAAAAGTCTATGTCGCCGCCATTGCCGCACAGCATGACTTTGTTGAAGGTAAGTCTTTGGGAAGGCACGACCTTATCGTCAGGTTCCTGAGAGGGGCAAGGAGACTGAATCCTCCTCGCCCTCCTCTCGTTCTCTCTTGGGACCTCTCAGTGGGGTTTACTGCCCTGCAGAGTGCTCCCTTTGAGCCTCTGCAATCAGTGGAGCTTAAGTTCGTGTCAATGAAGACAGCGCTCCTGGTTGCACTGGCCTCCATCAAGAGGGTAGGGGACCTGCACGCATTCTCCGTTGACGAAGCATGCCTGGAATTCGGGCCGGCTTACTCTCACGTGATCCTGAGACCCCTGCCTGGATATGTGCCCAAGGTTCCTACCACTCCCTTCCGGGACCAGTTGGTGAACCTGCAAGCGCTGCCCCTGGAGGAGGCAGACCCAGCCTTGGCACTGCTCTGTCCAGTACGCGCCCTCCGCGCCTATGTAGACAGAACGCAGTGTTTCCAGGACCTCAGACCAACTCTTTGTCTGTTATGGTGGGAAGCTGAAGGGAAAGGCTCTCTCAAAGCAGAGGTTGTCTCACTGGATAGTGGACGCCATTGCATTGGCTTACCAGCAGCATGGTGGACCGTGACCCCTTGGTGTGACTGCCCACTCCACCCGGAGTGTGGTGTCCTCTTGGGCTCTAGCGCATGACGCCTCGCTGACAGACATCTGCAGAACTGCAGGCTGGGCGACACCTAACACATTCGCCAGATTCTACAATCTCCGAGTGGAGCCAGTGTCCTCTCATGTACTCGCTTCAACCAGCTAGTACTGGACCCTCTCAGGTGTCTTCGCTTGCTCGCCATTCCACTCCACGGACTGGATAAGTGCAATATTCTCCTCAGGTGAGCTTCCCCGAAAGCCCTGAGTTCCTCCAGCACTCCTGATGTCGGCGCCAGTGTCTTTGCCTGCGCGTCTGCTAGGTGCCTCCCGTGCGCATGGTCCCTCCTCTGAGCAACCCCCACATGTGTATTTCCACTTTAAGCCTCTCTTAGCATGTGTCTTTCCCTTGGCAAGCCACCTTGCCACCCCTGGGGTTAAAATATTCCACCTGCGGCTGGACACCCCAGTGTTCTCCATATGCATCCTTCGGGTCATATGTTTATTCTCTAAGTCCCCCCCACCCCCCTCTGGGTTGGCAATAATTGCATTTCCCCTAAACCTTGGGATATGCTCCCCAGTGTACCTTGGTATTCCTGTGCTAAATAGGAGTCCTTCGTCCGTGCCAGTCTCAAGACAGGGATCTCAGATTTACGCTGGGCACTAGAAGCAGCCTAGAAGGTGGCGTGATTAGACTGGTAACCCCATTTGTCGTCATCCAACGTAACTCGGAGTGACAACGAAAGGGAACGTCTCGGTTACGTATGTAACCCTCGTTCCCTGAGTAGAGAGCGGAGACATTACGCCTTCCTGCCACTTTCCGCTGTACCGCAGCGATCGCTCCTCAGCGAAGAAACAAATCTGCATGTTGCCGGCGTCCTCCTTTTATACCCACGAGGTAAGGCGGAGATATGCTATGCAAATTCCGAAGACCCATGGCATTTCTTTGCCATTGGCTCATTTTGTAAAACTCGAAATTGATAGGCTTTCTAAGCGAAACCCCATTTGTCGTCATCCAACGTAACGTCTCCATTCCCTACTCAGGGAACGAGGGTTACATACGTAACCGAGACGTTTTCTACGCTATACAAGAATGTTAGTTTTGTCTAGCTGAATGCTCTCACTGAGCTTTTTAGATACAGATTTTAGCAGTAGGAAAAAATGCACTAGGGAAAGTCAATACTGTCCACAAAAAGAAAATTGACGTTTGGTCACACTTTATATTAGGTGTCCTTAACTACTTTGTACTTAATGTGTTCATATTTTATTGCAAAACACTTGTGCTGCTATTGAGGTGGGATACAGGGAAGGTTAGGGATAGGTTTGATGGTATGGGTAGGTTTATGGGTTCAACATGCAAGCATTTTAAAAATGTAAGTACAATAATCATGTATTTACAAAATAAGTGAATTGTATCGAATGATTCAGAAATGTGTTACATATAAACTGAAAAGTCACAGATGCTTGTTCAATTTTTCAAGTTCTATTATGCCATCCCCTAAAACCACACATTCTTACATGTGTTACTATTGCTCTTCCATGACGAGGAACTCTGAATTTTACATGTAACACATTTCTAAATTTCTTAAGCTGTTGCTGTTTTGGGGTTGTGACATTCCTTTATGTTCAAAAAGGGTAGTGATTGTGCTGGGCAAACTCCATATAGCCTACTGTATGCTACCAAACTTGATTGGTTGATTGATAAGATTGTTATTCCTATTTCATTACAATGGCAGGCCATTTGCCAATTTAGCAGACATTCCATGTCATGGGTATTTATGTAATATACATGTATGTCCAACAGATTTTGATCTGAAAAAAAAAAAAAACTTTAGTGTAATGTCATATCACAATCGTTGCAAATTGTGCATGCTTATTCGCACGTGTCTAGTGTGACCACGTCATCAAAAGCAAGGTAGGTAAAAATGGCTCCCTTCATTCAAAGGGTCAAAGAGAGTGTGGAAAATGGTTGTGAAAAAAAATAAAACAAAGTCCTTTACAAACACTACAAGTAGACTTCAGGGAAAATAAGATAAAAGATATGTATGATATGAACCCCCTACGAAATACCTCTTATCTGAAGATCAGTGATAAAATGAAGTGTCTAAGCTGATATTGGTTGCAACGCCAACCCTAAAGTTGAATTTCTACAACCATCGCATTGTCTAGCTTTGCCTTTAAGTGCTTTCCTTTTTCTGATGAGAGAACTTCTATCTTTTGAAATAGCTTGACTCTTTATTGCTTTTGAAACACCTCCGGCACTCTTAGCCGATGGAGAACAAAAGGATCGGCTGCCAAGAGCTGACTTCGTCAACAGCACAATCAAACTCTCTGACTTCACAGGGCGAGAGGAGAGACGGATGGGAGGATATACTCATGCAGATAAACCAAATGATGCTGGTGTGATTCACAAAGCCTTTTCTTATTCATACACACAGCCTACAAATAAAAACATTACACGTGTCAAAATAAGCAGAAACAAACAGCACAAGGCTCGTCAGTGATTCCTGTTGTAATTTGAATTGCGATGTTTGCACTGATCCTGAGGCTGTCAGAGATGCTGAAGCTCTAAGAACCTGCACAAGTCAAACAGAGAGAGTGAGGAATAAGAGACATATGCTGAAGGCACCTGAGGAATATGTTTAGAAGTATGAATGAATAGAAAAGAGAGACAATAAACTGTCTTTGTATTAAAACGATTTATTAAGCAATGGGTGGCTATTTAGGGCCAGGTTTTCTAACAGCTTGCTCCAGCGCAGACCCTCTTTTGGCGTTTAAAAACTCATGTCAGGATTTACAAAAGACACACAGTGAAAAAGCGCTGAAAAGGTGTGGACAGGGTTAATTTTACGGCTGACCTTATTGCATATGCGTAGGAGTTTCCCTTTCAGATGCAAAATTTATGGGAGGAGAGTATTTAAATGACTATGGTTGACACTATTCAATTTACTGGTATTTGCACCATTATTTAACGCCCAAAAAAGCATGTCTTAAACCAGATGCTAATTTGCGCTGCTCTTGGTAGATTAGATTGATCATTATGGAAATGATCCGGTGTCACGATTTGGTCTTGTCTGTTACGTTTTGGTTTGTTGATGTCATCTTCCATATCTGTCATGTGATTCCCTGTTTGTCACGTGATCCTGCCATGTGTCTTGTCATTGGTTAATCGTCTGTTCATTGTTTACAGGTGTCCCTTGTCTTGTCATTAGTCTGTGCATTTAAGCCCTCATGTTTGCCATGTGTCTTGGTCAAGTTTTGTGTTACCTGTAAACCTCTGTTGTGTAAGTTCATGTTTATGTATTCATTTTGACTTTTTCCATGCCATGCCATGTTTTTGTTTTATGTTAGATCTTGTAAATAAACTGCACTTGGGTTCTCATCAACACTTGCCTTCAGTGGATCCATTACATCCTGCTGCGTCTGTGCTCTTTAATTTATGCGTCGTCAGTAGATCACGCGCAGAACTTTCCACTCCAATGGGCATTTTTTGGAATTGCGCTCTCCCGCTAATTTGCCCTGTTTAGTACATCTGACCCAAAATATGTTAGTGTAAATTAAGAATTAGAAAATAGTGCAATAAAAAAAATAATGTAATAAATATTACCCTTGATCCATATGTAAACCTCTAATAAGGAATTTCTGTGAATTTTCACAATGATCAATGTGTATATTGACAAACAAACGGACAAAAGACATTATTTGTTCTGTACAATTAAGATTAATTAAGATTTGAAATTTGGGTACTTGATCTCTTTTAAAATTAATTAATAGTCCTACTAAGCTAAAGGCACATGAAACACTCAAAATCAGGAACCTGTCCTGCGTGTGTAAAAATAATTAAAATTTTGGCTAATTTATTAGCATAATTAATAGTTAATTTATTTATTTATTGATAATACTCAAAATCAGGAACCTGTCCTGCGTGTGTAAAAATAATTAAAATTTTGGCTAATTTATTAGCATAATTAATAGTTAATTAATTTATTTATTGATTGACAGCACAACTTTTAGTGTGTTTAGTAGGTTTAGTGTGGCGTCCACATGTGAAAGACTACTATATTCAGAACTTAGGGCAGAAAACCAAACCAGCAGCCTGCCGCCAGACAACCATGAAGCAGTGGGACTGTTGAAGAGGACTCTGCAATAAGCCATATGTAAAGATAAACAAAAGTGAAGATTAAACAGGGGAAGCAATTCCAAGCACATTTGCCCATGACTATCATGCTCTAGCAAGCTTGTAAAGTTTACAATGCCTCAGCAGTTTAATCTGAGTATGATGACACTATAACACAGCTACAAAGAGTATATTGTATTTTGGAGTTTCGTGCCACTTTTATAGAAACTATGAATAATGTTTAGTGAGAGAAAGAGGAGAATCAGGACAAAACACATGCAGGATTCAATTCCCAGATAAGCACCATGACTGAACATGTTTAGAGCATGTGATTATTTCAGTCTCAAACTGTCTGTAGCACATCAGGAACATGCACATACACACCATTTTTATAAAATAGCTTTTTCATCAAAACTTGTTATCCAATGTGAAAGAGAATCCATTGTGGAAGAGAAGTGCACTCAATTGTACTGAATGCGCACTTGTAGTGTACCTTGCATATATATGAATGAAATAAAAGGCCAGTTAAGGGTACTGTACTTAAAAAGATTACATTTTCATAACTGTTCAGGTGACTGTAACACACTTAAGTACAATTTTAAAGAGTCCACTTTTTAATAATGTCAAATTAAAAGTTTTACTTTAAAGTACATTTTAAGTCATGTTTTAATAATCTTTTGTTGTGCTTTAGAGTACACTTGTGTTGACTAACATGCTAAAGCACGTGTAAAGTTTGTGATTATAAATGTAAAAGTGTGTTATTAGGTATTACATTAAACATGTATTTTAAGTTTAGTTATTTTTCACCTGTGATTATGCTTTGATGTTAAAAACAGGAAAACCAAGGAATACTAACCTTACAAAAAAATATGTAATGATGGTACTGTGAAAATAGAAAAAGGAAAAAACATTGATATTTTTCAACATATACTAATCAACATGTGCTAAGAAAAGCCCTTAAATGAAAAATGAAATTCATAACCATGATGAATACGGATGTATCGGGATGATACGGATGATATGTAAGTACTAGTAATACTACTACTTCTACTACCATACTAGTATTGTCATGATACCTTTTTGGTGGATACTCCTTTTTGTCATGTTTCTTTTTGATGAAGAGCTCATACAGAAGGACCAGGTGTTTATCCTAAAAGAGACTTTGAAAGCTCGAGAGAGAAAAAACAAAATAATGTAGATGAGTTTCCATTCCTAGCCACACAAGATCTAGTTCACAAAGTGACCGGTAGAGGACTCAACCATTGCTGTAGAGCACATTTATATGAATTTGACAAAGAAGCCTTCACATCCTCACCTGCATATAGTACATTACACGATGGGGGCTGAATTAGATGCGACACAGGCTGCTGAAAGTGAAAAAACCGAAATGCACAGACCGAGCACACAAACCTGCTGCTGCTCTCCTTGAATGCAAATAGCACACTTCATGATGATTTTCACTTACTGACGGGATGTGTGTTGTTTTTGAGTGTCTACTGAGACACTTCTGAAATATATCAGAGCGTTTGTTCCCTCCCGACCTTGAGGTTGATGTGACCTTGTTAGTCGTTCTGGACCAAGCAAACGGCCTCTGTTGGTCCATAGCTCCCCATGGAGCTTGAACACACACACACACACACACACAAGTGTCTGCACACCTACATTCGTGTGCACTCATGCATTCTTATGGTCGCTGTGTTTTCTTTGACAATGTTTGCGGAGTTGGAAATAGCTTTAATAATTTACAAAGTTAATTTCCTGGCCGTACTCGGACCAGCGCAGTTCAAACACGAACGCGTGTGACAAGAAATCCCCCGAGCTGTGCGGTGAATGAGCTGTATGGAGAGAGAAATGAGTGTGTGTTAGTTTAGCTGGAGGCTTCACAGACTCTGCTGTATTGACTGTATGGCTGCTCTGGGTAATGAGATTCCAATGTAAACGCTTGCGGATGGGATGAGACTGGAAGCTCATTAAGTGTGGGATAAAACCAACCTATTCCATCCAATATCAGTAACTATCATGTAAGAGGTAAAATAACACTACAAATTGCATGTCACAACATAACACTCGAATGAGGAATGCCTACAGGTCTAGCTTCATTAACATTTGACCACTGATCCTCATTGGCTACTTGCAGTGCCAGTGTTTTCAGTATTTTGGTAAGCCCTATTTTTGTAAGAAAATGCTAAAAAATAGATGATAGTTAGGAAATTGTAATGTGGAAAGAACAGGGCTATCAATTGAAACAACTTAGGCTCACTGGAAAAACGTGCCTTAGGTGACACTTCTGTCGACATTTCAAGTGAAGTTTCATTGCTTCTAGCACGTCTTACAACACTTTGAATGTGAGTGGAGCTAAAAGTGTGTTCAGTTTAGTTCTAAACAGACGAGTGTGAATTTGGCAACACTTTATTATGTTGGTTGTTGTATGTATCGTGGCACTACTGAAATGAAATATGCGGTGAGTGGTGCTAAAAGGTTTATGCTTTATCATATTTGAAAATAACGTACCATACACAAGCCCTAACCCTAAAACCCTACCCAAAACCTAACTGATAGTGTTAACAAAAGCAAGCGTGAGATAAAAAACATATTTGCTGAATCAACCAAGCTATTTAAGCTTCCTAGCTCTTATCGTGACTAAAATTTTAATGGGACTTGTATCTGAGAACTCCGCATCATAAGTGCTGGGCTGTATCAGGTGAGTTACCAAGCAAGTTTACCATGTCAGAAAAGCCATACATTTTATGTGATGCAAATGCCAAATTGTATTAATTATGCGCTGAGGTAAAAGTGTTTTGAAGTCATGAGAGTATTGGGCAACAAACCATGCCTTTTTTTTTTATCAGTTTTCTGCCCCAGGAATCATAGTTTGAAAAATCAACAAAAAAAGTTGTTGGCGTTTTACTGCCACTAGTGTAAATTTCACCTGGAGACTGCAGTGAATTGTATATGTACAAGTATGTTGTTGTTGTTGACTTTTTAGTTTTGCAAAAAAATGTAGATACATGCACGTTTTTGCAAAGAGAATGGGTTGAGTTCAACGATTTAGTGGGATCATTAATAGTAATAATAATAATATTATTACTCCTCCTCTGCAGTCAGAAGCATCTGAGGTCGCTTTGTGCCACTTATATCCCTGGTCTGCTCAATCGTGCCACCGACGAACAGCCTGTGGCCCCGGCAGAGTGGAGACTCCATCCCCAGCAGCCCAGCTGATTTGGGACCACTTCGGGGCCGCACAGATATATCTTTTTGCCTCCCCGGACTCGTCCCATTTGCAGTTGTTCTACTCCCTGACCGAAGGGACCCTCGGCACGGATGCACTGGCACACAGCTGGCCCCAGGGCCTCTGCATGTATGCGTTTCCCCCAGTGAGCCTTCTCGCACAGACACTGTGCAAAGTCATGGAGGAAGAGGAGCAGGTCCCAACCGGACCTGGTTTCCCGAACTGATGCTCCTCTCGACAGCCCCTCCCTGGCCAATTCCTCTGAGGGAGGACCTTCTCTCTAAGGGACAGGGCACCGTATGGCACCCGCGTCCAGAGCTCTGGAAACTTCATGTCTGGTCCCTGGACGGGACGCCGGGGTTCTAGGTGATCTACCACAGGCTGTCGTAGACACCATCACTTCTGCGAGAGTACCCTCTACGAGGCATGCTTATGCCCTGAAGCGGAACCTGTTCGTGGAATGGTGTTCTTCTAACCGAGAAGACCCATGAAGATCTTCGATCGGTAATGTGTTTTCCTTCCTGCAAGATGGGTTGGAGCGTGGGCTGTCTCCCTCCACCCACAAAGTGTATGTTGCCTCTATTGTCGCACATCACAGTGCAGTTGACGGGAGATCCGTGGGGAAGCACGACCTGATCGCCAGGTTCCTGAGGGGAGCGAGGAGACTGAATCTGCCTTGCCCCACTCTCTATACCCTCTTGGGACTCAGCTCTGGTGCTGAAGGCACTGCAGATACCTCCCTTTGAGCCATTACAGGCAGCTAATTAAAAGTCCTGTCTATAAAAGCAGTGCTCCTGCTTGCTTTAGCCTCTATCAAAAGGGTAGGGGACTTGCACGCATTTATGGTCGACGAATCATGCATGAAATTCGGGCTGGCCAACTCTCACGTAATCCTGAAACCCTGGCCTGGATATGTGCCCAAGGTTCCTACCACTCCCTTTTGGAACCAAGTGGTGAACCTGCAAGCACTGCCCCCGGAGGAGGCGGACCCAGCCCTGGCTTTTCTCTGTCCCGTTCGCACTCTGCGCCTGTACGTCGACAGAACGTAAAGCCTCAGGACCTCAGGCCAGCTATTCGTCTGTTATGGAGGCCAGCAGAAGAGAAAGGCTATCTCCAAGCAGAGTTTGGCCCACTGGATAGGGGATGCCATTGTTATCCAAGTCTATCTGAGTGGGTCATAAGGAACAGCAGTGGACTTCCCTGGCCTAAGCCCTTTCCCATCGCTGCCTCAATAAATGTGGGGGGTTCAGGAGGCTTACGTAGGCACTGGAAGGTGGCAGCACTAGTACCCCTTTTCCACCAAAGCGTTTTGAGAGCCGGTTCGGAGCCGGTGCCTGCACGCGAACCAGTTCTTTGTGTTTCGACAGCCAAAGAACCGGTTCTCGGCCAGGAAAACTGGTTCCAAAGCGGCACCAACTCTTTGCTGGACTAGAACCAGAGAACCGTTCTTTTACCACGTCATGCTTATGTCGGGGGCTGGGGGCGGGTTTAGATGTGTCCTAAACATCTTTTCTGACCGCAAAGCCAGGAGAAACATTTGCAGAAACACGATGTAGTCCGCCATTGTAATTGTTATGCTTGAAGTTGGCGCAAGCGTTTCTAGCTTTTTTTTTATTTATTTTTTATTGAAAACATTATGTAAGCAAAGAAGAAAACAGTCACAAAATAGAACAAATAAACGGAGAGAAAAAAAAAGACAAGACAGGTGTACATAACTAATCAGAAAAGATTACATATCAAAGGAAAAGATTAAAAGACTTACATATTTCAATTGTTTTTAAAGCCTTCTTGGTTCACGAGTTAGAGATAATCCCAAAGTAATGTTGTACAGTACTTGCAAGCGTTTCTAGCTGAGACGTAAAGCGACGTACACAGTGACGTAACGACGTCGTTCGCTGGGCGCTCTAGAAGTGGAAAAACAAACAGGTTCTGAGGAGGTTCGCAAGTTGAACCAACTCCGAACCAACTTTGAACCAGCACCAGTTCCGAACCCGTTCTTTTTTGGTGGAAAAGGGGTATAGGTGGCGTTTTAATTGGGATCCCAATCAGTATGGTACGTCGGACTACGTCGAACGTGACCGAACTGAAAGGGAACGTCTCGGTTACGTATGTAACCCTCATTCCCTGAAGGAGGGAACGGAGACGTAGTCCCGTCGCCACTAGTGCTGGGTCACCGCTGACCCCGGGCTCCGCTCAGCTCCTCAGCGAAAAACAAGTTTTGCGTGCATCCGCTTCCGTATTTATACCTGCGCTGCGGGGCGGAGCGCGAGATGCAAATCTCGCACGCCAATGTGCATTGGCTCGTGAACTACTTTTAAACAGGAAATGACAGAATATTTACTTACATATTTACAGCAGGTCTAATCGCACGGGATTAGTATTATCTGAGATAATTTTCCGGACCTTTTTACAGAAGGTAAAAGTTGCTGTAATCTTTACTGACATTGGGCCTTATTCATGAAACTGAGTAATTTGCGCGTAAAATGGACCTTTACGAAAACTCTCCTCCAGATTCACAAATGCTTCGTATACCACAGATTTGATAGTTAAACATGTGTACATTAATGAATTCCAAATATTTGTAAATAGGGCACGCATGCACACTCATCCATAATTAGCATAATCCCTGCCCATGAGTTACAACTATGCAAATTACATGTCCAGGAACTCTGTGGAATCTTCTGTACTTCCTTCTCAGGTTTGGCTCCAGTATATTGCATAAATGCTAAAGAGACTAATTGGCCAGATGCCTGGCAAAAAATATTCAATTATCGTGTGTTCACCAAAGCATTTTTAGCCAGCTAAAGTTTGCCTGATGCTCTTCTGAAAACGGCCAGCTGGTGGCGCTTGAAAGCGCAGCTTTTTTCTTGCTGAGATACTGTGGTTGCAATGATACAGAATATCTATGGCAGTAATGTGATACTACAGTAATATCTCATTATGAAGAATATTACTGAATATAAAAATGCAGCAAATACCAATATTAACTTCTCCATTGTTGTTCAGTCGTTGTACAAGTAGGATGATTGGTCGGTGTAGCATTTGTCCCGCCCCTCCTCCACTGTGATTGGACAGCTGAGTAAAAAGTGACAGTGACGAGGGCTGCCTATTACTCAAAGTTAAACAGTAAAAAAAAAAAAAAAGAAAAAGAGGGCAAATCAACTCGTGAAATAATATTATGGCACATAGTCATATGGCACACATGTCAGCAGTTTGCCTAAATTAGAACACAGTACGTTCAAATGTTTTACGTACCACTTACACGTGGACGTGGTAGGGAGCAGGTGTAAATTTCAGTCGTACCAACTAACATTTTCGAGAATCCAAAAATATACGTCAGAGTGGCTTTACGAACGATTTACACAAAAATTTGTTCTGCTCATGTTTCATGAATGAAGCCCATAATGTCCATAATGATTACTGAGATGGCACATTCGGACTGGACTAAAATCACTGAGAATCTCGGGTAATAATTACTTTACCCCACCTCTCCATGTAAAACTAATCCAGTCCAAATAAGGCTTTTAATGTATACTAAAGTCTAAAGCTGCAAAATATGATTACAAAATAAATTTAAATATGATTTTAAAAAAAGACAAGGCTAATAGAAATAATGCCTAAATATACATAGAAGCAGCCAGATGAATACATATTTTGTGAATGCACTCTCTTAAAATGTGACTGCGACACGTAGACAAAGAGAGGCAAGAAAACATCACCTTCATCATGAAATGAACTATGCCAAATATCTAAATTCAAGGCAATATATGTGGGGTTGAGAGTAACAGGAGAGTATTTAAAGTTTCAGCTCAGCAAATCTTCCACTGTGACCTTGGAGAAAGTCAGCCCATCTGAGGGAAAAAAGCGATATTAGTAATAATAGAGAAATTAATAAGATGGCAGGGCAGCCTGAGGGCTGGGCAGAGGAGTCTTTTGGGTGGGAGGGTGGTGTGAGGGGGTTGGCTAAGAAAGGGATTTGGGGGAGGAGGAGGGGTTTGGGACATTGTAAGCGCATGATTTCCTCAGCAGCGGCGCGACAGCCTGCGCCGGCACACGTCAAGGAGGAGCAAATCAAAGCGAGCGCTTTTGATGAATATAAAACAGAGAGTCCTGCTGAGAAGCACTCTTGCTCTAATCACACAGCCGCGGCCACAGCGCCAGCCCCTGCCGCAATCCCCCCAACCCTGAGCCAAATTAAAGGATGGGGGTTGCAAGGAGAGGAGGACGGACAACGCAGACAATAGTAACAAAGGCTTGCTGCAGAATAGTAATAAACATCCTGCTCCTCCAGAAGTCTGAAGCTTAATGTCGAGTGGTAGAATAGAGGAATATGTGGGGCCCGGTTGGGGGGCAGCAACAACGTGAACAGCTTTTTGCCCACAAACATTTGACAGAAACCCCCCTAAAGTTTATTCAATGATGGTTCATCAAAAAATTATAATTCTGTCATCATTTATTCACATTAATGTTGCATGGAAATGCAAACAGATTTCTAACAGGTTTCTCCACACAGTATAACGAGACTGCACACACACAAAATGCACGCACAGAAAGACTCCTCAGTTCTAGTACCATACTGAGTTCTCTTTTTCATCTAATCGTGCTTGAATAAACAAAATTTGTATTTTTCAATGAGTTCAAAAGCAAAGTCTAAAATTAACTAAAAAGTCTTAAATGAATGTAAAGAGTTGGGAGAACATAAGATGTGTGTCAGTTCCGTAACACATGAACCAGGTCTTAAAGAGACAGCAGCCTAATATTCCTGCTGCAATCCGTGTCATTAACGGTAATCAAAGAACAATAGAAAAAGAAGCTTTATTAAGGATTAATCTACATATAATTGGGCAGTTCTGGGCTAATGGTTAGAGAGTCAGACCGATAACCCGAAGGTTGCAAGTTTGATTCTCAATACCGGTAGGAAATGACAGAGGTGCCCTTGAGCAAGGGCACCTAACCCCAAATACAGCTAAATGTGACATTTATTAGAATGGGTATAAGTGAAGAATGTTTTAACTTCACTTAAATTAAGAGTTCATATTTTTTAAAAGCCTATTAAATGTTAAAAGTGATGTCGAATGGCTATAATTACTCACTTCATCCCCAGAAATTGAGAAAAAAATCTTGATTCATCATGAATAATTATTGAAAAATTTTTGAATAATTAGTTGTTGTTTTTTTAAATTGATTGATAGCACAAATATGTATTGTGATTTGTGAAATGTGGCCTCTGAACTTGAGTAACCCTGGTGTAAACAGGTAAAGTAGACGTGAATATGTCGGAAAGCATTCAAGGGCCGTTTAGGGGTCTACCACAGTATTATCTCGGGATATAACGTGCCCCAGTGCTTTAAAAGACAGGGTCAAAGGCACAACAGCTCTTCACTGTTGAGTGTGTAGCTCAGCTCACGCGTCTCAGGGCAAGCATGCCTGTTAGCATCTCTTTAGCTTCACCTTTAGAAGAGTACTTCAGATTGTCGCACAACAAGTCCAGGAGCACTTCACTTCAATCTTGACTCTTCAACTCTGTATTGACCTTCGTATGGAATCCAGCGACAGAGCCCCGCTAGCATTACAAAGCTTCAAACCCAAGACTGCAGCCCTCCAAGGCACTAGCCTCATGCAACTCCCAGGGCAGCACTTGTCTCAGAATTGGGAGGCTGCTCCCACCCAGGCCCTGAAAGTGACACATGCGTGGTTGTCACCAGTGTGTCACCTCCTGCGCACTGAAGTATGAGGCAATTTCCTGCGAGCAGCGTGTAGCTGAGGAAGGGAGAGGGAGAGGGACCGGCCGCACCCCTGCTCCAGTGTTCTCTTTGATACTGTCAGGGAAGAGTAATGGTTTTCTGTTGCTGCAGCTACTACCAAACTAATGTTGTGTGACTTTGGCTCTCCTTTGCAATGCGTTTCCGCTACAGTGAGGGCAAGAATGATGGGTAGGAAAGAGGAGAAGAGCAAAGTAGGGAGATAGAAGGCAAGGGTAAGGATACTGACAGCCCCTGGGGTAGATGGGAAATACCCAAAGAGTGGGCAGTAAGAGCAAGTGGTTTGACACAGATAACCTTCCCCTTCTACTTACCTTGCCCATCGGCACCACAGGAATAAAACTGCATCCTTTACAAACCGCCACAGTTTCTCTAAATATAGAACTGGTTCACAAAAAAAAAGAATATTTCTATAAAGTCTGTATTTATAATAAATAAAGCACCAGCGAAGTAGCCTATACAAATCGAGAGCTATGTTCCAAGCTTTCATTTGGCGTGATTGATTTGTGTGACAAAACTACCCATATTTAAGCTCTAATAAAGGATCAATGGTGTGACAATTTTTTTCCAGATCTATTCATTTTTATATTCATTTTTTTTTTAAACATTACTCAATGACATAAATACTTACAAAAAATACTTGTTTTTCATTTTAATAAAATGGGACAGGAAAAGAAGAAAATGTCAGGATAAATAACTAATAAAATATTAAAAATATTAAAAGAATGATTATTTTAAATAAAACATTAAGTAACTCTGCATAATATTTCATTACTATTTCTAAGAAAAATAAAATACTATTTTAGTAAAATTGCTTGTTAATATTTGAAAAACTTTTGTCCACCAAATCATAAAAACATAAAACAGCAAATTATATCACAGACAGGACCCCTGCAGACTCTCATGACTGTGTTGGTTAAAAGTCTCTTAATATATATGATTATTTGATTTTCTTGGCAATGGTGCAAAATTTGGGGTCAGGGTGCAAAATGTCATGTGGTGTGACTTCCCAAAAACATAATGATATTTATTACAAATCAATGCATGATACTTGTAAATACACTTTTTTTTTTTACATAGAAAAATATATTCTAAAAAGACTTGTGTATTCATGGTGTAAGGGAAATATGTTACTACTTTTTATCTGATGGTTACTCATTTTTAGAGTCATTAAATCAAAACTTTTCTTGAAAATGGTATAAAAGTTTTTTTAAACCACATGGGATCAAACTGAATCCAAAAAGTACATTTCCGAGTACTTTTTAAATTAATTTTTTCTTGATCGGGGACACTTTCATTTGTCATTGACTTGTCTGTCGCCTGACATTTCACCTCTGCCAAACAAATCCAGAAACCACTCTATTCCACAATGAACAGAAAGAGACACTCTCAAGCTTTTAAAAACAGCCAAATCAATCACCTACACTGTCTCAAACCACCTTAAGACCCTTGATATTTGATTTTACTTGAGGGTCACAAACCTCAGACGAAAGAAAAAAAAAATCTCTCGGCTCCAGACGTCACCTAATAACATGAAACAACATGCATAATTACATCCTGAATCACTGCATCCAACCATACCAAATCCAATAACCGACTGACGAAAAATCACTTTTTTTCTCCTAGAACAATTTTCGTGTTAGACAAAAACAAAATGGACTTCGTCACTGTCTATCTATTCGCTCCACATCTGACCTCTTTCCCATTTCTCTGTCATGGATTTAATTGCCATCTAATCCTATCCAGAAATTATAAGATAATTATACCAAATTAGTGCCTGATTAAAATTGCACAATATTACAATTCATTAGAGTTATCTGACTCCCAGTGTCTCTGGGCTTTCAGCCAGATTCATGAAGATGTCAGTGGACGGAGGAGGGACACTGGTTCCATTCAGCTCCTGCTTCAGCTTCATCAGAACAGCTCCACACACACTCTCGCTGATCCTCCAATCACTCAATAGGGTTGGGGGTTTTCATATGTGCACTTGAAACCAAGACAAATTAACTGCACTGGGGCCTCATGTATAAAACTTTCTGTAGATTTCATCCTAAAAGTGTGCCTACCCACAAAAGGTACATTTTGCGTACGCACAAAAGTGAGTACCGCGCAAAAAATCCCTTTATAAAACCCAGTCAACGGAAGATTGCTCAGGGTTTAGGAAAGAGGTTTAAAAATAAGGAAGTTTTGTTTGTTATTTTGGCCCAGTCAGCTCCTGAATCAGAAGTCTCAAATTAAGTCAATAAATGTATAATTTATCATTGTAGTCTTTCATGTTGCACCCTTTCCCCTAGACGGAGCGTAACAAGCTTACAACGCCAATTTTCATGCATAACAGCATCTGCATATAATTCTATGCATATTCCCACCCATAATGTATAGAATAAATAAATTAAAAATGCTATAAATTACATTTCAGAGAAGAGTTATTTGGAATCTTTCAGACAGGCCAAATAGTATTTTTAATTGCTCTAGACAAATCAAACCAAAAGAGAATCTCACCATCAAGATTGTACTGAAAATGCAGTAAAATAATAAAGATGAACACCGATCATTGCGTAACTTACTGTATAATGGCTATTCTAATCCAATGGTACATTTACTTTAATTCATGTTCTATAATAAACAGATCTCTGTTTTGATCTCTGATTGGATGAACTGCATATGAAGCGGTTCACAAATCTTATGTACCATTAACTTTTATATTTAATGTACCAGGTTGTTACAATGCTCCCTAAACAACATACAGCCAGGATAATGCACTACATTACTTGTACTACAAAACAAAATAGTTTTATTGCCTTGTATTATATATGACTGCACAATCAGTTGACGTGAGAGCACAAAAGAACTTGGGTTCACATACACTCTCCATCAAGATTTCGCTGAAGATGCAAATTTCCAATTCTGTATGAACACAGATAATCTTGTTTAGTATTTAAAATAATTAAAACCTTCATGATATTCATTTAACTCCAACACCTTTTTCAACACGTTTGATTTGTAATAGGAACCATGCTGACATACGGTTAAGTGTGAGTGAGGTGTGAACACACACACTCGTAAACAAACGCTTATAACATTCAGCATGTCGCTGTTGCTCTCAGCCAGTTCTATTCTAGTCTCGTCTGAACCATGTACCTGAAAAGAGAAAAAACGAACTTAGTTTAGTTTGTCCCTCTGAAGGACAAAGGACAAACAGAGAGTTATGAAAAAGTGAAGTATGTAGTGTCTGCAATACTAGTGGTTCCAAGTGGAATTACAAAAAAAAATAATTAACCAACCTTGAAAGCACCCCTTTCGCTCCTCTACCAATTCAAACATCACAAACAGATAAAAGTAGACTACTTTCAATAAACGGTCCACCATCTTAGGAATACTTTTAGATGTGTTGATATGTGTCATAAGTAAACAATTAAGTCGAGAGTTAACACGAGCTTATAATAAACCCATTCAACATATCTGCACTGATGCATCAGAACAGTTTGAGGCTGTCTACATACATCAAAGTTAACATTATAAACTGATACATTTGTCTTTCTGAACAGAAGAGTCCATTGCAGAGCCTAGATTCGCAATTCCCTGTTCGCTTTGACATGTCAATGACCTTTGAAGGTCTAAATGCAGCAAATTCTGGCTTGAACTTCTGTAACAGAAGCTGAATCTCTTTTCCATTTTAACGAATCTGTCATGGGTATAGTTGATCTGGAAAGAGATTGGCAGATCTGAGAGAAGCACTCAATATTTGCATGATGCTCGGGCAACACAGTGTTTATACTTTAGGGGAGATAAACCCATGAATGGCATACTAACAGTAGCCAATGACCAATAAACTAGGCAAATATTTTATTTTTAACATAAAAAAAAAACTTTCAACAAGTTCAACCATAAAGTTAATCTTGAGTCAACATTCAAGATCTTAAAAGCAAATACTGTCAATGTTTTTATGTACAAAAATGTTGTTGTGATAGTAAAAAATAGAGTTCGGTAGGTACTGAAACTTAAAAATGTGACGATACCAGCATTTCCCACAAGCATTTTGAGCGCTGTTAAACGGATTTTTAAACACTTCTGATTGGCCATTGTGTTGACACGCTCAACATATACAGTATGTCTCTGATTGGCCATTGTGTTGACTCGCTCAACATATATTTCTGGGATTGGCTTCAATGATAAACGCTTCAAAAACATGTTGTCTTTGACACTCTTCATCGAGTGCTTACACAGATACAAACGGGAGCGTTTGAAAGCTGCGTCTATCAGCGGATCCGTCCATCAGTGGATATATTAAGGATTCACTGATAAGACAACTTATTTTAAACGCTCCTGTGTGTATCTATGTAAGCGCTCGGTGAAGAGCGTCGAAGATGTCATTGTTGATCATTGTAGCCAATCACAGACATAGATGTTTTGTGTATATGTTGAGCGCGTCAACACAATGGCCAATCAGAGGTGTTTAAGAATCCGTTTAAGAATCCACAGCGCTCAAAATGCTAGAGGGTATCGTCACATGTTTTAAATTTCAGTAGCGACTTGGTACTTCGAAGTAGATACTTTTGGCAACACTAGTAAAAACCCTTCAGGTTTCCCATCTTCACAGGTTTATTTGTAAATCAGTGAGTAGTAGAGAATGCCTGCTGTAGTTTTAACAAGTATTATGCATGTGAAAAACTTCTTCAATCAAAACCTGACATGCCAATCTTTCATCCAGTCATCTGGGCTGAAGGGGAACATTGAGCTGATTGAATGGTTTGCTCTACAGCTTCATTCCTGCAGTGTTTCTGTTCTCACACCGAACATCCTAAAAAGTCGATGAGATGCTCAGCACACTAAATTTGTTGCTCCCTCACTCAGGGATGTGGACTAAATGAAGAACATTTATAGACTAAGAAAATTTGATGAAAAAATATGATGCAAATTCACTCTACCATTTCCAGTATTTAGTTACTGTGTAATGTTGCTGTTTGAGCATAAGCATCTGCAAAGTTACAACGCTCAAAGTTGCTTTTTAAGGACTACAACAAACGGCTGGTAGGGACTACACAACATTCCTCCCGGGATAGTGACATCACAAACCCTACAATTTGCATAAACCCTCCCCCGGGAATGCGATTAACAGATTATCATGACAGAATATGCTACATGTTGTCACTTTTACTTGAGTCTCTCCATCATTTTCTGACTCTGGTTTGAACATAAAGCCTTAAAGTTTTTGAAATGTTCAGTGCATGTCTGTGTGAGGTAAAAGGACACAAACTGTTGAAGCTCCACCCTCTGTGCCGGGAGCAGCAGCTCATTTGCATTTAAAGGGACAGACACAAAAAACGGTGCGTTTTTGCTCACCCTCAAAAAGTGACAATTTTAACATGCTATATAAAAATATCTGTGGGGTATTTTGAGCTAAAACTTCACATACACACTCTGGGGACATTAAATACTTATTTTACATCTGGTGAAAAGGACATTATACCACCCCTTTAAAAATTATACTTTCATTCCACAATGATACATTAAATTTATCAAAAGTGACACTAAGACTTTTACATTGTTACGAAAAAAATTAGGGCTGTGAAACGATTAATCGCGATTAATCGCATCCAAAATAAAAGTTTGTGTTTACATAATATATGTGTGTGTACTGTGTATAAGTATTTTGTATATATAAATACACACACATGCATGTATATATTTAAGAAATATTTGCTTATACTGTATATATATATATATATATATATATATATATATATATATATATATAATTTGTATTATGTACATACATAAATATTTTATATATAAATAAATAAAAATCTTAAATATATACATGTATGTGTGTATATTTATATATACAACATAATTATACACAGTACACACACATATACATATATTATTTAATCACAAACTTTTATTTTGGATGCGATTAATCGAGATTAATCGTTTCACACCCCTAGAAAAAATATGTAGTAGTTTAGTTCATAAATGCTGTTCATTAAAGAATACAGAAAAATATATCAAAAACATTTTCTACTTGATGATGGGATCTTATTTGGAATGTGGGAGAGTTTGAACTGCCCGCAATATACATATGAACTCATTTTTTAATTTCCATTCATTGCGATGTCATGCAATCTTCATTTTCCCTCTGATTGTGAAAATGCTTGCATATAATTCATGATTCATTGGTAAGTTCAAAAGATATTAAGATAATGTTACAAAAGATATCTGTTTTAATAAATGCTGTTTCAATTCATCAAAGAATCATGCAAAGAATATTAAGTAGCACTTTTTTCAACACTGATAATAAGAAATGTTGCTTGAGCAGGATTTCTGAAGGATCATGTGAAAATTCTGTTTTGCCATCCCAGATACATAAAAAATGTATGAAAATAGAAAATAGCTATTTTAAACTGATAATGTTTTTATATATATATGTATATATATATTTTTTTTTTTTTTTTTTTTTTTTTATAAATGGTGAGCATTACCAATCCCAAACTTTTGAGTGGTAGGGAAGGCACATTTCACATGGAGAATATGGGATTAAAATAAGAGAAATCCACGTCCAGATAGGCCTGGAAAAGTCTGTAGTGTGTCTTCTACCTGCTCTTGAAGCTCTTTGACTCTGGTCTCCAGCTGAAGCAGCTGTTGAAGCTGCTGGAGCTCGTGCTGTTCTTTCAGAGACATCTCCAGGTGTAGCTCAGTGATGACATCCTGCAGTTCCAGGATCAGAGCCTCTCGCTCCTCCACCTACAACACATGACCGCTGCCATGTCAATAGACCGTTGTCCATGATAGTTATGTGTTGAGTTGGATGGTTATTAGTGATGATATTAAATATTAAGAATGTCAAAACAAACACCTGGCCACTGTAAGATGTTATGTAGTGACTGCTGCAGGGACATGTTCAGCCTAACAAGCATGTACATGATAAGTACGAGAGTCACCAACAAATGTCCAAACAATGTCCATGTCATGCCATCTTGCTAATGCAGGTAATCAGATTTTGTGTTCACAATGACAGATGTCATAAAACTACCCACCACAATAATAACTATGTTAGAGGCCAATTTTTTTAGTATTTGTTTATTTTACAGTTTACGACAAAAAACAAAACAAAAAAAAACAGGAAAATGGAGGAGGAAAATCATGGACAGACCAGATTTGAACCTGCATGAGCTTGATGTTTTGTTAACGTGCACTACATACTGTGCCATGGCTCTGACAAGCCTAAGAGAAAAAGCACAAAATAATGTGATTAAGAAAGAAATTTAAATTTTTAAAAAAAATATTTTACATATCTGCTACAATAATGTACAGAACAAATGGGTCATTTGCGGCCTTTTCTCATTACTGATATAATTAAAGTTTGTAATTAATGGAGAAGTCTCTTATTACTCTTATGCTCTTTATTTGATCAGAAATACAGGAAAAATGTAATATTGTGAAATATGATTACATTTTAAAAGAACTGTTTTCTATTTTTATTTAGTCCTGTGCTGGCAAAGCAAAATTTTCTGCATCATTACTCCAGTGTTCAGTGTCATATGCGCTGCAACTGAAATCGCGTACTATATTTGAATTAAAATATAAAAAAATAAGTTTTATATAGGATGAATATAGGTAGTATGAATTAAATTCCGCCATGTTGTTACTGTCAAGTGACCTAGCATCATCAATCCACTGTTTTTCGAATACTACGTATTCGAACATACTGTACTAATCTTTTGGTGTATTGTTTTTCGCATACTCAATTTTAGATGCTGTAATGATCTTACTGACTAAATAAATGCAGCCTTTGGTGAGCTTAAGAGACTTCTTTCAAGTATTTCGAACTTTTTACCGGTAGAATGTACATGACAGAGATGGTCCATTGGAAGAATAGAAAACTATGTCAACGAGGGACATCAACACCTTCACAAAGCTCTGAGAGAGATACTGCACCATTCTGTGACATTTTACATATCAACCGTGTGGAATTGCTTGGCAGAAAGAGTGTGTCATGGTGGTGCTTGTAAGTGAACCCCAGGGATTGTATGAATCCATTTTCTACTGCTAAATTGGCCTATGCAATTGTGGTTTACAATATGGGATACAGTGAGAGGTGTAGAAGAAGTGAGATGACACAATAGGATTCACCTTGGAAGCAACAATCTCACTGTGAACTACTTATAGTACCCTGTAAAAAGGTCAAAAGTTCAAAGTCTAAATGAGTGTATGCACTGAAGAGGTCGATCTCATATCATAGAGAGCATAAGTGGGCACATCAGCGAGGAAAATCTTAGATAACACACATAAAGATGTTTTAATGAACATCTGAAAATGTGCACCGATAAATTAGATTGTGATACAGAAGGGTTAGGAAATCAATTTCTCCAGGCACTGTATTCTATCAGATTGAACATCTGATGTTGCTATTGCTAAGCGAGTGAACTCATTTGAGAGCAATAAACATAAGGGCTGTTATGTAAACTGTTCAATGATCTGATCAAGATTTAATTGTGTTTAGATTGACGTATGAAATCCTCAGCAAATCGTGATGCATGACGTATGAAGAAGTGAAGGTTACAGATATTAACTGAAACATGAGCGAAAACTGAAAATGAATCATACATTTTGAAGAATTTCCCTGTAGCTTATGGCACAATACTTCAAAATGATGATTTATCTTTGAATTTGAAATCTTTATTTCGAACATGGAAAAAAAGTAGGCCTAAATAAAAATACAAAACAATGTTTTAAAACATAGGAGAAAAAAACAACAAAAGAGCAGCAAACAAAGTACACTTCTTTCCTGTTAACATACTTCTATTACATATATCATTGTGCTTACATTAATTTGCAGTGAATATTACTTTTTTTTTCTGTTTTAAAGATCATTTCAGCTGTTTTTTGTATGGACCATGTATGGACTAAAAGCATAAGATATTATTCAAAATGTTTTTTTTGTATTTCACAAAAAGTAAGTCATACAGGTTTGGACGGGCTGTTGAATTATTAAAAAAAATAATGGGCTCAGCAAAGACCAGGCCTCGGGTGCTTTGATCACAGGAGCCCCTAATACTATTGGGGCCACTTTTCACACAATTTTTTCCCTTTGACTGCATAATTAAGGAGAACGTCTATTTTCTTTCTCAACTGCAGCACTGTACACTTTTCTTTGTTTCTTGTACTATGGGCACTGGGGTCTGGACTCCAAGGTCCATTTAATAGGCTTATTATGCACTCTTCATTATTTCTAAGCTAACGCTAAGACCATCCATCTTTGAACCACAGGTCTTAGCTGGTCCCCAGCACCTCTGCATTAGGAGACCCTTTGATCCTTCAATTCTTTGAAAAGACAAACCTGGTAGGAGTCCTAAATGAACCACTCCAAACTGTAAAATACACCCAACAGCATTAAAAAACACTGGATGATCCACTGTATCTACCCAAAGGAGAATGGTAAAGTGTATGCAACTTAATTAACCACAACAAGCCATAAACACACAACTTCAATAGCATATTGAGGAAAAGGATTAAAAGGAGCCAAACATCCATATCTTGAGGAAATCAAGCCTTTCAGAATAAATGGCAGTGTTTCATCTAGTTTTTTTTTTTTTTTTTTTTTTTTTTTGTAAAAGGTCCTTTGTTATCTCCAGACACCCTGAAAAGCCTCCAACTGACTCTATAGCTTTTGAGGTTCAGATCTCGGCATTAGCATGCTAATTGCAACTTTGTCTGCGGAGCAGAAAAGAAAAAAATAAATGGAGGGAGAGAGAAAAAAAGAAAAGAAGAGAAGCGCTTTGTCCGGCTAGGGTCATGGGATTTATTTTTAATCGGCTGTTACAAATAGCCTTTTTTGTACAGAATTACATTATGTCCTATTTATCTCACCTCCAACAAGGAGAGAGTATGGACAAATCACAATAAACAAACGTGCACAACATGATACACCAACCTTTGATAAATGCAAAGTGAGCTATACCATGAAATTTATGTTTAGAGATTATGATAACCCTTTTGTTAAAGTGATTTTATGTATTTAACTGATTTTCTAATACAGTAAAATATGTGACCCGTGTTGGCTAAAAGAGTCGCAATGAGCATATTTTCAAAAATAAGTTATTATTATTGTCGATAGTCAGTTTTGAGAAAAATAGACTTAACGTTTTCTGAAGGTTCCAAAACAAAATCATCTAGCCTTAAAATCTTAAAAATAACACTTAAAATAAATAATAAAATCCCTGGTAATAACACCAAATTTGGCACACACCAAGTCAAAACCAAATATCTATATGAAAAATATATATTCAACTTTTTGTCCATGATACCACAATTGTTTGATTAAAATGAATGAAACAGACAGCCTATTATATTCAGACCTACTGTACCGCACGGATCTAAAATAATGTTACACATGAGATGTTTTTCCCCAACAGTTAAACGTTCATCAAAATCAGGCCAAAGTGTGTATTTTACAAGTTAGTCCAGGTCTAGGGCAGGGATAGGCAACGTTGGTCCCAGAGTTTAGCTCCAACCCTGAAATGGCTGGCGCGAGAATGTGTCTGTTAAGTCCACAAGACCTGTGGGTGTCTCATTTGTCGTTTAAGGTTTCAGAAGAGTGCTCGCGAGTGCCCCCTTTTGTGGTAGATATGTGCCCTCAATGCGCACTTTTGCCAGCACTGAAGCGGGTCAGTAGACTTCTTCCCGAATGTCAAAGAGGCATTATGTCACAAAGTGCGGACTCGTAAGACAGTGAGGGCTTAGGGTGCCATTTGGGACAGGGCCTTAGGCTGGGCATACAATGTGTGATTTTGTCCGATTTTGAGCCGAACCCTAACTCGTTCTACTCTTTTTTTGATCCGGGCCGATTTTCAGCTTTGTCCAGCGTCATTTGTTGTGCAGTGTACAGGGGGAAACGAGAGGTGATAAACCTCTCCCGATCGGCAATCGGATGGTTGGAAGAATTTCTGGCATGGCAGAAATTTTGGTCGCCCCTCCTGAGGGTATCGCTCAGTTGAAGCAGAGCTACAAACCGATTGCTCTAAACTTCCTGTTTTTTTTCCCCCTCAACATTTCACCCTCATGTTGTTCCAACCCCGTAAGACCTTCGTTCAACTTCGGAACACGAATTAAAATATTTTTGATGAAATCTGAGAGCTGGATCACTCCTCCATACTCCTCCATAGGCTTCTTGAGGGATTGAACTTGCAGGCCCCGAAAAGTTATTACAGACATCGTTAAAATAGTCCAAGTGACTACAGTGGCTCAATCTTAAGTTTATCAAACAACGAGATTACTTTTTGTGCGCAAAAAAAAAAAAATAACGACTTTATTTCAACTATTCATGTCCTTCTCTGTGGGCCTCGAGTCAGTTCACTAGTGTAAAAGCGTAGAGCTTCTGTTTTATCACACGCATCACCCACATGACCAGCGTCAGCCAATAGTGAGCCTACATGTGACGTAGCTCTACGCTATTACACTAAGTTAACTGACTAGAGGCCAACAGAGAAGGAAATATATAGTTGAAATAAAGTCGTTATTTTTGTTTGTTTTTGCGCACAAAAAGTATTCTCGTCGCTTGATAACCTTAAGATTGAGCCACTGTAGTCAGTTGGACTATTTTAACGATGTCTTTAATAACTTTTCGAAGCTGGCAAGTTAAAATCCTTTTGAAGCCTATGGAGGAGTATGGAGGAGTGATCCAGCTCTCAGATTTCCTAAAAAATATCTTAATTCGTGTTCCGAAGATGAACGAAGGTCTTACGGGGTTGGAACAACGTGAGGGTGAGTAAATACTGACATAATTTTAACTTTTGGGTGAACTATCCCTTTAATGCAAGTGAAACGAAACGAAAAGAGGGAGATCTTTAAGTTCAGTAGCTATCAAACTAACTGCAATTTAGCAAACTGTTGCTTACCTCCAGTTTGTGTTGAAAAAATGAATAAAACATATTACCCACGATCATTAATTTACTTGTTTCACTTTTCACTTTCACTTTATTTACTCATTTATTTAATATTTACTTAATGTTACTATCACAGGTACTGTGAACCGTTGTCCATCATTTGGCAATTGGTGATACAGAAAAATTTCCATGTCGCAGTATTGTAAATTTTCCCATTTCCCATCCGCTATGAAATTATTGCGGGGCTAATTAATTGTAATGTATTTTTTATAATAAAAGTAGGCATACCCTTAATATATATAATGGAAATGCTAAATCCTGATGCCTTTGACTGGATACATAATATCATGGTATATCGGCGCAAGCCGGCACAGGGGTTTATTTTGACCTTATTTCACAGGAATAGTGTGAGCAGTCAAGTCGCAGCTCGACGATCAGACCGTATATTGTGAGCACATAAATCCTAAACTTTGCCATTACATCACATGCGATCTACTCGTACAGTGAGAGTCGGTAACCTTGCTGAAATCGCACAGTGTATGTCTGTCTTTAGTAATCCTGAAGACATTGAATAGCTTGTTCAGGTGTGTCTGATTAGGGTTGGAGCTAAACTCTGCAGGAAAGTGGCACACCAGGACATTGCCTATTCCTGCTCTAGGGTGCTCTAAGATGTTTTCAGGATAAAAATATTTAGTTTGACCCAAAACTTACCATAAACTACAACCAGAAGTGAAATGTTTGCTAGATATCAAATTTTGATGTCTCAACCCCGGCCCTAAAATGAACCCAAGCCAAACCCTCTGACTGGTTAATAGGAGAGTTGTTCTAAGACCATCTACATAAAATGACTTGTCACCTCCTTGGCTAAAACATTCAGAAACTCCTCACATGTCAGCTTAGCCCCTCTGAGTAAACCCAGAACTATAGAGGCCTTATCTGTGAGTCTGTCATCTCTTTTCACTCCTATGCTACAATCTCAGAAATGGCACACACAACATTGGACTTTATGTCAATGAGCCATATTTGCCTGCACTGCCTCCTCCACCTCACTCTCCGCACAAATGCCAGAGGTCACTCTTTTCATTCAGGTAGAAATCAAAATGATAATGGCAGCTTGTTAAAAATTCTATTTGGATGTGCACATAGGCTACATCAAAAGGTGCTGACATGGAGTGGTTTGGGGTGCAGAGGGTTGTTACTGATGTGGCTTACTGATAGCACACATCAAAGCTATAGAGAGAGGGAAATATGGGGTGGGGGTGGGGTAGGACACAATGACTATGTTCTGGGGCTGTAAAAGTCAGCAAATGAAAATAGGCTATACCAGGCACAATACTGTTAATGCCTTGACATTGAAACACAAGCTATTTACCATAAAAAACACTCTGGCACCATCAGATCCATCTAAATCAAGCTGATGCAATGGACGCAGTTTGGGAAATTATAAATGATAGCCAGACAAAAAACATGCAGAAAAAGAAATAAAGCCAATAATAAAATAAATCCTCTAGTCGACCATTAATAAATGTGAGCAGAACAAGGCCACTTCAGGAGGCAATGAGGCAGCAGGGATTTGCTAAAATTGGGACAGTGACTCCCAGGTTCCATTTTGCATCAGGTGTGGTCAACCTTTTAATGCTGCATCACTACCCATTAACCAGTGCTTCCCTGGTTTAAAACCATTGCCAGCAAAGTCCTCCACATAGGCCAATTACTAAAACTCTCGAGTCTGATTTGCCATGCCATTCATCTGAAGCAAGCTAAAGAGGACAGTGGATACCCACTGTATGAAACTGGATGAAGCAAAACTAAATATTTACAATATCTAGACCCATATTGCTCGACCTCTAACATATAAGACTTCACTGGGTCTGACTTGTTTTTTTTTTTTAAATATTCCTATAAACCTGTGGTAGCTACCCTCCTGTAGACTTCATTTCCAAACCTGCTCCAACATACCTCCCTGTTACTTTTCAAGCAATCCTGAACACTTTGATCAGCTGGATAAAATGTGTTTGATTAGGAATGGAACTGACCTCTGCAGGACGGTAGTAGCCCTCCAGGAGTAGGGCTGGCTACCTCCGCTATAAACCAAAAATCAAATTTTAGGATTAAGTTTAGAATTGAAGTTAGAGTTGGGCTACGGCTTGAGTTTGAGACTTGTGAAACATTCTCATTAATCTATCATTAGGGGTAATTAATGTATAAGCCTAGAGCAGGGGGGTCCAATCCTGGTTCTGGAGGGAAATTTTCTTGTAGAGTTCAGACCCTAATTAAACATACCTGAACCATCTAATCACAGTCTTTGGAATTACTAGTACATTTCAAGCAGTTGTGTTGGAGCAGATTGTAGTTAAACGCTGCACGAAAGAGGCCCTCCAGGTGCAGGACTGGACACCATTTGCCTAGAGTATAGTTTTTTATGCCTTGTGAAAAATCCAACATTTTTTCTAAGTGTAATTAATTGATGGTATGGTCATTTGGTCAGATCGAATTGTTCATCCTGAAACATTCTTCTTACTTTAGTGGTAGGGTTAAGAAGAATGTTAGGACTTTTGTTTGCTTGGACCTGTCGTTCTACTACCAACTGAAGATCCAGAAACAAGTCATACTTTGCAAAATTGTCATCTAGGTCAGTGGTTTCCAGCCCTGTTCATGGAGGCACATTTAGGTCTCCCTAATCACGATTCATTCAACTCATCAGCTCAGGAACATGGTTGTGAACAGCTGATTTAGGTGAACACTGAATTGGTTGTAAAAACCAAGTAAGTAAACTTGCAGACCTTAAAATAAGCATTAAAGTGAATCAGGTTAGACAGAGGTACTGCTGACTTATGGCTTTCACACACCCACAGGGTTTAAGAACATATTTGTCCTTTCCTCACAGCATTCTGCACTCCACATTGTTGTATTATAATTGCATTACTCTTTCATAACTGAGATCTGATCCACTTAAGTTATCCATAGCATGATAAAGCCAGGTCAGCACTTTCCTGATGAGCAATACAAAATCCTACATGCTTCATCCAGGTCTCTCATTTCATTAGCTATGCTATGAATTTCCAATTAGGCTGAGGGCATCAAGACAGACCTTTTCAGGTATTTTACCATAGGGGACGCGAGCAGGCCCTGTTCAGGTACTCTTACAAAGTACTGCTCCTGTGCACCATTGTTAGAGGAAGGGCATTGTCTGGGAGGAAAAGCATGCCAAACGTTGCTGCTGCACCATCTGAGTATTCCATTAAGAGTAAAAGAAAAGTGCAGATAATGAGAGTCCACATCGGCTGAGCATAACACCTAGACAGAACTGGAAGGAAGAGGCCTCATATCAAAGCAACTCTCGTTTTTTGGTTTATCTCTCTCTCTTTCTTCTCTTTCTTCTCTCTATCTGCTCTGATTTGGTTAGAGCTGGTTCCACGCCATAACAATCCTCGGGACAAAAAAGTCTGCCTCTGATTATTAATAAACCTTAAGGGCAGGCATCATTATTTTTTCAGCTAGTCCTTTTTTGTAATGTTCAGACAACACTTTTATACGTTTCCCAGGGGCCCGAGCTCCCCATCTCTCTGTGATCTTATTAGCATCCCATCTTCTCCTGCCTGCTGACCAAACTGCATTGCTATGCATTTCTGTCTCTTTGACCTCTGTGTGGATGGAATTCATTTTGGCCTTTTCATCTTCTCCTTCTTTGGGCTGATTTGGCTTAAGCAGGCAGCTGGCCATGGTGATTTCAGATAAACACTATTTAAAGAAATATAGACCGTGAAAAGAGGATGGAGGATAAAAGAGTCGGGATATAGTTGTGCTTCAAAGAAGACTCATCAGCCCCTTATTACCTTCTGAATGCGGATGTGCGACTGATTTAGCCATGTTTACTTTATATGTATGCAGGCTTTGAAGTTTTTTTTTTTCTTGACAATTTTTTTTACCTTGACAATAATTATTAAAGAAGTCCACATAACACATATTTTAGGTTACAAAGTTAAGGTAAGGTCATGTGAAACAGAACAGCCCTTTTTACTGTTATACACTGCTGGCAAATGCAAGATGTCCTTAGTAGAATGTTGAGAGCATCAACATCATTACAAAGACAGATAATCATAAAGAACCAGCTTGAGACTTAATTTATTAATAATCTAGAAGTTCATCAGGTTCACATTATTATCATGACAATACTTTGTCTGAATGGTCTACTGCAGTGCATGCTTATAATAAAAAAAATATATATATTTTAACCGATCAAGCTAATATAGAAGAAAAGCAAAGTTAAAAGTGTATGAACATTTGCAACCACCCAGAACAACCTAACAATCTAGAAGGCTCTACTAACAAAGTCCTTTTCGGCAAGTCATGCCACTCGGCGGCCATCTTGGCAATGCCTCCGGGCAGCTATTTCAGACTAACAAGACCAGGCTCCTATCTAAATGAATGGGTAGAGAGTCAGAACTGCACTTTCACTGGTCACCGGGACATGAAACTGCATGTATAGAAACAACAGTAACATATGATAAAACTCGCTGAAAAAGTTTGATGACTTTGCCCCAAAATAAGGTTTAAAACGCCTTTTTCTCCACAGGTTATACTTTTACTACACATGCGCAAGGGTTCTCTCCCTCTCTGTAGTGCGCCTGCTACACGGTTTGAGCACAAGGGGGTAATCCATCAGCCGGAAACTGAAGCCTCGCGGGAGCCGCCATTGTAGCAGAACTTCACCTGCTGTTAGCATTCCATTGACTCCCATTCATTTTGGCGTCACTTTGACAGCGCATAACTTTACATCTAAGGCGTCCAAAGACTTCATTTGTCCATTATTTGTTTCTAAAGAAACACGACAATGTATAAAAGACTCCATTCCTTTGTTATCTTACGTTATGGCCCCGTAGAAGCCGTTTTTGTAAAAATAGTCTAACGATAGCGTCATAACCACGCGACTTTCTGTCACACAATAGAGATATTACCGTATAGACAGGAGGAGAAGCTCACAGGCAATCTTTTACTGTCTATGAGGCAATCGGGGGGACATAGAGGTCAGAGGTGTCAATTCCAGGGGTCAGAAAGTACAAGTCCTGCCATATGTTTATTCCACCCATTAACTCAGCCAGCTGATTTCACTAAATAGTTCTATCTCCTGGCTGAAAAACTGTGCTAATTAGCAAATCCAGGTGATTGGAACAAAATACTGAGGAGGAATTTTACTTTCTGAACCTGGACTTGACACCTCTGACAGAGGCATAAAGTCAAGGGAGAAGCCCATAGATAGAGAGTCCATAAAAGCAACGGGACAAAATATTTCAACAACGTTTTTGAGGAATTAGGTGATTCAGATTTGTCTTGCCACAGCTACTAGAAGATTTACAACTGTCAGACTGTCTTCTCCGTTGAAATCAATGGGGTCGCTGTGTCCATTTCTTTTACTGTCTATGTTTAAGCACAGTATGTGTGAGCTCTGTGTAACCCAGGTTACTAAAAAGAGATTTTGCTGAAGTAAAGAAAAGAAAGAGACTAACACTCATGAACGTATGGACAGTTATTTTATTAAATATCTGTGAAGAGAGAAAAAAAAGAAGAATACATAAATTAGGATTTAGGAAAAAAAGAGTGGTTTAACCTAATAAGGCAATGATTGGTCTAAATAGACGAATGAGAGTTAGCCCGCCTCAGTGGGCGGAGTCAGCAGAATAGAGAGATGATGCAATGTGCCTTGCGAGAGGAAGAAACAGCAAGCACGATCCTGGAAGAGAAAAGTTGAATTAGAGTGAACAAACTAGTAGTTTTATCATAGAAACAATAGAAGGAGATTTTGAAATAGAAACATAGATTCGGATATTGTGATAGATGATTTTGAGTGAATGTGAGACTGATTTTACGAACGTGCAGAGAATACGGGCCTTAAGTTAGGAGAGTTTGCCTTAAACTTTTCTAATCGAGAATTGAGTTCTCTTTGTTGGGTTTCCCCCAATCCCCCCAAACAATATTGTTATTGTTCTGTTTCAAATCCCATTGTTATTATTTCTTTTGATTTATTGATTAAGCGTTTTATCTTTTCTATTTCTGGAAAACAAGAGTTGAAAACAAGTAGTGATTTAAAAGGTTAAAGTTGGAAGAACTATATTTAAATCAAATTAAGGGGGAAAAGGGGAAAAATAACTTGAATAAATAAGAAAATTTGATCTCATAATCATATTAAATTAAAAGTTAATCAGGTGCAATTAGATTTAAACTAAATAGGGAACATAACTTTATAATAGATACAAGAAAAAAGGGGCTTATACTTAGAAGTTTTGGAACAAGACTTTATTAATTTCTGGTTTATTTTCTTATATGTGATGATAATTCAATTTCATTGTCTTCTACATATTTTCTTTTCTTTTATTCAATTGTTATTCCTCTAAATATATCTTACATGTTCCCAACGCAACCAGTGTTGTCACCGTACTCTTCTTGTTGCTGACATAGTCTATTGAGCGAATTTTAGTCTTTTGATCGCTGGTCCATATATCAAAGCAGTGCCTTCCTTCACGCTCCTCTGTATCTCTTACTGAAGAGAGTGAGGGTTGTACTCTTGCCACGACACGGGTTACATCTGGCTTGCTCGCTCTAGATTCCGGGAGATTTTAACTAATTTGCGGGCATCAGGGAGCCGCTATCAATATGGGGGAGACTCCCGGAACTTCCAGGAGACTTGGGATGTCTGATATTTACACAACTCACACATACACTGCATATCAAATCTGCCGCCTTTTCAAACAGTAACATATTTTCCACTGTCGCACACCTCGACTGTGCGCATGCGTCAGTGGAACCAGATGATAGGCTTAAATGTTTCCCGGCTTGACTGTTAAAAGCAGACGATTGGCTTTCCAGCGGGAGGGGCGGGACATGTGCATACAACCGCCATCTTTGGCGTTGCGGTTTTTCCCTACACAGTTGTATTGAGGATTAAGGAAGTGGCATGTCTCTAAATAGTCTCTGCTACTAACCATGCAAAAAACTCTAGCCTTGTGTCATGCACAAACTCCACTAACATTTTCACCTTGTTATTTTTGGAATTCTATTTGATGCTGATAGTGGTGTGGAAATTGAATAAATTAAATAATTCACAACATTTACATGACGGTGCCATTTCCACCACATCTCAAGGTATGCTCTTTTTTTATAACAATTTGTGAAAGAAATCACATTTTAAACAATTTCCTACGATCACTTTTTAAAGTGTCAAAGTAATAGTTGAGTATATGTCTATTGAGGGACAGAAAGCTCTCAAATTTCATCAAAAAGATCTTCATTTGGGTTCCCAAAGTGAACGAAAGGCTTACGGGTTTAGAACGACATGAGGGTGAGTAATTAATGACAAATTATCCTTTTAAGAATGATAGTCTGGTTCTGGTACAAAGATTAAACAAATGTATTCATAAAAGGCATTTGTAAAGTATGGCAAAACTAATTACTGAAATATCTTAGATTTAATAAAGTGCCTGTTATCTAGAAATTGATGACTATTGTCAAGAAGATGACTATTTAAAGCAATCACAGACCAACAACCACTGAATCACTGAATGTTTTAGAGACAAAACCCAAAGCAGCAGTGAGGAGATTTATTCCAATCCAGTGGACACATACCATAAGAGCAAGAGAGAAAGTAAAGTATGTTGTGTTCTGCTCTGTAAAGGACTCTGGGCTTGATGAGGTGCAGCAGTTGAATGATATACAGAGGCGAGCTCAGGCGAGAGCTGTCCATTAGTTACAGGGTCCTGTAATGTTGGGACTGCAGTACATTATTTTCAAATGCATCAGTCAGCGTTGTGCAGTACAGATAAATTTGAATGCCTCGGGTATGTAATGCATACTCTCATGCTATATTACGTGATGGGTCAGAAGGGCAGCGCAGTAGAGGGGGAAAAAATGTAATTTATTTTAAAACTGTGGCCAGTGTTCTTCCCATTAGCTTCAAACGTGAGATAAGTTATAGCTTTTAACAAGCACCTTTAGCCACCAGAGCACGCTGCACACAATGCCGTGGCACAGAAAATGAGATTTAGAGGTAAAGTGAGCGAGGGAGAGGTCAGTGATGACCCCATGTATGACCCCCTGTGTGTGACATGGCACAAGGACAAACATCATCATTCTGATGAGTTCAATAAACATCAGTATTGCAAAAACTCACAATATTGTAACAAAATTTTAACATTTTATGAAGAAAATGTTGGTGGTTGCAAGGGTACTCTGGGGGGCATTGATCATAGATCTGTTAATTTACTAAGAAAAACATAGAAAAATACAATGACCTGAATACACCTCTTCTCTTTAAAGGGGTCATATAATGCCATTTTTGTACAAGTTAATATTAATCTTTAGTGTCTAAATGAAAACCTTGTAATATACTTTTATTATAAATTCTCATTAGTATTTTAAGAAAACACTAATTTTACATGGTCAAAAACAGCTCTGTTTTCAGCACGCCGTTTCAGTGCATACACCTTTAAATGATAATGAGCTTGCTGACTCCGCCCCTCTGTTCTTTGGGGCATTTTTTCACACGCACATGGAGTGTTGCCTTGACAACAGTTGATGGTATATTTTGGCGAAAGAATGGCAGCGGGAGTCTCTGAGGACACATCTGTAGTGTTGCCATACCAATTTGAACCGGAGTCGGACCCGGAACAAGATGATGGCCCCGAAGAAGTTTGACCATTAAGACTCGACGTTTCTGAATGGTTGGTTAACGTAATGTCACTCTGATCTATTTTTGTATGTACTGTCAGGGTAGAGTAGTAGGATACAAACGCTGTGTTTATTGTATAGGTTAGTTCGTTGACAGATTTATGTTGAAAAACTTTTTTTTTGGTAAATGTAGGCTTGTCAGTGATGCGTAACGTTATCTCAGTGTTCGGTACAACTATCGTGACTGAAACATGTCCTGTCATGTCAGTAATGATTCTAGCAGTAGTTGAAGGATACCTAAGAATTTGTTGTATGTTTATGTTTAGTGCAGTATGAAAATGTTTAATGTTTTACTCAGTGTCACCACATTAACTGTAACACCTGCGTACACAGTTTTTAATAACACCGTAACCATAACGCGTTGTTCATTATAAACGTGGGATTATGAATTATATTGAAAAACGTCGTAACGTTACATAGAATACATGCTGTAATGTACCCTGAGTGTAAATATTAGCGGCATTCATCGTGAAGCGTGCAAGCGATTTGCAAAGATTAATTTGTATCGTAAAAGGTTAATAAAACGTTATACTCACTTCTTCAGGAGGTACAGCTGGAACACGAATAGTTGGTACCGATTCCTTTTTCAGGAGCAGCTTCTTAGCAAAACCAGCTTTATACTGACCCTCGTTTAAAAAGCAGTCTGTTGAGAAATGATTCGCGTAAACATGAACGCATTTTCGTTGATCGTGGGGAATATTCCCATCGTAAACAAAACTCAGCCACTGCGTCTTGAGCGGTCCAAATTTAGACACAATCGCCTAGACGCCATTCTGCTCCAGTTTATCAACAATGACGGACTATGACAGCTCGGGCGGGGCTGTGTTGAAACACTGCTGTCAATCAACAACCGTGGGAGGGGCGTCATGCGCCATGTGACGTCACAGGGTGAAACGGCTCGATTTGAGACAGGGGAATACATATAAGGAGATTAAAACAAAAACACTGGAGTTTTATCATTATATGATGGTTGTGTACAGGCACTGCCAACACACATTGCAGTACAATCAACTTGTAAAAGTGCATGTACCATTATATGACCCCTTTAATTTAAGGGGAAAACACCTATAAATCGGAAAAAAGTCAGAAATATCAGGGTTGTCCTGATATAATAAAGTCAGAATCATTAGAAGAATAAAATTCTTGATTTTATTTTTAAAAACATAACATTTGATTTTTATTTCTTAAAGTAGTATTTTATCAAAACTTCTTCACTTTTTTATTAATATTTGAAAATGCTAAATCAAGGTCGTGTGGCAACCATCGTGCAGAGAAAAAAACATGAACCAAGAAATTAAGTAATTTTGTACAAAGAAAAATATAATTTTCACGGCATTATATTTTTAAAACATTTTTTAAATAAGGATTAAGATGTGTACATTTACATGAATGCATGGTAAGGAAAATATGTTTTCTAGATTTTATATATATATATATATATATATATATTAAATTGAAACGTTTCTTGTGGTATAAAAGTCTTTCCATACCATATGAAACCAGCATGAATAATTAGAGTACTATAAGTTTCCAAGCTCTTCTTAACTTATTTGACCTAGGTGGTTACTCTCTGACCTAAAGTCTATATGATATTCTGGTCCATAGATATGGCTTGGTTCTCAATTTCAATGTAAATATTTGAGTTTTTTAGCTTGTTTCATCATCAAGTAGGTGAAAAGCTGATTGCACAGAAAAATTAAACCACACGAGTCCTCAGCAAGCCACACGATTTGAGGTATCATTCATATCTATAACATAAATGGTGGAGGACAAGATTTTCACCATGACTAATCAGAGGTCAGAAAATAGCTCTGGGAATCACTTCATGTTTGGCAGACTTCAAAAGGAGGAGCTAGACACTAAACTAAACCGCTGTCCCCAAGGCTGACAGCTGACATCATCCGATTCCCTGCCAGAGCACATCTTGTATGTGTGTATGTATGGACTGAGGCCAAGGTTATCACAGCATAACCCAGAGGCAACAATTTGACAGTCTATTAGTAAGTATTAAATGACTGATGAAACAGACATGGTCCGCTTTAAGTTAATGATTCATACTCAACAGAACTCACTTCCCTCTACACTGAATGCTTGAGAAAGAAAAGAAAAAAAAAACCTCCTCGTTCAGATCTGGAAAAGATAAGCGGGCCTTTCAATCAAAGCCAGTTCTAGTCATTCTGCATCTTAGACTCAATTATTGACAACTGACTAATTAGTTGTGACCTTTTAAGCCTCTCTCTTAGTTTGGAGCTGTTTAAATATGCAAAATCAATAGCAGCTCTAATGCCCCACCATCGTCTGCGAACGTGGAGTCCAGCCACATAGCAGGAAGCATCTATCAAAGAAATTAAGACTTTCACTCAAATCAACATCAACCTTTCTTATTGCATAATCGTTTTAGACTGCGATCTTTATCTTATATGAAGCTATATCTCAAAAATTGATTAACATTTTATGTGAAAATGTCATTGGTGTTAATCATTGAATATCAAATGTATACAAAATTAAAAATGTGTAATATGGAAAGAAGACAAATGTAAAGCAGTAATGTGAAGCTTACATTTATAAAGCATTTTAGTAAAGCTAATAAAGTTGTTATCTTTATTACTCAAGTTAGTAAATAGAGGAAGTGGAGGGGAATAGGATCATGATATGACCTGGGTCAGATAAAAAAATTCCAGTGAGCTAACAGCTTTTAAAGTAGAGATTGAAACCAAAGTAGCAACAGTAGCATAGTGTAGCGATGTACAGTATGTAGCACAGCTCATGCAGAAGTCACTTTCAAACCAAGCAACTTTCTTTTGGCCAACATGGCGAATCTGGTTGACTGGAACCTGTTGCAAAATCTGCAAAGGGAAATTTTCTGTTCCCACATGAAATTCCAGATCTTGTGGATTCCTATTAAGATTGCTGGATTTCGCTCACGCACGCACACACAAAAAAACACCTAAAATCAATAATAAAGCAGGATGCAGCCTAATGTTGCTTATGCTGGCATTAATACACAAGTGCCCATGCAGTGCATGTATACATACATGTACAGTATTCATGAGGACATTACCTTCCTTCAGGCTAAATGAAGGAACATGGACATGTTGGTTCTGAGCATCAGTTCTCATTCTCATCCTCATTCTCTCACCTCATTTTGGGCCAGCTCTGTTTACCACACATGGGCAGCATGAATGAATTATGGAGGGATACTATTAATTACAGATCTGCCAAGCACTGTGAATTATTCAGTCCTTTGCTTATGTAGGCGTTTATGGCATGCTATAGTTAACATAACTGCCTAACCAAGCATCAGATACCCTCAGGGGTATCTATGTGTTTCAGGTCCTTCTTAAGCTCAGGCAGGTGCAATTCGCTGAATAAAGACACATGGGAACACATGGGTTTTTCCATTTAGCAGATGGAGAGCAGAGGAACGGGAATGAGGTCATGCACTGCATATGCAACAACACACAGTAGCATCCAGTCAGTAGTGGCTGCTGTCATGTAAAAAATGGGTCTATTGCAATACTTAGTGAGCTACTTACCTGCATTGACATCCTGAAACTACAATGAAAAGAAGGTAAATTATTTTGCCTTATAAGATGCCTTGCTTTAGTTTTTTTCGCTCACGGAAAAGGCAATCCATTGTGACAAACTCTTTAAAAATGTTCATCCCAAGACAGTGGAAAGAATCAAGAAAAATATAAATTATAAATGTGTTGTATTCAGAGCTGATTAATAATAACGATGAAAAACAGTTACAAACTGGACTATTCAACCCAGGCTCATTGGAAAAAAGTGCCTGAGGCGACATTTCAGCAAAATGATACTCCAAAAAATTACGCTGGTCGTTGTTCATATTGCATCAGTTCAGAAATAAAATGTCCAGTGAGTGTCGCTAAAAGGTTAATGTTCACTCACATTCGAAAATAATGTACCACCTACACTAAACCTAACCGAGTGTTAATAAAAGAAAATGTGAAATAAAAAGTTAAGTCTTTTATTGTCACCTGTGCTTCACAAGACTCGTACCTGAGTGCTTCGCATCACAAGTGCAATGCTGTACCAGATGAGCTACCGAGCAAGTTTACATCATCAGAAAAGTAAGTAAGACTCAGTGAGGCAGCTCAGTAAGGTTTGGAACACAGTGACTGTCACAAAAGAGAAAGCTGATTCAAGCTTCATGGAAATTCAATAGTTTGAAACTTACTTTAGCTTTGGTGCTTTGATCTGAGAGAGATTCCTCAGGCTGCTCCAGTACAACATCCCGACTGGATTCCATCATATCTCAGAAAACTAGTGGGGAGAGAGAGACAGAGAGATGCCAGATCAGTGTTCCGGTTTAGCTAAATGAAAATGAATACATCAGCAATAACTCACATAAAGTTGGCTAACTTCAGATCAACCCAGTCCAAGAGGAAAACCGTGCCAATGGCTTCATTTGAGCAAAAAACGTTGCTTCTAGCTAATTTTGCGACACTTTTTAAGTGAAATCTCCAGTGAGAAGCGCAACATGATGAACATGAATCTGACAAAATTTTGTTTTGATTGTTGTACTTATCTCAGCAGTTCGGAAATTAAATGTTTGATGAGTGGCGCTGGTGAGTCTTTGAGATCTTTTATCGTGACTTGTGTTTCACAGGACTGTTTCAAGTGCAATTCTGTACCAGGTGAGCTAACGAGCAAGTTTACTAGGTTAGAAAAGTAAAAACATGTAGCTGGTTATGTAAAGTGTTATCGTGTTATAATCGTGTTATATTAAAAGGGTTTTGAGTTCATAAGGCATGAAAATAAGTCTTTATTATTCCATAATCTGCTCCTTTGCTCATAAATTGTGGAAATTAAAATTAAAGTTGTTGGCGTTTTACTGACTTTAGTGTTCATTTCAGCTGGAATCTGCAGTGAATTCATTTAAGGTGTTTTAGGGTACATTTACACGACAACGATACAGTTGAAACCAGATATTGACATACACTTCAGAAAAAAATACAAAAACTTTTATTTCTTTACTGTCATACATTAAAACTTTTTCTGTTTTAGATCAATAAATATTAACATATTTTTTGCATTTGTTAAATATCAGAATCGAGCAAGGGATAATTTTTATGTATTTTTTTTTCACTTTCATCAAAGTCAGAAATATACATACACTTCCTTAGTATTTGTTAGAATTGCCCCGAAACTGTTTCACTTGGGCCAAACGTTTTGGATATCCTTCCACAAGCTTTCTACAATAGTTTGCTGGAATTTTGACCCACTCCTCTTGACAGAACTGGTGTAACTGGGTCAGGTTTTTAGGCCTTCTTACTCGCACTCGCCTTTTCAGTGCCGCCCACAAATATGTTCTATGGGATTGAGATCTGGGCTTTGTGATGGCCACTCCAATACCTTGACTTTGTTGTCCTTAAGCCACTTTGTAACTAATTTGGAGGTATGCTTGGGGTCATTGTCCATTTGGAAGACCCATTTGCGCCCAAGCTTTAACTTCCTGGCTGATGTCTTCAGATGTTGCTTTAATATATCCACAAAATGTTCTTTTCTCATGATGCCATCTATTTTGTGAAGTGCACCAGTCCTTTCTGCAGCAGAGCAGCCCCACAACATTATACTATCACCCCCATACTTCACAGTTGGGACGGTGTTCTGAGGCATCAAAGCTTCGTCCTTTTCCCTACAAATATACCGTTTATCACTATGGCCGAACAGATACATTTTTATTTCATTAGACCACAAGACATGTCTCCAGAAATTAAGATTTTTGTCCCCATGTGCAGTTGCAAACTGTAGTCTGGCTTTTTTACGGTGGTTTTGAAGTAATGGCTTTCCTCTCCCAGAGTAACCTTTTAGCTCATGGTGGTACAGGACTCGTTTTACTGTGGATAATGACACTGTCTTACCAGTTTCAGCTAGCATCTTCACAAGGTCTTTTGCTGTTGTCCTGGGATTGATTCGCACATTTCGCACCAAAATACATTCCTCTCTGGGACTCAGAATCCGTCTCCTTCCTGAGCGGTATGATGTTTGTAAATTCCCATGTGTTTTATACTTATTAAGCGTATTATTGTCTGAACAGATGAACGTGGGACCTCCAGGCATCTGGAAATTGCACCTAAGGATGAGCCACACTTGTGGAGGTCCACAATTCTTTTTCTGATGTCTTGGTTGATTTATCTTGATTTCCCCATGATGTCAAAGAAAGAGGCTCTGTGTTTGAGGTGTGCCTTTATATGCATCCACAGGTGTGCCACCAATTAACTCAAATGGAATCAATTAATCAGAAGCTTCTTAAGCTCAGAATGGAATCATCTAGAGTTTTCTTTTTGTTTAAAGACACAATCAACTTAGTGTATGTATACTTCTGACTTTGATGAAAGTGATGACCAAATAGGTCCCACTTTATATTAAGTGGCTTTAAATACTATGTACTTACATTGAAATTAATAATTTGATACAATAGACGTATTGTGTACATTATTTTGAAAAAACCTGCATGTAATTACAGCTGTAATTAATGTATGCAATTACATTTGTAATTACACTGTTGACCCTTCCCTAACACCTTAACCCATCCTTAAAGATACCCATACAACCACACCTGACCCTAACCTCAGCCGTATCACTCCTCAATAGCAGCAAAAGTGTTTTACAATACAACCTCAACAGAATCAGTACATTCTACTTATTTTTCGATGTAAGTACATAGTACTTAAAGCCACTTAATATAAAGTGGGACCAAAAAGTACATACAGTTTATCCCTCGCTCGATTCTGAAATTTAACAAATGCAACAAATATGTTAATATTTATTGATCTAAAACAGAAAAATTTACTCTGATTTAATGTATGACAGTAAAGAAATAAAAGTTTTTGTGTTTTTTTCTGAAGTGTATGTAAATATCTGGTTTCAACTGTATGCTTAAAAGAGAGTAAAGTTTTTCCTTTGTAATATGCATGTGCATGACGACATCGTCAGATTCGCGTTTTTGTTGTTTACACGGAGACCGTTTTCAAAAACCTGCACTCTGAAACCCGTTTTCTAAAGTCAGCGTTTTGGCACCCAAAACGCTGTTGTCTTGTAAATGAACAGCCCCAAAAAAAATGCATAAAAAGTTTTCCGTTTTTAGTTGAAAACGGTGTCGTGTAAACAGCCCCTTATAGAAATGTGGGTAGGGGCACTTGTTTCCAATGAGTCTGAAACAAATCAATCACATGCAATTAGTATCAGGCTTTACAAGAGACAGCTGAGCCAAGGTCTCAGTGCTCCTCCAATAACTTTAGTCATCCAACAGCTGACTAATTGATTAGGCTAGTTTGTAGTTTATATTTTAGTAACAAGTCTTTAATTAGCGTGTTAACAGCTAAACTGTGCTGTAATCTAGGTCAAGTCACATCCTTAAATGTATCCACTTTAAAGCACTGTCGCTACAGCCATAGCTGTCATACACATGCAAATGGATACGTCAACAAGTGCGCAACCCAACGACTGGATTTTAAGAATATGTAGTTGTGTAAATCCCTACATGTGAGGAGCACACTGAACGTCAAACATCAAACACAACGCAAGCTGCTCCTCTCTATCTACCCGTGAATGGATGATTGTTTACTTGAAGTGTTTTGAGTCACTTATGTGATTACCATGACAGAGAGCAGTCTAGGTCCTTTCAGAGAGCAACCAATCTCCATCTTTTCCAAGGGCCACCACAATTATTCATAGCCTGGTCCTATTTGTGTCTTTGTGCTCTACGAAGCTGTTACTCAGCATGCTAAAACCTTCACACAGCTGAAGCTAGATTGCCAGTTTTATGGGAGAGCATCTTGTGAAATAAAGGCTAGCCAAGTGACATGCAGCAAGGGGTCAAGGTGCACAGCAAATGTGAAGGAGCGCACATGGATTGGGATGTAATGAAGTACCACGTCTGATTCACTCTTGAGTGGTATAAAAGAACACATCTCAAGAGCCCAGCCGAACTGTAATGAATGGAAGACGTTAAAGTTACCCGGACATATATGACTTTAAAGAAATTGTGTAAGATTGACCCTGAATCGTTTTCATTTAAATTATTATTTAGATTCATGAATTAATTCAAATTAAATTGCAGAAATTTAAAAGGACACTACTTTAAGTGTCACAGGGGTTCTTATATGTCTGTCATCTTGTAGTTCGACCTATTAACGTATCTGTGACTGAGTAAAGGCAGATAATTACCTTTATATTTAATAAAAAAATTGCTTCATGTTGTTCCATACCCTGTCCAAAGGTTTGTTTGTTTGTTTTGTTGATGTTTTTAGTTTTTTCCCATACAATGAAAGTGGATAAAGACCAGGAACATCTGTGGTCAGCATTTATCACTTTCATTAAAGGGAAAGAGCAGCTTTGACATTATGCTAAATATTTCTTTTTGTGTTTTAGGCAACAGAGAATCCCATTGGTATTGAATGACAGGATGAGTAATTTATTACAGAAATCTCATTTATAAACAGTTAATAACTATCATGAACCATCAATGAGCAATATATTTTTAAACCATTTATTAACCTTTATTAACCGCCTAGAGTGCAATTGAATGCTTCAAGCGCCTCCATACTTGAAAAAACGTGGAAAACTTTTAAAATGGTAAATGAGGGAACAAAAGTTAACTAACATGAAACACGTATTAAATAACATTAAAGGTCCTTGCACACTGTGTACGAAATTCGCGTCCGAAATTTTCGCACGTTAAAAAATAAATAGGACCTCACGTTATGTCAATCACGTTTACACACTGCCTACGAAACTTTCGTCCGTCATAAAAATTTTTGGATCGGGTTCGATTTTATGCGTTTTTTGCATCCGTAACAAGCATTTGAATGGTGTTTTGACAATTCAGAGCCACCGAATGACGGATACGAAAAAACGCATGCGTAAATTTCGGACTCAGTGTGCAAGGACCTTTAATTTTATTTAATAAGCGTTTAATGTTATTTAATAAGCGTGCACTCTATGCGGTAGGACTAATGTCTATAAAGTCTAAGTCGGTGGCAAAACTCAAGTGTTTTCTGCATACAATTCAGATCAAAAAAGAAGGTCAAAAGCACTTGTCAGAGGCACGAGACTCCTTTTAGCTTTAGGTAAGTGCTTATTACCAACATAATCTGATCAGAATTAAATGAATACATCATTCGACCAGACCTTATTGTTATATAGATTATATGTGTTTGCGCACATGATATCAGGAAGCAACGTAATACGCACATGACGACAGGAAGGTGACAGCTGACCCCTCTCACTTCTTCTAGTTTTACTGAGATTGCTTATTCCCTGCGAATTGGCCAATTTTTTCACAGACGTCCTGTGGTAAAATTACATTACTCCATCCATCTACCCATGTAAAACTAATCCCGTCTGAATAGGGCTAAAGACAATGAGGGAGGAGACAGGATAGGACAGGAGAAAGGTGAGGAGGGATGTGATCAGAAAATGACGACAGCCAGATTCAAACTTGGGTTGCTCACATACTCACCACTGTGTCAGGGCATGTGCACTTCCTGCTGGGCCAAGACTGCAATGAAACACAACACTAAACTAAACTAAACTGAACTAAAACATTTCCACTGTTGAAAACTAACAAAAGCTACAGATTTCGCATCTTTGCATTATATTAGGCATTTATATATATAATACCTCATATATAAACAAACTGTTAAATGTGACTATTAATTGACTGTAGTCAACTAAGTTAAGCAGGGCGCACACTGTACGATTTATAATAGTCCTTTACGACTTCTCCTTATCAGACTGTATGAACATGAGCCCCGCTTTAAGCCATGTCACACTGTGGGATCTCTGTTGTCATTAATGTCAGATGGTACGGCAGTCAAGATGTGTTAAAAATGGACTAACGCAAGAAAACTCATGTGTTTACATTATAAATCTGTGACATGTTCGGTAACTGTGAGACTGCGACTAGCAAACAAAAACAATCTTTAGGGTTAATTTTGATCATGGCTAATGGTTAGAGAGTCGGTTTTGTAACCCGAGGGTCACAGGTTTGATTCTCAACATCGGGAGAAAAATGAGCAGCGCTCTCTTCCAACAATACCCACGACTGAGGTGCCCCTGAACAAGGCAACTAACCCCCAATCGCTCCCCGGTAACCGCAGCAAATAGCTGAACACTGCTCCAGGTGTGTGTGTTCACGGTTTGCAGTGTGTGTTCACTGATCAATGCTCCTAATGGGTGAGCAGTAAATTGAATGGGTTAAATGCAGGGGACATATAACAAGTACTGGTTACCATACTTGGCCCTCATGTCACTTCAATTTACATAAACTCCCATAATCGATCGTTGTTAAAATGAACAATCAAATAATAGATTAATTGTTAAACTTAACCTCTCAAATATAAAGCAGCGGTGCTACTAAGTTATTATGTTACTCAACAACCAACACAAAATACATAGTAGAAATGTTCTATTGCTTAAAAGCTTATATATGACCATATGGCCATAAGTTAACAAGTGCTATTAAATTTGCTGACATATTAGAATTGCTCGTTTTTCATAGCATGAAAAAAATAGCTTTATTGCTTTAATTCAAAATGTGAACTGTAAAATAATAGTACAGAACAGATAGAGTTCATATACTGTATAGTTGAAAATGTCTCAACTAGCAGATTACAACAAGCAAATTTGTTCTGTTAGAGAGCAAACTGTTACTGTTAATACAACCAAGTATTAGTATGAAATAAACAGTGTAAACAATATGCATGTGATGCGTTTGTGCCATGTTTTGGTTTGTAGCTTCACAAAATGGCATAGTAGATTGCATATCTTTATTTAGAGCAGGTGGTCTCGAACGACTCTAAAAACGACATAAGACGATGCTTAGATCACGGAGTGAAATGACATGCTGCTTGGCTAAAGCTACAGGATTGCCGGGATCTTATTTTCCAGAGCAATTTGAAAGTTCAACCAATGGAAACTGGATCTTGGGTATGGTAGGTGGGTATAGTGGGTAGGGACGATGTGTGGAGACCAACTGTTTTACAGCTGGAGTGGCTTGGATTGGTTTGATCGCTCAGATTGAGAGGTCTTGATTAAGCATGCGCTATGGAATAGGATCACACAGCTGAAACAGCACTGGAAGATCGCTACTCATCAATCAGGATATTACTACTTGTTAATTCTAGGTAATTTTATTGTGGCGTTTACACATGCAAGTAGTTCTAATGTTCAGTAAAATCACTTGTTTGGAGGGTTTTTTAGACCCTTGGTTAATTATGTTTCAAAATAAACAGCTAGCCTACCTAATCTACCCAAGTTTGAAGATATTAATACACTCAGAATATCTACGGCGCGCTTGCTACATTTTTCAATGCACCTCAAAAATACGCACTCTAATGATGCCTTCACTTAAACAACCATCAAGTTTTATCGATTAAATTATTATCGACAATTAATCGATCGACGATTAATCGTTAGCATCCCAAGTGGTGGTTTGTTGTTGTCTCACTAATTGCATCATCAGATTATGTGCTTCTATTGGTTTTTGATTCAACGGTTGTCGTAGGAGAAGTGACACTGCAGGACTGTGCCTCAAAACTTCTAACACTGCCAGAATTTCATTGGAGGTGAAATTAGATCGCAATGGTCATTAATCGGCTTTTATTTCATACTAGCAATCAAAGACTTCAGATGGCTCAGGATTAGAGGAATTAAGGGTTCTTACAATTTGTTTTCAGACGGCAAAATCGTGGCAAAAATCATACAGTTGAAACCTGGCATTACTTGATACTGATAATAAACTGCACAACACACAATTAAGCGGCGTGGCGCTGACATGGCTCCTCTCATCTTACCAAACACTGTGTATATATCTTCATTAGTGTGCTGTGATCAGAGCAGTCAAGTACACAAGCTACATAGAAGCAAGGATTAGATATGCTTTTTACACAAAGACAATCAAGGCCACCCGACTGCTCCGTTAAAAGATACATTAATTTGAAAGTGTGTTAGAGTAGAGTACACATTAAAATTGGCTTGCCAAAAGTGAGTCCATCTTAACATTAAAGAGAGTCAATTAATGTTTAGTTATTTATTTTTCATATTATTTATTTTGAGGATAACTATTTCCATGAAACTGTAATCTAAAAATATCTGATTAAAAGCATTACCGTGCGCTGATTTTATAAAGCATGTTAATCTTTCTGCTAGAAGAGGTTTGATTGAATGGTTTCATTAGTATGCAAGCAATTAATGAACTGTCTGCTTTGCAAAATTAAGATAATGGCTTCACGGCAATGTAAAAAAAAAAAGAACTGTAATTACTGAACAATTATACAGCGATCCCAATATAGCGCTAATTTTCACTAGCACATAGGGACATTTTTTGTTGTGTATGCTAGTGTATTGTTCTCATATAGTACGGTTCAAGGATTATGTTGCACACCAGTGCATACAAATTACTTCAAAAAGATGTTAACTTGACACGTGATCTATCATAAAGAATGTTTCCATCTTATTGTAGAAATTATGAATGTTTACACTAGCAAAATTAATATTTATTTTCTAATTTTGTTTTCTATTCAAAAACTATTGTATGCAATAAATAAATAAAAACATTAAAAAAATTACTCAAAAAAACATTTTTGTAGAATTTTTTTTTTTTTATATTAGCTAATTCCACAAAATTCAGCATTACAGATCTTCAAGCACAGATTACTTATTCTCAAGCACAGATAGAGAACAAATCATTTAACCATTGACAGACAACGTTTTATTACACTTCATGTATCTTAAATTCTTACTCCAATGTCTCTCCTCTTGGTTGCCATCTTAAGGGAAGAGTTTAACATCCATGTGAACTGCTGACTCATGTTAGAGTTAAAAGAACAAGCGTTTTTATTCATTCAAATTGTATGTCTTTCTCATCTTGACTTTAAGAAATGTCAGTGTTTATTTTTAAGGGAAAAAAAACAAATATCATTTGAGGTATTTAAATTCTTTAATCCCTTTTCTTAGCCAAACTACATTAAAACTTGTCTTTCTTTGGTTTAACAAAATAAGGAACAGTAAATGAAGATACATATACAGTAGCATATGCTTAAAAAAGCATCATGTGAAACAGAAAAGGCTTGATAATTGTGAGGAAGTAACAGTCACACTATTTTTGTTCTGTATAAATCCCGCTTTACAGTTTAGAAACGTCCTGTATTCATTAAAATGTTTTAATGAATTTTAACAAATGTTCTTTAAAGAAAAAAAAGAAAAATGCAAAAAGTAAAAGAAATACACATCTTCTCATAAACCATTAATTCAAGAAACGACTGTAAAAAAAAATCATTTTCTCCACGAATCTCATCAGTATGCAAGCGAATAATGAAACGTCTGCTCTGCATAATTAAGATGAAGGCTTAATGGCGATGTAAAGAAAAAAAGAAAAGGAATTGCTATTACCAAAAAAAAAAAATTCTCCCAATTACATCACGCTAATATTCATGACCCAAACAAACTCATATCTTAAAGCCAAATTTCCAGGCGAATAAAATGAATGTGGATAATGATCTCGTCGCTTTAATTAACAATGGCTCTCAGAATATCAGAGCAGGAGACCTGCCGAGACAGAGCGCCACAGCCATCAGATCGATCTGAAACCAAGGACAAGAGTTCCAGCCCTGTACACTCAGGTTCCAAAAATCCTCTCATACCCATCCAGATGCCCACGTACTGCTCCGAGCAGTTGCCAGACAGCCACACGACCTCTGGATCATCAGTCTTAGCAATCATGTAGGGTACAATGGGCTCTGAAAGCAGTTAAGCACACACTTGGCTGTATAATTCTGTGGAAATATTACAAAAGGAATTGAGAACATCCCCAGGGCAAAGAGTAATCCGGGAAAGCGAGCACAGTCATGCCAACTTCATACCCAATCCAAAGGAAGTAGTTCCAGACACTACAAACGGGCAAAATCCTGAAGTTGTCCTTAAGAATCCCAACTTGACAGTAGATGAGAAAAAACATCTGAAGTTTGTTCGCTTTGAAAGGAGGCCTTGCGATGAACAACATAGAAAAACGATTATCACTTCTCCAGTCAACTGTACCAAAAACAAAATACAGACAATTTTTTCCTCCTACCACACACCCTCCCTCTTCTTGTACAACAGTGTGTCACGATCAAGTATGCAAAACAGGCCAGTGATTGCGAGGAGCCAAACACAAAAGGTAATAATGAACGGAATTAGCGAGATTGCAGACAGCAGGGAATGCCCGACGACAACGACGGCGACGGTCCCGCTCTCAGCATCGCTGTGCTGGCCAAGGCAGCATTGGCATTCCTGGGTGCCGGAGGAGCCCGTGCTCTCACATACTTACGTACTCATGCATTTACATTTCCTCATGAAGCTTCTCTCTACGTCCCTCTCTCTCTCCCTCTCTCTAGCTAAGCTGCAGTACGCAGCCAACATCACGAATGACTCCGCAGACACTCCTGTGGGGAAAGAAGCAAAGCTGGCAGCTCCTCAGAGGGGCACACGCCCAGCCAAGTGGGCAGGACGGCACCCAATAGTGTGAGGGGACGGCGGGGAATTTCCAACTTCCCCCTAAATGAGGCTTGTTGACATTTGCATTTCCCTTTCTTTTTGTGTCGTGCTAACATGCTCAATTGTTTTAGAATAGTGCCTTCTGCTACCGCCCTTTTGAAAAGCAATTTATTGTGCCAGTTTCCCCATATCTGCCATCCCCACATCCCCTCCCCTGTCTCCTAGCCACCAGCTGCCAAGTTTTCTCACTCTTTGACGGTACATAGCCTGTGAGAACGCACTTTGTGCTTGTTTTCCGTGCTTGTCATCTTTGCCAGTTTGGGAAGTAGAACAGAGAGAATGAAAAATAAAAAATAATAAATAAATCTTTTCTCTGTAACTTATGGGAACACTCCGAGACAGATGCAGGCACTCATAAATTATATGCTTCATTTGCATATTCCTGGCATAAGACATTATGCAAATAACAGGCATTTGCATAATGGATTCCTCTTGTTGCCTCAGAAGCCTTGTGCTCCTTTTTATTTAATAATGAAAAAAACCTTAAAGATGAGAAAGTGGGGAACAATGTTGCATCGATCTTTGCCTGAGTCGAGTTGTGTGTGCCAGTGTCCCAAAACACATGCTGCTTCCCAGAAAAATGCAGGGAAACACTGACCATGAAATACTAACAGATAAAAGCCAATTCAAAACTCCTAGAGTTACATTTTCTAATTAAATGGTGTGGTTGAGTATTATGTGTAAAAATAAGACAAGATAATGCGCAAACATGCACATATCCATCTTAATAAGTAAGTGAAATGATGCATGCGAGTATAATGCCATAGACTAATTAATTACAAAGAGGAGACTGAGTTGAGGGGGAAATCACATTATTAAAAAATTCAAAACAGCCTTGTGTTTTTAGCATCGTCGGCTCCAAATAGAGCAACACAACAACAACAAAAAAAGGCGAAGATGTAAGTTATGCGATATTTCATAATTAGGCTTCTGATAATTGATTAATCAAATACGATGACACTGTTAATTCAGTGGTAAATTGCAGAAACGTTTCAAGTGGTGCTCACATAAGACGGAAGATAATTAAGTGCAGATGAAAAGTTCAGAACGGCGATTAAATAAATGGCACACTCGTCTAGTGTTGCTACTGATTAGATGGTTATGAAAAATAGTTTGAATTTGATAAAAAAAAATTAAGACCCAAAAAAACTAAAATCTTTCCTGTCTCCCTGGAAACTTGAGTGGATGAGGAAAAGAGAGTACATAAGCATGATTGAGAGGGGAAAAAAGGTGGGAGGTGGCTACGAGGAGGACTTTGATTATTTATAACAAAATGCCATCCAACATTCTCCGCAGGGATCAGATGGCAAACGTCAACTGCGATCAGCTATAGTCCAATAAGGAGCATCCTTTCCAGCGTACAGAGGAGCAGGGAAACTGCTCACCTCAGATGCTGGGCTGCAGGGCTTTGAGCACCTCCATGGAGTGAAGGGCAAAGTAGACAAGCGGGCGATGCCAGGGTAATGGTGCAGTGGGGCGGGCAGCGGGGTAGCCAGCCTACGACAGATGTTGCGAGCAATTCATCAGCTCTTAGAATCAATTAACCCGTATGTTAATTAATGTCAGGCTTATGGAACAAAGTTGGGGGGGGGGGGGGGGGGGTGTGCTGGCAGAGCTGAAAGCGTTGGAGGGGAGGGTGCGAAAAGACAAGAAGAGGATAGGGGATGGGCGAGCGCGAGAAACAAGCTGCGAATGCGGATTGTGGCAGGGAAAAGCTGGCACGGTGCCATCCACTCAGTGCCAGCACCAAGGCAGACTGGCGTACGCTGTGGGGGGGAGGCGGGTAGACACGAAAAATACATGAAGACCCATGCCATTTGGTTCATTTTGGCAAGAGAGAACGGTCATTTTTAAGCTGCGTGTATACAACTAATATTAAAAGTAGGATTGCTAGTGGGGGTTCTTGAGTACAAGGCTCAACCTTAACTCAAAGCGAACAGGAAAAGGAGGGGAATACCATCTGCTGCTCGTGATTACGGAACATCGGTGATGTTCAGAGCGGAATTTAAGAATGAGAAGAAGTCGATAATGCCTGCCTGGCATCGGAGTGGGAAAGACAACACAAGCGGCGTAAACTTGCATGCCATCGTAATGGACAGCAACGGCAGTCGAGTAAAACCACACTAAACCACGGGAAAGATACAAGTGTATCCACACTTTTATGGACAAAATGGCAATGGTGGCGCTGTCCACCGAAAGGCATTGGAGGCGGAGCAAGAGGAAGCGCTTCCCACTCTCTTCCTCGCTTTCTTCTCTCCTACTGCGCATTTCCCTGTGCCAAGCAGGCAGTCTGCCAGCCAGGCAGCATATGCCATGCCAACTTCCTTGCTGGCAACCATACTGCAGACACCGGGTGGATACATGTGGCACATTTCAACATTGACAGAACCGCAGCGATGTGTTTCCTGGAGATGCCAAGTTGATTTTGTTAAACACGATGCCAGGATCTTTGCAGTGGCATCTGTTGCAGAATGATGGACAAGGTGAACATGTACGTACCCGATGCGGCTCGGTTGGCAAAGATGACTGGAATCAAGAACAAACAAAGACAACGGTGGTGCTATTGTTGACTAATTAAACAGAAAAGTTTGCGCAGCTAATTAGCGTGACGGATTCAATAAGGCAACGAGGTGGCTGTAAATGAAAACAAATTGGCGAAAGAAAAACAAGACAAAATAAAAACTAAAGCAAGCAGCAAGCTGTTATACAAAAAGGGGAGGTGTTTGTGTTTTTTGTGCCAACTCCGCACTCCCCTTTAGTATTTAATTTTGCTCTATATAAACCACCACTTCTTGTCAACCGCCTGCCAACCAATGCAGTGAAGAATGTCTACCACGGGCATTGCGGCTTTAGATGCTGCCAATCTGCCAATCGCCTTTCAACACGAGAGGACCTGGGGGACGATGCCAATGGCAGAACAGCAGCTGTTTAGAAAAGCTAATCACAAAAAAGGGGCAAAAAAGAGAATCAGCAAACATGAGGATGCATACTAATGAGCCAGCACATAAAATTACAAACAACTAACCAGATGGGGTTTAATTAATGCATTTTCTCTTAATGACGCGCTAATCATTTTAATTCGTTCAACGAAGAAATTTTTTTTTTCCCCTGATTTATGGACTTTTTCAGGTGTGGCTCGATATCAACTTTAAGCAAAATAAGAAGAGGAAATACAAGAAGTATGAAACTCCACTTCAGCAGCAAGCAAGGTTATGCCAGAGAGGGAAGGAGGAGGCAGGCATTTGCGATTTATCTACATTCACAGCAATCACCAGGGAGATGAATGGCTAAGACTGTAGATTCTTTACGCCATCAACCCGTATGGGAGACAAGAGACAAGGGGGGTGCCACCCACAACAGACAAGCAAGAACCTGATGGAGGGGGCACAGAATCACACTATCAGACTCTTTGGAGAGGCGGTAACCTCCAGACCAGCCCGCCTGTAACTCTGCCAAATGGGGCAGGGGGGCTGTGGGAACGTTTTCGGCAGCCCCCACTTTTTTTTTGCATGCCCCCTATTTGCCACCCAATCAAGAAATGGGCAAACTCCTCCCGTTCGTTTTGTTTATGTTTTAGATATATAATCGACCACAGAAGTAGTAGACCTTTCTGAGAGCTGGTACCTGCAGGGTTCGGAGGAGGAACATCGCCTTGGTTTCCGCAAAGACGATGGGCATCGGGCACACAGCCAACTACGGGCGGCGGTGCAACCAGCGAGAACGGATGATTTGCCTAAGTTCGTTTTCACTGATTAAAATGCACAGCGAAAATTAAATCGGCAATTAGCGTGGGGGAAGGAGGCTCATCAGCATGCGCTAATTACGAGTGGATACTCCAAACTTTTACTTGCAGTTCTCATGCCTCTCGATTTTTGTTGGACAAAGGGGCACGGTTGTGGAATATGAATAATTGAAGAAGTCATCCAAAGGGAGGGATTATAAGATCTTTGTGCTTTCCTACACTGCCTTGGCACAACCACCAAGATGACAGAACCAAGGCTGCCACCAAGAAGGATAGGCTGGGCAATGGTGGCATCTTTTGGGGCATCTTCAGCGCGATCGATTAAGTATTTGTCGCACATGCGATTAATGCTTTAATTCATAATTCTTGTTGTGTGTGTATTTTTTTTTAATTGTCGCCGCGGAACACGTGTGGATATAATCGTTTGGAGCTAATGAGGTTTGGATGATCTGTCTTTTATTTTAATTCCACGGGGGAAGTTAATTGCGTCTCGTCCTCATTATACAAATGGATTACAAAAAAAAGGAGGAAAAAAACTGGCTGGCAGAAACAAGGAGGGAGAGGGGGGAGAGGGAGAGGCAGAAGGAAAAGAAAGGGAGAATATTTTCCTTCTTTGTGAGCCAACATACACATAATACCACATGCAAACAAGCAGAGAAAAGCAACTGCAATGCTTTGCTATGCTAGTCTCTCCCAAGTCCTCCCCAGGAAAACCCAGCATGTCTCTCCTCTCTCCCTGCTCACTGCAGCCAAATCCTTCAAATGCCAAGGACCTCTGCTTTCCCTGGATGTGGATATTACAAAACATGGGCGAGACAAACGCTGCATGGGATTAAATTTCTGCCGATTGGATATTACCGTCATTATTAAAATGGTTAGTTTTCTGCTGTTATTAGTGTTGAGCTTTGTTATAGAGGTGGCGTTTGCGGGCGAAGCGAAATGGAGAGGAGACAACAAGAGAGCCTATGGCAGGGCACCTGCTAATGTCCTCAGCGCTTAATCATCGTACAGCAGAATGGTTTTATGCATATTTCATTTGCATATCATTAAATCGCTAAGGCACACTGGCAACTGGCAGCGGAGAACAGGGAGTGGGGAAATGAGAAGCACAAAGTGTTAAAAAAAAGAAAGCGACTCATTATGCGATGGCAATCTTAAAAGCTGTGTGCCTGCTTTCCGGCATCCTGCCAATTCATTTTAATTCAACGTTAATTAAAAAAAAGAAAAAGAGGAGGAGGGGCTCGCTCAGCCTGTCATATGCGGATTAATTGAGCGTCTTCCAAGGAACAAGAGTACTGTTTATGTGCTGGGTGAATGCGGATACGTCTGTTTGTAATCACCGGAATTATATATTTGTTTTTATTTTTTTACGAAAGAAGGCCAAAACATGCCACTTTTACACAGAAAGGAAATACGTGTACTTATAATGTGTAATGTTATCTTGTACATTGCTATTTAAAGGCACACTTTTTAATATCATGTTTATTAAGGAGCCTTGGGACATGTTGTTGCTATTGTAAAACATCAAATATGTTGGATACAGATGTGGGAATGTGAGAAGTTGGCACCGGGCACCAACGAGATCAGGAGGCGGGGGACTGGCAACTCGGGGTTGGGAGGAAAGCGTGGGAATTGCTGGGGGCATTCTGTCACAAGCTTTCATCTTGTATGAAACAAATCCAACACTTGCTCACATCTGCCCCCTCTGCCAACCACCCATCAAGCAAACTATGCGCATAATTAATTATGCTTGCCGAGACTATGATTGCCTGTATTAAATCACTGGGCAAAATTGATCCTTTTGTTTCTCGTTAAATGTGCTCGCTGTCATTATGTCTGGCACAATGTCCAGTGGAAAGAATAGATAAAACAACTGCTTTACACATGCACATTTACACAAACACGTTAATGAAAACAAACGAACACGCTTAATTAAGAGGAAGAGACCGTCAATGCAAGAAAACGAAAGCATGATTCGGCATGGTTTATGAACCTTTGTAGGCACTTTTTCAACAACAAAACATCTATAATATAAATCATATACAGTAAATACATTTATACATTTTGAAAAATACAGAGCCAAACAGAGGCCATAACTATAAAAAAATATGTATTTTAGATAAATTGTGAAAAAAAATATAACATTTATTTTCCTGTAGCACAGAATAAAATTAAATAAAAGTATATAAAAAAACATTTACATCCATATTTGGATTACATTACATTCTGTTCTTCATTAAACTAGCTTATGTAATAGCAAACGGCAAAAAAGCGCCCGTCCTGCCAACGTCTCACCTGCTAAGTGCCCTTGGGTGGTTCTTAGCATATGCAAATGCTGAGAGGATGCAGAAAGGCGTAATTAGACATGTTTATGAAAGCTTTAATGAAAGCTGTAGGGCAAAGGGGCAGCAGACTGGCAGAAAGAGCCCGCTCGCAGCGGGTATCTGCCTGGCGCTTTTGAGCCATGATACATGCAGATGTCGCTGTAGTTCTTCCAAAAGCTTGCACGAACGAAAGGGGTTGGGGGGGGGGGGGGGGGGGGGGAGGGTAGTGGTAACGAGGACCTCGTTTGGAATCACACACACAATTCTACCATATGTTTTTAGAGACGCGCATGTGTGTCGGAATGGGGGAAAGGCATGGCCGTGGGGGCAAGTGAAGTTAAGATGGGGTGAGGGGGAAGTTAAACTGGAGATCTTTGCATGGAACAATGTGGACGAAAATAGCATTATTCATGCAACGCCTAAGTAAAGTACAACTGACACAGTGTCTGTGTTCTGCTGTGCATGTCACATGGAGCAGACATTATGCAAAGTGCCCTCATTAATATGCATAAGCAGCCTATTTATTATGCAGACCTGCACTAAAGCAATACAGTTTGGAGCTGCAGCTATGCTCTTGTTACAGTAGGCGAACGTAATCTTTCTCAGAGCAAACAGACTCCCATTTTTTTCCGCTATGACCACTTTCAAAATATTTAATTATCTGCTGCTCTGATTAAAAAAGAAAAACACAAGAAATTCAAGTGCAAGCAGGCAGAGTGTTTATGCTCCAGACGTCCCCCATTGAAAGTGCCACTATATTATGACAGCTAGCAAACGCAGTGTGGCACACCAACCATCTCAAGCAGTATCATATCCGTTTTAGATGTGGATTCTGACAAATACATCAAATTGGTTCTTGGGACAGTGTAATAAATTAGGCAATAAAAAAGTGCAGAGTGGGAAACAAGTGGCATTTTGCAAAGTCCAGTGCTCAATTTGTGATCTTCATATTGGGTCGTGCCCATCAGTAACATAGGCCATGGTCAGGTTCCCATCTTTTTGAGACTGAACCGACACTGAAGGGTCATACCAACTAACTCAAGTGCTTCCGAAATGGCAGCGTTAGCCAGAAGCAGGATTGCTGGGAGCAGGTACCTGGGTTTTCCCACCAACCAATGGCAAAACCCAGTTACCTGCTCCCAACAATCCTGCCTCTGGCTCACTCTGCCCTTTCGGAAGCTCTTGACCTTGTCAGGCACAGTAGTGCTATGTTCTCCTTATCTACAGAGCTGACGGATCTCTCAGCAAGAGACCATTTATCATTCACTGTGAGGTTAAAACAGACTAAAATAAAACTCGGGACATTTATGATTTTAAACAGGTTTGGAATGGGGTTTAGCATCGCCAACTTAAGCAACATGTTGCATCAGTCAAGCATGAATTCAAAAGTCCTCTGAAATCAGCACTGCCATTGTGTTTGCTGTTACATTGTACTTAATTAATAGTTTTTTTTATGTATTTATTTTGAAATGGTTCTAGAAGTAGTGCCCTTTGAATGCTCAAGCTTGTGCTGTAATTCATCAAGACACTACATAAACATTACTACATGCACACATTGCTCTCACAAATCGGAAAGCTGAGACAATATAAGATGGAGGAGACAGACCACCTGTAGAAATATGAATGAGAGAAATCATAACACTCAATACAGCAGTATTGGTTCTTTCAGTTAAAAGAGCCAATTGCTTTTTTCATTGAGGTATTGCTGTTTGTTTACTCTAGAATGTGATTCATTATGATTTCACGCATTCATTAGTTGGACCAGCCTGGAAAAAAAAAATACATTTTTAGTGTGGTTTGAGATAAAGAAATAAGTATGATACCTCTCTACTCAAATGCTATTGCTGATTTTAAAGATATTACCGAAACTTAAAGGGATAGTTCACCCAAAAATGAAAATTATATCAAAATTATGTGTACAGCAGAAGAAAGAAATTCATGCAGGTTTGGAACAACTTCAGGGTGAGTAAATTATGACACAATTTTCATTTTTGGGTGAACTATCCATTTAATTTTGACAGACAGTTTTGGAGATTTCTCTCTGTCGCCACTCAAGTAGGAGCTGAACTTGTATCTGCCTGTGATTGTTATAATAGGAAAAGGGACATTGGTTGCAGTGTCTATTCTATTGCATAGAGCACTGCAAGCTTAATACTGTGTGTGTTATTTTAGGCTATGTGGACTTGAAAGCATGATATTTTGAAAGATTAAATTCTCGGTTAAACACTTAATACATGTTTGATTATAAATACTTTCAACTAATTTTCTCAAAAATAATAATAATAATAAAATTATATAGAAATATAAATAAATAATATAACATAATTTTGCCTTATACACTATTATTTTAAGCATGCAACTATCAACACATTCTTGACCACATTTAACCCAGAACATTAATTTAAGGGTTACTGAAGAGATTAAAAGCAGTTGAGGTTGTCTGGTCACATGATATAAGTAGGCAGGCACAGTGTTTGGCTGGATATATTGTTACATTCAGAGGCACTTCTGCTAAATCCAGGCCCAAATCCACTTAAATCCTGCTGTCCAAAAATACAGCCAATCAATGGTTTTGTGTCGCCAACCTCTGCGCGCTGACACTATTAAGAGAGCACACACAGCCTGTGTTAATGTTAAAATGCCATAATGTACAGCAGCATCAGGCAGACTAAAAATACCGGCACCTAGTTGTATTAAAGAGTGGCTTTTCTCCTAAAGTAAAAAAAAAAAAAAAAAACTAGAGTAAAGCATGTGCAGTTTGATCAATGCTTTCCTCTCGCCACATAACTGTGGCTGTATTTTTCTTAAGTGACCTTAAAACACTGCCCTTTTCAACGTCCTCTCCCCCTTTTGTTCGACACAGTTAATGAGGGAGCTGAGTGGGGAGGTTTGAGCCAGACCAAGCAGGGACACTGTAAGCCAACCTACAAACTTCCTGGATGCTGATGCTTTCACCTCCTGGCCTCTCACATTTCCAGACAGAGGCTGCAGGGATGGCACTTCCAGCCACAGAAATCCGCAGTCCTTCTGCAGCACCAGCAGTGCAGTAACATTTATCTCTTTAACTGCTTCCCAGGCACCAGCCTGCGCAAGTGCGCATTAATTGGGTCTGGGTAATTTTATCAGATTAGTATTAATACACCTTTGCTAAGGCCACAGAGGTCACGTGCACTAACTGTACAGCTTGAACTCATGTGAAGGTTAACTGTCAATCATTCCACACAATATGATAACAGGCCTTATATGATAATATGACCAAGGGATGTTATTGGCAGTCGTAGAACTGGTTTGTAGAGGATTGATGGGAACTATGCCTACATAGGTAGACTTTCTAAGGAAACATGCTAACAAAAGTATCCCCGTAAGTGACTGATTTGGAACGCTCTAAATACGCATTCTCACTACGTTAGAATGCTAAGATGACAATGCAATACACAACACATGCATATAGCACAAACAAATACTGGCTAAAATATTGCATTTCAGTATGACAGACCTATTCTTAATGATATATTTGGTTTTAAATGAAAAATAAGGGTAACACTTTATAATAACTTTCATTTATAAAATGCTTAATGGATCATTACTTAATATATATTCAAATAGCTAGAAATATGAGATAACGTTCTTTTTAATATTTATGTATGAACTTATTAAACATTACATAATGATTCTGATTCCTTATGATTATTACAAATGTCATTAAAACTCTCAATTCATGTGATCATGCACTTGCTAAGCTCTAAATTATTTTAACAATGTTATACATTAATTAAAAACTTATTTTTTAGTGTACATCTGAATGCTAACAAATGTCATTAAACTTTAGTTCATATATTAATGCATTTCCTTACATTTATAAATGTTGTGAAAAAATAATTAGTAATTTTAAGCACTTCACATAGTATTCATGTTGACACATTATTAACTCATAACATCATAATATTTCTAGCTATGTGAATATATATGAACTATTAAAAAATCATAAATGAGAACTCAAAGAGAACTCAAAGCTTCATGAAATAAGGTGAGCACATGCAACATGATTTTAAACAAACAAGCAGACTTTGATGGAGATCGGACCATAGGTGCCACTATAACTGAAAAACCATGCATTTCCTTAGTAAATTGACTGTATTGGCCTAAATGGTCTTTTCCATCTATGATCTAAGTGGTTACATACTTGCATAATACCATTTTACGCATGTGCTTAAAGACCTTAAAGCGCTTGAATCCCATTAATTCCTGCTTGCAGCTATATGTGTTATATACTGTTTGTTAATGAATTATTAATTCAAGTTACTATAAAGTGTTACCAAAATGAGTATATTTGTATAGTTTACCTTTTGCGTCTCTCTGCCATTTTGGGTTTTTTTCTTTTCACTGAGCCAATTGTAATGGATCTGATATTACATCATCTGTCATAGGCAGTCTTACAGTTTAGCCAAAACGAGGAATCATATAAGGCAGCATAATGTTACAGCATACCTTTTGGAATAGCCTTTTTGAAATGAGCACCTATTTGATGCCCTAAAATGCTATCTAGAAAGGCAGCTTATTAGGTTTAGGAACCCAGCAGATGAATTTAAATATGATGGCTATAAGAATGGTAAAAAAGTCAGGAAAATACGTAATCTGTGCTGCATTATCTATAAAATTGCAGCTCCCACATGAGCAGGCTGTTCATTTTGTAGCCTGAATATGCAGTGCATTTGACATTCATGTTGGTATCTGAGAACTGTCTTGATGAATTAGTTAAATTGACATTGCTAAGCAGGTGCTGTTAGGAGCTTTTTGGCTGAGGCTTGGCAGAGCTGTCACAGGTGCATTAAGACTGAAAACACGCCATCATAGCTTGGCGCAATAGCCAGGAGCACTAGATCCAAAATCCAATAACACAGCAACATGTTGAAAGAATGTGTGCCACTGTCCTCAACTAGTTTAACCACCAGACTCAACATTTACAACAGTATTGGACTGATTCTGAAGATGATGTATAGCAAAGACTTAACTTAATTTACAAAAAAAAAAAAAAAACTTAAACACAAAATATACATTATACATTTTATAAACCTTTTGGTTTGTACTATTGAATGTTTGCTGACTACTTGCATCCATTTGTGATAATTGAGTCTTGTTCACTATAAGTGAAGAACGCAATTTATAATCTTATTTCAAACAAATGTTAAACATATATATGTGTAAACTTGAACTGTGTATGTGTGTGTGCAAAAACATCAAGCTGTGACTCTCATCAAGAAGAGGGGAGGGAAGAAGTTGGTTTGTATGTGTATGTGTGGGTGTAGTGTTCATGTCAGAGTGTATGTCTTCGCATCTGCAGGTTTGCATGTCGTCCCGCAGGGCCTGAACTGAGCAGCTCTGACAGCTCATGCTCTCATTACAGCAGGAGGATGCCTGTAGTCAACACAGTCTCTCTCTCTCTCTCTCTCTTCATATCCCCCCCCCCCCCCACCCCCCCACCCCCCCACTGGGGCCATACTCCTCATGCTGGCAGACATCTTCCTTTTCCCCAAACACAGCTCAAAACCCTTCTTTTCCATGGGACTTGTGGCATGATTGGATAGCCTGGCTTTGTTCACGGTAGACTTTAGTCACCATAAGCTGTGAGTAAATCAAAGGAATTAACCTGCTTCACTTTGCTGCAGAGAAGGCTAAGGACAGCATTTATCAGAATATAATCTTGTCCAGGGTGCGATCTTGAACACAAACTCCTGCTGCCTCTGAGCTCTACATTACATGGTGCTGTGTGTTTGCCTGTAGCTCTGTTCCAAAACCTAGGGAGCTGTCTGTTTCAAAAGAAAGGCAACATTAAAACATTAACATAAAACATTGTTTTCGCCATATAAACCAGAATTGCATGTAAATCTAGACAATCCCAAAATGCATTGTGACTTCAAGATTGCGGTAAGAAAAAATTTAAATGACATCTTTTTTCATTAAATATTGAAAAATAAAAGTTCCGGGAAGCTCTTTCGGCCATCCAAGAAAAAGTCATATCTATTTGAATGAGGAAGTCCTAAAAAGTGTGGAAAAATCCAACATAAACCATAGAATTCTTTGTTGGAACAGGCTGGTTTATGCTGGTTAGAGCTATTATAGTTCTGGTCTAGCTGGCGGACCAGCATAGTCATGCTGTTCCAAGCAAAACTGAGCAGGTGACAAACATAAGTTATGCTAGTGACTGCTTATCATACATTAAACTGTCAAAGCAAAATCAGCAACAAAATCTGGAATGAATTGTCCCATAAATGTTGTTTCCAATGCTCAAATAGCATTAAAAAAGTGTATATTTCAGCTGAAATCGCAATGTACATTTGCAGTCCTAAGCACGCGTCTCAGGACACTGACTGATTCACTGCATCTGGTGTTAGAAGCTCTGGTTGCCATTGAAATAATGGCTTTACCAAATGGTGATTGGCTCTTTTATTTAGAAGGCGGGACATATTCCACCATATTTAGAATCTCACAATCATAGTAATATGAGTACTTGGTATAAGTCTTGGTAAAAGTCTTTGGCCAAATTCTGTTAAAGGTTTTGTTAGTTCAATTGTGAGTTCAGTCTCTTCTGCTTTTTTGCATTTAGTGCTATTTTTGTGGTGTGAACATTTTCACCGAACATTTCAAATAAGTCTTTTGCTTAGAAGGCAACTGCACAATTAGGCAGTTGATAGGAAGGCAGCTCGCTTGGTTTTGGAACATAGCTTATATAATCACAGTTTCATGGTACAGAAACGACATGAGAATAAGCAGGCTAATCTTTCATATAGCTACAACTGCCAAAAAATCCTCAACCTGGAATTGCTTAGCTTCATCGCTATCACATTTGACTTGTGCGTTTTCAAACTGACACCTGCGTGTGTGCCAGGCTCCTACGAACACAGCCAGTGCACGTGGGGTGATGGGTAATCACCGGACTGATCTAATAAAGCCGAAGTGTCCTGCTGAATCACTCAGTCCTAGCCCAGCTCCTGTCACCCCTCTAAATTACGTGTTCTGTCAGGAGATCGGCATCCAAGTCTCGGACCCCACCAAATTAGATCGGGCTGCACGCCTGACAAGAGAAAGGCCAAGACGACTCTTTCCAAACACATGAGTGGAGGTTCTGGAATATGACCTCTGACTGCTGCAAAAATGTTTCTGCTATGTCCACATGTTCACTTAAAGGGCAATGACAAACTTAATTGGATCAGAGCAAATGCATCTTGCAGCCTTTTTGGCAACTTCGGGGGTTCCTGTCAGAGGTACCTCTCAAATGTGGTAGCCAATTTCAACATGGGAACCCCGAGACGTACGAGCCGCCATCTGTAGCTGCTTAAATACAAAACGCAGGAGACCCACTTAAGCCCAGCTCGAATCATGAGTAAAACCTCAACGTAAATAAAACAAACATGTACTCTGCAGAGCTGTCCCTTTTCCAAGCCAAATCTTTATAGAGCTGACATAGTTCACAATTGAGAGTCATTCACTAAAGCAGAGGAGGGGAGGGGGGGACATTAGATCCACACAGCTGTGGCCTTGGATGTAGAAGCCATTTCTAACGTGTGAAAAGACTTAGAAAAACATCTGCATGCTGTGATGAAGTGTATGAAAGGCGGGTTGTTTTTTTAGAGCAGCTGTACCTGTTTATGTGTGAGCTGAGAGTGTGAGTGTTTGTTGACTGCGGGTGTCAGACCTACAGAGGGCTTTACGCTTTGCTTCTCAGGAGAAGACGGTTGTAAGAGTGTTAATACGTCACCTGACGCTGAGGACTAAGTCAGTATATGCATTTTTATTAGTATTGATATGTACCAGTGCTTTGCTAGATCAGTCTCTTACCTTGGCTGAAGATTTTGTAGTGGATAGGCTATGTAATATAAGCAGATAATTCTGCCTTGAATCCAGTCTCTCCTAAAGTTCCTTCGGGAGTCATAAAAGTAGGGTTGAAAAAAAAAAGTATTTTAAGGCCTTCAAGATTATGGACATATGGACATTGCTGAGCGCTAAAGGGAGTTGAGCAAACTTTTCCTTCTGCACTTTGGCCAAAAGAATTAACAGTGTTTTCAAAGTGATCACCGAGCATTACTGCGATCACAGCGAGAACAAAAAGAGGAAATGTGTCTTTTATAGCGTATGCTGCTTTTATGCCTTGCACTCTCTGCAATTTTATGGTTTGGCTTTTGTGTCCCTGTTCTGAGGAAATGGTTCATTAAATAGGAATGCCCATTTTTTCCTTTTATTTTTTTAATGTGGTGCAAAGGGATATTAACCAATCTGTAGCAAGAGTGAAAAGCCAGACTTCCTCCTGGCTGAAGCTAGCTGTTCATGCTGGCTTCATTAGGATTCCAGTAGAGTGAGCAAGCAGGAGTTAGGGCTGGAATATCAGGACAAGGAAGAAGTCAGCGCACATAAGGGAGAAGTGGGAAGACTAGATCTTCAAATTCCTGCTAGTTTTGCATTGATTCCTGCTGATCCAAGTTGGTAGTTAAAGTCATTTGCTGGTCTGGATGGTTGATCAGCTAGACTACCAGATTATGGAGCTGAGGTTGACTAGCAAACCACCTTGGACCAAATGTTTTGTTCTTTCTCTGATTAAAAATAGCAGAAACTGGAATGCTAATCTTTAACTTCCAGTGTTCTACAATCCCTTTGATTATAAAGGGTCCATAAATCATAAGCGGATGGCATAAGTGCCACAGATTCACTCTGGGATAGCACAGCACTTGATTTGTTAATAGTGTACATAATGGTGGCCATTTTCACAAGCCACATTAAATCATAGAGTGCTGGCCCCTTTGTGAGCATTAAAGCTAAAGATTGGCTCAGTGATACAGAACTCCACTGTTTTTTTTTTTTCTTTCCTCCAATACTTGAGACTAAATTGGATTTTCGATAGTGTTTTCTAATTTGAAACATCCATCATTTATTATTAAAGAAAGGAAGGAACGTAAAAAGGAAGGAAAGAAGAATATATCCTTTCTTTATATATTTCTTTATGTCCATGCACTCTTGCAAAAATTGTACCTCTAGCTGTACAACAGCTTGCCAGTGGGGCAGTACCCTTAAAAGGTAACTTTATACCTTATCTACCCCTTAAAGGTGCATATTAGTACCTTACAGTAGGAATATGTACCCTTAAGTTACAACTATGAACCTTTAAAAAGGGGTATAAAAGGTACAAAGTTGTCCCTTTTGAGGGTACTGCCCTAGTGACAAGCTGTTGTAAAAGGTATTTTTTGTGTAAGATCTACAAGAGTCTAAAGAAAGTCTAAAGAAAGAAATTAAAGTAAGGAGAGGACGAAAGTAAGGGAATAAGAATGGAAGGAATGAAGAAAGAAAAGAAAAAAGGAACTAGAGTAAAAAGGGAGGAAGGAAAGGAAGGAATTGATGAGGAAAGGAAAGTGAAAAAAGTAAAGAAATTAAATATAGCCTATATATTCTTCTTCCCCTTGCCCCCCTCAGTCCACTCTATGCGATCCCACCCATGTGATAGGAAATGAACAAGAAATAGAAATACATGTAGCTAGCTAGGCATTTAAGTGAGAATGCAAGTGTGTGGCATCAACAAATAGGCTTCACACTGGGAGTAGTGGCAGCAAACAGCTCCAAGTCGGTGCCTCCCAAAAAGTCCAGGGTATATCAGTCAAGTCAAAGGAGAGTCGCCACGTGTCCTTTAATAATCCTGTAGCGTATTATCAGGACGCCACAGCTAAGTGTTGCAATTAGGCTGCCCTTTATCATGCAAATCAATTTGACAGCACAACAATCATTCTGTTCCGCCGGTTCTCGGTCTTCGGCACGCTTTCTCTGTTCCCTGGCTCACTCTGGCATTTGCGGTGGTTGGCCACATTTGCATTATTTATCATATCAGTGTGAATATGGGGCCGCTGTGCGGCAGAGCTGACGCTGATTAGTGTGGCATTACATATGTTAAGCACAAGGAGACGGATTCCCTTTACTAACGCTCCACTGCATCGCTTTCAGCCCCTGAAAATAAAACAGGGCTCTTATTAATATCCCAGAGGCTCTGACACCAAACATAGCAGGGAGGGGAGTAGGACCCTGTGAGGTGCCAGGACACTCGCTGCTCGGCGTATGCAAATAGAGGCACTCGGCCAAACACACACACACACCAAACAGACATTAGCATGAAGTGGCTTAGCGGCACAAGGCCATTTGTCATGGACGTGTGTGTGAGTGAGAGCGTGTATATGTGGACAATGAGGCTCTCCAACTCCGTATGGAAGCTTATTACAGGCTTTTTCTGGAGACAGGTGGCGCTGTAGCCTCACCACTTTTATTCACATTGAACAATACAACAACGTCTGGCTTTGTCTGCCTCTGCTTAGATCTTTAATGTTTCTCCTGCCCTGTGTTGCTACATTATGACGCATTTGTTGCGTGGCTGGTCGGTTATTGGAAAATATAGGAGGAGTCAATGTGGATGTGATGGATGGATGTGGCTTAATTATCGTTAAAAAGTCATTTACAAGACAAATAGGGACTAGCTTTGCCCATTACAGTTGCAAAAGCAGATTCTGGGTTGCTTCTCTTTAAACAAGTGAGATTATGTTGGATCTTGCCTGGCACAAGGTTACAAGAATGCTCCAGGTTTAATACGAATTATGGTCTATTGAGTGACATGTTTACAATTGTGATAGGAAACCATTTTAACTATGGAAGCTTGTTTCCGCCACGGAATAAAACAATTTAAAAGATAATTGCAACTTTGCTCGCAATTATGATTTCTTTTCTCAGAATTGTGAAATATAAACTTGGAACTGCGAGTTACAAAGTCCAAATCTGATGAAAAAAAGCCTGACTAGTTTTCTCAGAATTGCGAGTTTATTTCTCACAATTCTGACTTTGTAACTCGCAAATACAACAATATCACACAATTCTGAATTTGTAATACTTCGCAATTCTGTCTTTCTAACTCACAATTGTCACACAATTCACACAAAAAATGTCAGAATTGTGAGATAATTTTTTTTTTTTAAATATTATTAAGTGGCGGAAACAAGCTTTCATAGTTAACTACCTCCTCAGTTTGCAAAAAAAAAAAAATCTGCCAACCTTGTATCAAGTTGAGGTTACCAGGTTTATCATGGTTATTGGGTTGTCTAGTGTAGTCTGATTCACTCGCATGAGCCGGATCTTTTAATAAATGCTTTGAAAGGATTAATGAACTCACAAGCTAATCGCTCTGAGTCAGCCCTTATTGAATGAACTAAATCCATCAGAATGATTACAGAATCAACATCTGACTAACTTAATGAACTGGAAGTCTTCATTACTTTCAGTGATGTACGTCAAGAATCAAGATTTAGATTGGAAAAATAAACTTGTACTGAATGCCAAACATTCCTTTAACACCAACAAAAATCTTATTACTTTTTAATAGTATTATTAAAATTACCATATAAAATAAGACATTCAAAACTGAAACATCTGTTCAGCTAAAAGCATAGAGTAATAGTACACGTTCATGACATAAAAGCTGTATGATCATGGTAACAATGGTCTGAACCCAGTTTGATGTCTTAATATCACCCCCATGTTACACCTCTATCCACTAATATATACTGTCTTTTACAATAAATACAAAATAACATTAAAGCTCATAAAAACATGCAGTATTTTGAGTGAAACTTGTAGATATGAACATGATACATTTAAAATGTTTAACAAAGTCTTTCAGATAGGAGTGGGCATAGAAAGATAACAAGCTTGCAGAATTAGAACTAGTGGTCGGCCGATTTAGTTTTTTTGATGGCCGATGCCGATATCTTAGAGAGCAGGGTGGCTGATGGCCGATATAAAGCCGATATTTTTTTTAAATAAAGACAAGGTAACGCTAATTTTACATACAGCACACAGTGAAAACGATATGAATATGACACAGTGGGCATCTGGATTAGAGCCCGACCGATATGGATTTTTGGGGGCCGATGCCGATACCGATATTAGGGAGTAAAAAAAGCCCGATACCGATATATCGGCCGATATTATTTATGTGTATATTATAATACAGTAGCAATATTATTTATGTGTATTATAGTACAGTATACCAGTCAAAAGTTTGGACACTTTCCTATTGGTGTGTACAAACTTTTGATGGGTACTTTACACAGTAGCTATAAACAGAATAAATATATTTTATAAACACGTTTTGCAATGATCACTCAAATGTGGTAATCAAACACTTGTGTGACACAGATATGTAATGGAGGCAGGGGTAGGTTATAGATAATAGTAATAATAGTTAGATAATAGATAATAGTTTTATACTATTTTAAATAATTAGTAAGCAAAATGTACTAAACGTGAAACTAGGCTACTCTTAATGCAAAATGGCCTTATATAAAGTGTTATAATTATATACATTTTTGGAATATTGCTTGATGTTGTAACGTAGCGTTATCAGGCAGAATGAGCTTTAACACGGTGTCTACACCGGACGCGGCCGTTACTGCTCGCGTCGCAACAGCTGTTTACCCTAGACAAAGCAGAATCAGTTTACTGTCGGAGATCGCTCGCGCCACGCATTTTAATCAATGTTTCATCAACCAATTGCCTTAATAAATAAGAAGAAGGCCTAAATATAGCAGACAATATAATCAGGACTTCTCAGCTGCGCGCTTGCAATAGTCACAAGCTCACACAATACGTGACAGAGGCTTGTAGCAGATAAATCAATTCTGTGAATTACACTGCGCAAATCACAAGTAGGCTACTACCCACCGGATGAAGAAGGGTTGGCTCTCAGTCTCCACAGGCTACATAAAATATTCATTTTATTTTATTTTATTTTTCGTGTTTGCATTTATGAGGAAAAAACAAAGTTACAGACGCGACAGTTCAGCACTACGGACGTGAGCGCTCTGAAAGCGGCACTAATGCTTTGAAACTTTCACATAGACATCAAACAGAAAGCACAAAACCTTTCGTTTCACAGTGAATTTCGTTTTGTATTAATTGTATCTTAATTTTAATCAATGTTTCATCAGCCATTTGCCTCGATTTAATTTATAAGAAGTAAATTTAGCAGACGATAGATAATCTCGACACGGAGGCGCCTGCGGGTGAACTGGAGCTCGTCTCATGAACCGAAACTCAGCGTATAGACCTGAGAATTGAAATATATCTATATTGAAATGTCTACTTTTAAACAGAACAATTCAAAACGAAAGACAGACAGACTCATGTAATCGTATGAAATGTGCATTTCTCTCTGGCGCGCGCTCACTGAAGATCGCGAGTCAGCATCGTCAACTTCATCTTTGGCTGACACTGACTGAAAACACTTGTTTATTAATAAACAATTAAAATGTCTCCTTGCTATATTTGTTGTATTCATAATCATTATTTTTGCCAGTTCTTGTGACAGCTTTTAGGTGCTTTATTGGCAGCGCCACCCTTACATGAATCACCGTACCCGCATTTTTTAAAATATTCATTTATCGGCCATTATAAATGCCGATACCGATAGTTAGGAAAATGCCTAAAATCGGCCGATAATATCGGCCCGCCGATATATCGGTCGGGCTCTAATCTGGATATAGCACAGCATTAGGGCTGGGATAAACGATTATTTTTTAAACGATTAATCTAGCGATTATTTTTTCGGTGCATCGATTAATCTAACGATTCATTTTTTCAGTCCGATTCGATTTCGATTTGATTCGATTATCTCCCCATTAATTGGCTAATAGCAATTTTTACATGTTGATTTACATATCTGAATGAAAAAAACATGAATTCCTTAACATTGCAATATTTGTTTATTGCTCTTAAAATTCTAAAATAAAAGACTATACAAGTGCAAAGCAATGCATTCTTAGTCAGAGGTAGCATTCAATAAAACCATGAAGCCTTGAAAACACATAGGCCTGGTTTACTGAAAAAAGTGCAATCTGTCACGACACATTAAAGAGCCAAAAAAAATAGTAGGCCTATTTATGGTTTAATTTTCTTTGACTGACCAAATTTGAAAGTTGAGACTTAATAAAATGTTACCTTCTTGGTCCTGTCTGTCAGCGCGTTGTCCGTGTCCTCTATGTATTTTTCACGACATTAATAGCTATAAGCACATACTTGCAGCAGTCTCGCACGCGCTTAGAGCTCGTGTGAATTGCAAGTATAAAATGAAGTTAAGAAATAACCGTCCTCGATCCCTCAGGAAACGCCACAGGTTGCTGCATTTCACTGCGCTTCATGACATTTTTTCCTTTTGCGTGAAGAAGCCGTTCGGCGGAGATGTGTTAAAAGATAGCGGTGTGCATTCATGAATATTAGGCTTTTCCGGTATAATAATCATCCTGGCGCTGGGTCTGAGTGAGTAATTTACAATTTAAAATAAAATACTTTATTTTAATAATTTAAGACTGCTCTTATGAGGACACTCGACAATACGGACAGTTTGGCATTATTTGTGTGCGTTATGGTTCGTTCAAGCCCGAAAGTACTGACGCACAATTTCCTGTGGGTTGTGTGCGTGTGTGTGTGTATGCGTGTACTTTAGAGGAACGATCGTGCCGCCTTGCACTTCTGAAAGTCTGAGGAGCCACTCGTGTTGCTACTACTCTACGGTGCCGCCATCTTTGTTTTGAGTCTGACGAATCGACGCGCATATTTTGCGTCAACATTTTTTTTTGCGTCGACGTAATCGATGACGTCAATACGTTGTCCCAGCTCTACACAGCATATTTTAAAATGAAGGATTTCAAGTTTTTCGATCGCGTCTCCTGTGAAGCTGATCTTCTGTTCGCATTCACTCACTTCACAAGGACCGAGCGTCACTTGCCACGTTTATGCAGGCTACAAATACACACTTCACAAGATATCACAGCTGGATTTGATTTAACCTGCAAGGTTTGTGAAATTAAATGTTTATTAGATATAAGAGATTTGTTTAAATGATGTAGATGCACATTTGCTGAATGTTGACGGTAAATGATAAAGTATTTTAGCTGGATTGTTTGCCGTTTCTGTTACAAATAATATGAAAGCAATGCTTTACTTTTTCGCATACCATTTACTTTCTTTGTTTACCAGTTCTGTCTAAAAAAATATTAGATATGACTGACAGAGATCGTAAACTAATGAAGACGGAAAATGTGAGTGAGCGCTGTGTGATCAGGCGCTGCTGTTCTCTTCTCAGGCGCTGAGCGCCACCTGTCAAAATATAAGTCTGGAGCACTATCAAAATAAAAGTCCCGCTTCCAACACATCGGCCAATCAGAAAAACGAATTTTCCGATGCCGATATTTAAAAATGCTAAATATCGGCCGATATATCAGCATTGGCGATATATCGGTCGACCACTAATCATAACTATACGTGATCTTTTTACTTGAGGTGGTCAATTAAATGAAATCTGACAGAGGTAATATCAGAGGAGAAACGAAGATTAACAATAGAGAGGGAGGAAAAGAATCGGGGCTGAATCGCTGCAGGATACAGCGCTCTGCTCCTTTAAACTGAAATCTCAATCTAACGAAGTTTTTTCCTTAAAAGGAAATCAGAGGGTTTCACTGAGACATTGCCTTTAAAATCATGAATAAACATCAGAATGCCTTGCCACGCATACATCATACATCACAGGCCGACGCTACCTAATGGAGGAGGACTCATCACCCTCCAACACATGAAAAGCCAGCAAAATTACCAAGCCCACCACATAACCAGCCACTCACTTCTAAAATGGACCGCTGAGGGAGGGGAAGGGGTTGAAGGAGTATTCCTTCACTAAAATGGCTCCCTGAGATAACCATCTCTCTATGGCATTCGCCGCCAACGTGGAGAGAAATAAAAGAATAGTGATGATGACATTTCTGAAAATAATTAGAACACAATGTGGTTTCCTCTAGTACCCCACCATTCTTCTCCTTGACCGCCCTCGCTATGATCTGCTTCCTGTGTATGGCTGTTTTCCTGCTCATGTTGATTCCGCTGCATATTAGGAAGCGCTTGTTATTCCAGACTGGCCATTTAATATGAGCTAGCACTTTATTCTGAGCTCGGTAGGGAACGAAATTGCGTTTAATCATAATGTGGGTCTGCAAGTAGGTAACTGTGGCGGTGGCTGAAATGCTGTCTCTGAATAAAGACAAATAAAAATGGACGCTTTGTTCACAATGGCGCAAAATAAAATGGACAAGTGGTGTATACTCGGCTTCAGGGTCTTTAAGGAAGAACAACTCAGACAAAGAAAGACAACATTCCAAATTTAAAATACTTGAATATAAATTGAATTGAAAAACCAATATGCAGCCAGGAAAATAATCCACCCAAATTATAAATTTAAGATAAAATAAAAATTAACATTGTTATTATTAGCTAATTCAAATGTTAAAAACTAATATTACAGTAAAAAAAAGAAATTGTTAGTGATTTCTGCCAGTGCAAACCCAACACCATAATGCTAGTGCGATGTGGGTGGTTACTTGGTAGTTGTCTGTGTGCTCCAGGTGGTTAATCGGTGGTTGCTAACTTGCAAAATTTTGCTTGCAATTTTGGCAACTGGATTTATTCTGGATATATCTCCAGTGTCCAATGGACCCTTACAGCAGCTTGTTTCGTGGTCGCAGTTTCAAAACTTTTCTCATTCATCTCCATCTCCTTGACTTGTCTCTCATTGGCTATTGCAAAAGTATGGACGTAATCATAATCATCCCGATTTAAAATCCTAAGTATCAAACACGTATGATATTATCGGGGCAGCCCCCAATGTGTCTGTGAGCATATTGGGGGGTTTTAAGATTTGATCTAACGCCTCACATTACCAGATAATTTGGGCCGAACCTCGTAACCGACCAAGGTCCAGGACAAGATTGTTTTTCAGATTCTCCGGACGGGTAAATCGGGGATAAATTGGCCTAAAACTCCTGTAGTCTGAGCCCGGCTTAAGTGTGTGAAATAGCGTCAGTCAGCACCACTAATGAAGAAACGGTTCCACATAATAATATCTTATCTTAACATTATATCAATATTTCATTTTGGGTTTGCAGAACACTAACAAAATAAAAGCGAACCATACATAATTTAGAAGCATTTGGCCTAAAAAAACAGAGCACAATTAAAAACCCAACCATGAGCAACATTTCCTCTTCCTCAAAGCATACGTGTCTCTGTAAAAGGCCTTAGGGTAGTTTATGTAGAAATATATACACTGTGAATCTCCGGAAATCTATTAACAGATGCTAATTGATGTATGCAGAGGTATGAGTAAGTGTGTGTGTGTGTGTATGTGTGTGTGTGTGTGTGTGTGTGTGTGTGTGTGTGTGTGTGTGTGTGTGTGTGTGTGTGTGTGTGTGTGTGTGTGTGTGTGTGTGTGTGTGTGTGTGTGAGAGAGAGAGAGAGAGAGAGAGAGAGAGTACAAAGATGTATCCTACACCAAGCTAGGCATGAGAACAGGCTTGTGAAGCAGAGTGCAGTAATTTCTTTGATCATTTTTAATGGCAGTACTTTCATGTGGGTGTGTTGTGCTCTCTCTCACATACACACACACACAATCGTACACACTGAACCCTGCAGGTGTCATTTTACACCCCCAGCTCTGGGATTAGTATGCGGCAGGCAATAAAAAGCAGTGCCATTGCATTGCCTTGCGCACATCTCAACAAACCAGCATCAATACCTTTTCAAAAGGATGTATCAGTTCACTGCCAACTGAGGGGGGAGACAGGGAGACAGACAGACAGGAAATAATGAGAACTGAATAATACACAAAACAGCAGGAACTTAAAAGTTAGTGTGATATAAATAAAAGAGTATATCATGAGACAAATCACAAGACTGAAGTGGCAAGTTTGTTGGAGATTTTGATGGAATAATATTCCAAAAAGCCTGAGCATAGTAATACGTTTTTTTGTTTTTTTTTACTGTAACGTTGTAGTTAAGGCTGAGTATCGAGTTTGATACTTTTTAGGCACCGACTGAATTGCCTCGATATCAAGTATCAAAAAATGTCTTGTCGTTCAGTACCAAATTTCGATACCTAAGGGGTTAATCTCGTCAACGTCATTGAGCCAATAAGCATGTAGCATGATTGGCTGTGGCGAGGCATCAAGGAAAAACACTAGTTTACGCCCGTTATGCCCAGAGATGTGGCTCACACGTGAGACTGAAGTGTCTAATGCCGGGCGTACACCAAAGGATTTTCACAGTCCCAGACTAAAGACCGGCAGTCTTTAGGAATCTTACTGGAGTCTCGGCGCGCTCCCGTCGTCTGGATCGTTAAATGTGAGGTGATAATCTGCAGTCGGCGACCCGATTTATGCCAGTCTTTCTCTAGTCTTTCATATCAAACATGTTTGATATTATCGCAAGTCTTTAGTCTGAGACTAAAAACTGTGAACCCAAGTCTTTAGATGTGAGCTGATAATCTTATAAAGTCTTTTCTAAATCTTTTCAAAGTCTTCAGGTGTACAGAAAGCATAAGCGTCCAAACCCCCATGGATGGAAAAGATCAAAAGTGTGGCTACATTTTACCAGGCTCGATACCAACAGTGTGCGAGATAACAAGATAATTGCTGCCAAGACAGGCAACACGACAAATCTGATGAACCACTTGACAGTGCACGGAATAAACAGAATAAACAAAGAATAAAGAGCAGAAAGTTGCTTCATTTTCGACTGCAAGAAGAACTGAAGCTCGTCACAAATTCATAGAAACTGCGTATAGAGGATACTTGCCTCACATACATAAGAAATAGGCATATAGAAAGCTTGAAATGTCTACTTTTAAATGAACCAATTAGAATGGAAAACAAATAATCACTGATTAGCTATGTAATCCAAATGAAAGTTGCATTTCTCTCTATAGGCGCGTGCAAGCGTTCAATATACAGCGGAGATGACTCGTCAGCAACGTCAATTTCATCTTTGCAGCCAACACTGACTCAGAAAAAAAACTAGTTTATAAATAAACAATTAAAATGTCTCCTTGCAATTTTTTCCAGACACATTTATAATCATTAAAATCATTCCAGTGCTTTGCGGCAAGCTTTATGCGCGAGATTGAGCACAAGGCATATATTATGCCCCCCGGTGGCCTATATGAGTCATTGAGTCTGTAAAAAAGTCAACAAATTGAAAAAATAAAACCAAAGGGTTTTTTTTAGGTAATGTAATGTGAACTTTTAAACGGATTTCATAAAACTGGTACCGGAAAAAAGTATTGCTTTTGAACCGGTATTGAAGTCAATGTATCGGTATCGATATTGACAATTTTTTAACGATACCCAGCCCTAGTTGTAGTGTTATTTTATTACGTTTTAAAAAAAGTAACAATTATTTTTCTAGTCATATGTAAAAAATATCATTGGAGGTGAATGTTATCTAAATTAATCTTTGTACAGGAATACAGGAGCATTCACCTAAACATAAAAGTTCTCTCAAGATTTACTCATCATCATTCTTTTTGAAAACCATATGGCTTCCTTTCCTCTGTTGAACACAATAGGAGCAAAAAAAATAGTTCCCCCAAAACTGAAAATGCATCATCATGTCCTTAGCCTTATGTCAATTTCAAACTTTAATGGCTTTATTTCTTTGAGGGACATAAAAAAAATATTTTAAAGAATGTTGGTGACCAAAGCTGTAAAACAAGTTTGTTTACTTGTACATAGTATATAGGTATATACCGACTTATTTTATGATGCTTTTTTGTCCATTTGGAGACAAAGTTGAGTAAATTACAACAGATTTTTGTGTGAACTATCCCTTACCGAAGAAAAATATATGGGAATATACTGCAAAAAACAATGTGATATATTACATAATACATTTCCATATATGGGAAACTAGTGCTTATATTTTTCAATATACTGCAATATATGCATTGACCATGTATCGCTAGCCTATTTATTGATACATAAAAAATTAGAAATGAAGACAAATAGCATTACATGTAATATTCATAAAGTTTTATCCTATATTGTGTAGGCCTATCTATTGCACATACCGGTCCGTTCCCATATTAATGAGAATGTATGTACAGACATATACACACATTCACAGAATCACAGCAGATTTCTAGTTGCATGCAGCATGCTTTGCTTCTGATTGTTAAAGTTTGACTTAAAAAAGTAAGTGTTATTTCACGTGTTTTGCTCAATATTAATATGGGGGAGATCTGTTAGTGTTTAATATTCGGTCCCACTTTATATTAAGTGGCTTTAAGTACTATGTACTTGCATCGAAAAATAAGTACAATGTACTTATTGTTTTCATGTTGTATTGTAAAACACTTTAGCTGCTATTGAGGTGTGATACGGGTAAGGTTAGGGTCAGGTGTGGTGTTATGGATCGGTTTAAGGGTAGGTTAAGGTGTAAGGGAAGGGTCAACTGTGTAATTACAAATGTAATTACATACATTAATTACAGCTGTAATTACATGCAGGTTTTTTCAAAATATAAGTACAATGTAAAAACATGTATGTACACAATAAGTGCATTGTATCAAATTATTAATTTCAAATGTTAGTACATAGTACTTAAAGCCACTTAATATAAAGTGGGACCTAATATTCTATTATTTTGGAATTTAAAAGGTTTTCTTGTATGAGTTTTTGGGGTTATCATTGTGCTGAAGAGAAGAGCCTGTGGTTATGTTGACGATTGGCCAGGGACCATCAAGACCATATGTTACTATATTCAAAAGTAATGGCTGTGCCCTCTTCAGTACAGTGATAGTCTCTAGTCTTTAGCAGGTGTGCTTGATCTATTGTTAATTAGCTTAAAAATATGAAACATTTATAAAGTAAATAATTGTACAATATAAGAAATATATTACATTATATATTTCTGTGTGTGTTTAATGTTCAATATATTAAATATGCAGTTCCATATCTTGTCACATGTACATCTATATATAATGAAGTGTATTACTGAATATAAAATTACATACATTATGATATATTACTCAATAAATGTATAGTCACATATTTTTCAATATATGAAAAGTGGCAATTCCTTATGTATAATGTCAATATACTGTAATATATTAACACAATATATTATTCTGTATATTTTCAAATATACCGTTAAATCATTTACTGATCACAGGGAAATACATTTTCTTTGCTTAAGGGATCCCTCTAACAGCACACTGCAGCAGGCTTGAAAATGGCCTCCCAGCCTGCTTACTGAACAGATTTTGCAGGAAGCCTCATTTACTGGATAACACAGTTTGAGTTTCCACATGTTTCAAGAAACCATACTACGAATTTAGACAGAGAATCCCAGTGCAGTCTTTCTCCCAGCAGCCCTCTGCATGTAATCCTGCTGAATAAAGCAGCAACTAAAGAGCCTCTGAAAGTCAGTTCCATATGCCGTCTTCATGTATGCCCTTACATACACACACACACATGCACACAGTGTGGTAATGGAAACGGGTCTATTTCACTTCTAGAATATACAAAATGTGAGTATAAACAACATTCTAGTAATGTTCAGGTACTTTCTCATGAACTCTGTTGTGTGATTTAAAAGTCTGCAGTCTGTTAGAGAGAGTGATGATTGGTCCCCTCATGTACATTTTGAGAAGCTTAAAGGGATAGTTCATCCAAACAATATAATGTCTGTCACCATTTACTCACCCTCCTTAAAAACCTTTCTGTATTCTTTATTCTGTGGATCACAAAATTGAAAAACATGTTTTTGTCTATACAATTAAGTCAGTGAACCCCAATGGACAAAATCAGTCGAAATATTCCTCATAATATAGTTTACGTAAATCTGATTTATTTTAACATGCTTTGTGTACAATTCTGCACAACACAGAATCATTTTTATCTAAACTCAATTTCTGCATTTTGTTTCTTTCATAAAGATTTTAAGCTTAATGAAGACTTCTGACCTTAGTGCTGTTCAAATCTTATCGCCTGATCTAACAGCTTTGGTCAAACTATCATCCAAAATTTCTATGAATATTGATAGGCCTATTGCCAGAACAGTATCGATTAACTTCTGTGTGTGAAGAAGGCTGATGCTGAGTAGAGCAAGACCACCAACGGTTCTGTTTGAGCCTGTCAAAGGAAGTAGGGAGTTCAAGGTGTGATGTGGCCTCTTTAGACTGGTGTATGTGGGTGTGTCTATGTTTTAAGGATCTGTAGCAGGACTAAGGCCCCGTCCACACTACTGCGTTTTCGTTTAAAAACGGAGAATTAAAACGAAAACGATCTCCGTCCACACCAGCGTTTTAGCTGCGTATTAGAATTGATCTCCGTCCACATTAAAACGACTGAAAACTCGGATCACGTGACCATTCTCCAACACTGTGCATGCGCGTGCCGGTGTAAACAGGAAACGGATGGACTATTCCTCAGATTTGATGAGGAAGCAAGTAACGTTAGCTACCTCTGCAAAGATTAGAAAATGTCGAAGACCAGAGATTTCTTTTCATGGACCGCCGCTGCACACGGGAATTGTCATAGATCGCTCGAATAATAGTTTGCCTCCGGCGCATGTAGGCAATTATAGCATTGTAAAATGCAGAATTTGCTTGCACAACAGCTGCTAACAAAGACATCAAAGTCAGTAACGCTTGTAATTCGTTATCCATGTTGCACTCACTAACATCAGCTACGTAGTCCAGGATGTTTTTGTTTGTTTTCTTCCGGTGACGGGACATGTGATGGGTGGCTGACGAATCAGGGAAGGATACGTCATGGGTGATGACACCCAATCATAGAGCCGAGCGTGACCTTCTACGTCATCGTTTCTAAACTCCTCCGTTTTGTCCCGTCTACACTAAAACGCCCTCCGGAGATTCAAAACGAAAAACGGAGCTGCAGCGTTTCTAAACTTCTCCGTTTTGGGTCTTCGTTTTTCCCGTTTTAGTGTGGACGGGAGGTGCAAACGTAGCAAAAGGTCTCCGTTTTTAAACGAAAACGCAGTAGTGTGGACGGGGCCTAAGAGACCATCTACAGGGAAAAAGGACAGAGGCGAAGAGAGGGTCCCCGCCGTGGATTAAGTGCTTGACAGTGGCAACCTGCTAAATGCTGCTGCAGAGCTCACACGAGGAGGACTGATGGGCCTGACAGCACAAACAGCATTCATCCCTCCATAGAGTGGGCCTGCAGTGCTCCTAATCTGCCATACACACACACACACACACACACACACCATTCAAACATGCACCAGACTTCAACTTACATCCCTCCTGTATTCATCAGAGTTTTAGCCAAAACAAATTAACAAAGCAAAGTAGTACTTAATACACACATATAAAACTGACAATCAGCCCAATCGCTCAAACAACTTATCCATCATCCTTCAGAACTCCCCAGTGTAATGTGTGTGCATCATGTGTCGAGGCGACTTCTGGGTAAAAGCAGGACTCTTTAATGTTGCCTTGTGAGGTGAATGCGCTACAGATGTATGCACAGATTTGATGGGCTGATGTGAACGAGGCTGGGGTGTTGGAGGGGGCTCCTTTAGCGGGCCAAAACCCAGAGAGCACAGCTGGTGAGCAGCTGGGGCCAGTTGTGCCGGAGACCGATGGCAGGGGTGCCCATCGCTCACTGTAACCAGAGAGTTTGGGAACAGATTAATAGATGCTCAGAGGTTAAGTAAACATAATCTGATAGAACTCTGGCTGCGTTTAAGGCTGTTGGCTTTGCTTTGCTGGCTCTTTCATCACTGTAACGCCTCTCAACCCCAGTGCTCTTAACGCTCCTAATATTTGGAGAAGGATTTAAGGACAGGGGCCTGGCACAGCAACCAACATCATGCTCTCTTCCAAAATATTCCACTTGAGGGTCTTAAGTCAGGCCTGTATATCTAACCTAAGCTATGTCTTATCTAATAACACAGTAGCAATGCTGATGACATCATCCACCCTGAACATACTACACTCAATCAAACTTTTTCCAGTGGCATCTATGAAATGCTTTGCCATTGACCACCTGTATAACGTTCTTATTTTGAAAGAGTGCTTTTACTGTTTTGCCCACACAATGAATGTAAGTGGGGTCCAAAACAACATTAACTAATATCGTATGGACAATAAAACACTGAAGAAAAATTCAAAATATACTCTTGTCTTTCTAAAAAAGAAAGAAAGTCACAAGAAAGGAATAACATGAGGGTAAATAAATGATTGAATGAGTGTATTAATGAATTTTTTGGGAGAACTATCATTTTAATAAACAAAATAAAGCCATCCTTTGTTACAAAACCTAATAAACTGCACTACTATCTACTGTCTAGGCAGTAGAACTTCAAAAAAACTTCAGAAGTCACTGATTTGGGATATTTTAGTTAGCAACTAGTATCAAGCAAATAGCACTCATGTGAAGCGATTGACCTCACAAAATGAAACAACTCACAAATGATACTAATAGACTTAGTAATAATAATAATATTCATATTTTAAACTTACATTTTTTACACAAAAAGCCAACAATAAAACAGAAAAAGTAAGCTATTTGAATAACATTAAACTGTCACTGCCCTGTATTAATACAATCAAACAGAATGTTGATATTAGGGCTGGAACTAGCAATTATTTTTTCAATCGATTAATTGTTTTAATTAATCTAATTATTTTTCTTTGGTTAATCTATTGTTTATTTTCTGAATAGTTGATTAATACTTTGGTTAATTTACCAATAAATAATAACCATAACTAATCTACCTATGAACCTTTAACTAATGATATTATTTATCACAAAAGATAAGGTGTATGCAGTGTAGGTCTAATTAGAAAAAGTGTTTACTATAGTGTATTTAATGTGTGATCAGGCGCTGCCGTTCTCAGAGGCGGCTTTCTCAGCACCATCAAAATAAAAGTCCCGTTTTTAAAACATCGGCCAAACGGAAACTTATTGGCCATGGCGATATATCGGTCAATCACAGCTAAAAACGCGGCACTAAAAGAAGTTCAACTTTTAAAATGCTTACACCTCACCTTCCCCTGTTTTCCGTTACACTGACCTGTGTCCGTGTTTTTAACAACAAAAACGCGTTCTGTGTGACACCTGAGTTTTGATGTGCTCTCAAGGATAGCATAAAGATTCCCACTGCTCTGATAAAAGGGCTCACTTTCTTCAGCAAATGCCCACATTTCAGAGACGTGCGGTCCACTTTAATTGGCCTTTTCTGTAAAGGTGGACTTTAATTACTTTGTTCCTGGATTAAAGGCCTCAGACTGTTCAGAAAAGAGCTGGTTTATAACCTTTACTACTCTCTATCTCTTTTTCTGTTTTTCTTTCTCTCTCACTCTGCACACAGTAAAGTCAATGTATTCGGGGGAAAACGAGTCCAGAAAAATTCCCTAGCCTCAAAAGAATCCCCAAATGCGATCTATCACCTTAAAGGTCACTGAAAGACACACAGCACACAGTTGATTAAGTCTTATACGTATGACAGAAATGTTCTAGTCAGTCTTCATCTCTCTCTATTTCTTTTGACCAATAAAAATGTTGAAGATTATAATATATTTATTTTTATTTCTACATATAAAATTGTGAATGACTTGAGGGTGAACACATGATGACAGTATTTGCATTTTTAGGTGAACTATTTCATTAATTCAATTGCCCTCTGGACAAAAACTACCCTCGATTATGAATTCCCAAGGCCCCCCAAAAATGAATATACCAGAAAAACATTTGCACTCTCTGTTTCACAAGCGTTAAACGGGCTAAACAGAAATGAGAATTAATGGAAGGTCTGTTTGAGAAAAATAGCCATGTTCCCACTGAAATGCATAAAAAGTGTGTATGTGTGTGTGAGCCCTCGTCCTTCAGAGTGGCATTGCACTGCTCAACCTGTGCGGTCAGTACTGAGTGATAGACTAATCGATGTGTGGCCTAATCAGCCAGCTTAACTCTAATACCCAGGACAGGTTCACATTATTATCATATCAGACTCCACATGTTTGGAGGTGACATGGAAAAGGAAAAAGATTAAAGTCAATTTTACAGAAGAGCCTTCACAGCTTCTGTTATTTTGCCCAATTCAGGATGACTTTTATCTGATGCCCGACCATACCAAAAAAGTGTGTTGAAAAACACATGCGGCATACCATAATGAACTCGCACTCTCGTTTGCAGTCGGTGCCATGCTGTGTGGAGTAATTCAGAAGCTGGAAGGCAGATGGCCCCAGCTGAGCGAATAGCTTTTATGTGTTCAGACCCCAAAACCACCTCCACCACTACAGTCTAGCCCGTCCTACCCTTATTGAGCCCTTATCAAAGTTGTGGAACTCAGGCCAACACTTTTGGAGGACGGGTGGGGTGAGGGGCGCTCACGAATCATCTATAAACACCTTTACAGAAACTGTTTACGGGCAGTAAATGATGCATTAAACAGAAAACAGGATGGCTGGTGGATTTAAAGGGGCTGGGTTGGGTTAGTGCATGTTGGCTTCACACAACTGTCGATCTTTCAAAAGTGGTTGTTGCACACACATTTAAACGCTAGGGTGGGGAACAGAGAATTTTCCATTTTTTAAAAAGACCAAGATGGGTTCGGTTTTGTTATTGGGTATACAGACATCTGATAACATGTAAGTTAAGATACACATTTTGTCAGTAGTGTTTTATGAAAATAAATGAATACAAAGAATGCTACCACAGTATTATTATGCAGCTGTGACGCTGAGTTTAAGGAAGACGATGATGAAGGCTAAATACAAGGATAACAGCCAAAGTGCAAAACAGCGGGCAAACATAACACGAACAATATCGGACAAAGAGCTGAACACAAGCAGGAACTTAAATGCATAGAGATGATCGACTAAAAGACGAACAGTGTGATGATAAGTGTTAGTTTCCATAGCAAGCAGCATCCTCCCTGTTTCTCTCTTGAAACGAACACGGATGTGACTTAAACTGCAATTCATCGACTGACCACTAGAGACTAGGGGTGTAATGATATGTATTAGTATTGAACCATTCAGTACGAGGCTTTCGGTTCGGTACGCCAGGGCTGCAGACTGCGACCAATTGGTCGCATTTTGCAACGATTTTTCCTGCTGGTGCGATCAATTTATTTAGGTCACGCTGGCGCGACCACAACGTTGCCGAGCAGCGAATGCAAACAAAATGAAAGCGGAACGAAAATGCGCTACTCATTTCCCGGACCGTTTATTAGTTCGGACCAATAATATAGAGCGCAGCGCCCCGAACTTGCCAGTCGCGATTCGGCGCAGAGTTCTCAGTTATAAACCATAGATCAGCGATGACGTGGAAACCAGGAGAAACTGCGTATAGGATACTTGCTTTCAGTTCACAAATCAGCAACATTCGCCATGGATTTATGCCAATATAGTAACTCTAAACATTACTATGGTATTGTGACAGAAATATAATAGTCAAACGCTTACAAGTACTACACATCTTTTTCCCAGCACTTCAAAACTATAATATCATAAATGTTATTTTTAATGTGATGACAACACATTTTTTGTTCATCCATCAAAGATTGTCCAAAAAATGTTAAGATGTAGGAAAACAATTATTTAAACACTTATTTCAAATAAAAATAAATTACCATTGTAAACGCTTATTGGATATTTTCACTCCCTAATATATTTTTTTTCACTCGTTTTGCTTTTTAATTTATATTAAGACATTATAAATTATAATAATTAAAGTTAATTTCATCTACACCCTAAATTAAGCTTAGTGCTTTATTGTCAGCCCCAGTGCTACCAGATATGTGTTGTAGAACTCAGTGTCTCTGTGCTGCTGCCCTCAGATGTTAGTCTGGAGCCCTGTGAACTTAAAATAAAACTGCACATTGTAATTTCTGTATGTTAAGTCTATTATTAAAGAATTTGTCAGTATTACAGTTATTTTGGGGGAAATTTGAATAATTGCATTGCAAGTAGGGTTGCGGCGGTGAGGAAATTTTCCCACCGGTTAATCGACGTGTGACAACACCGGTAATCGCGGTGTCACCGTGGGGGGCGGGGCGGGGAAGTTAAATAGCTTTTAAATGCGTGCGCGTTATACTTTCACTTTCGAAATAAGCGTCAATTGGCAATTCAGCGTCAATTGCTTGAATGGACAAAAAAAACAACAACTCGCTGATAATAAAACTTTTATTTATAGACAGAACTTTTATTAGCATAACGAAGGAATAAAAATAACCTCATGCATAGGCTGAAAAAAGTGAAAATCGGCAAACTGGGCCCAAACAAATAAGAACCATAAAACATTTATTAACGAATAAGAAAATAAAATAGGCCTAAATAAATTACACAAAGTTTAAATAAGATAAAACCAAATAAATAAGACCCCATTTACACCTGGTATTAAAATGCGATCTGTATCCAGATAAGTTATCCAGATAATAAAAACCGCATGTTAATGCAAGGTGTAAATACGTTGTGATCGGATTGTGATCGGATCTGCCTGACCACATCTGGAGGTAGTCTGGCTGCATTGTGTTCGGATCTTTACTAGGTGTAAACGCAATCTGGTTGTTGAAACCACATATGTATATTTTACTCCTCCCAAAAATGCTAAAAAAAAATAAACGTGTGAGAGTGTTATATAGGCTATTTCATGTCAGATATGACGACGCTACTGCAACACGCATTACCGCAGATGAGCAGCTGAGTTGAAGGGAGTTGAAGTCAGATTTATATCCGTTTTGCAAAAACACATTTATGTGGCCAGGTGTAAATGGAATCGGTAAGATCAGAACACTTATTATCCGGATAACTTATCTGGATACAGATCTCATTTTAATACCAGGTGTAAATGGGGTCTAAGAGACGAATATAAAATCTCCACACGTGCTAAATGGAATTTGACTCCTGATGCTTGCTGATCATGACTGGCTCTTGGCACGCACTGCGCAGTTCAGTTTTTAATTATAATGTATGCTCTCTTCTGAACTAAAAAAATTGATAATTATTATTTTTAATTAATTCAAATAAATATTTTAGCAAAAACGAATACTTTAAAAAAGTCAAGACATGGCGGTGTCACGGTGGGAAAGTGATGTCACCGGTGATGGCGCTTAAAACCGGTAACACCGTCAACACCGTCTATCGCGGCAAGCCTAATTGCAAGCTGATTTAAGGTGTGCCCCTAAATTTTCTGCTTGCGCTCCTAAAAATTTCAGTCAGGGGCTACAGCGCTCCTAGTAAAAAAAGTTAGTCTGTCTGGAGCCCTGTACGCATTTCAAACCGAACGATTCGTTGGACCATTTTTCCTGCCGACCAAAATCTGCACTGGAGCGACCACTAGAACGTTGCGCAACATCAAATGCCAAGCGTAATGAAAGCGTAACGAAACTGCGCTACTCATTATTTTTTGCTTCCCCGACCGTTTATCAGTTTGGACCATCAACATCAGTGCAGCGCAAGCCGATCTTGATCAAGCGACACTGTTACTACACAGCGTACTAACATAAGAGGTGCAGTAAACAAAGCATTTGAATTCGCCACTTAAGTAATAACATCGCTGAGAGATCTAGTGAGAAGCATTACGATTTATACGTTATTAACGGATCAAACAGCGCTGACGTGGAAACCAGGAGAAACATTGTTCCATGAATGAACTAGTTATAGGTTTTAAGTCCACAGATCAGCAACATTCATAACACTAACTTGTAACCATGGAAGTTTGACAGAAATAGTAAAATGCATTCAAGTACATCACACATCTTTTTCCAGCACTTCAAATCTCAAATATTATCATATTTAAAAAAGTTATTTTTAATGTGATGACCAAAACATTATTTCTTCATCCTTCAAAGATTACCCCCATTTATAAAACTAAAAGTTTTAAGATGTAGGAAAACTCACACTTATTTAAAAATATTTTTTCTTTTAATAAATAGGAAAATTCTCTTGCAATTCTTTCTTTTTGCTGTATCGAAAAAGTACCGAACCACGACACCACTGTATCGTATCGAACCGAACCGTGAATTTTGTGAACCGTTACACCCCTACTAGAGACAGGTTCCAAAAGAGAGTCAATTCCATATACTCCCCATGTTAATATGCCCAACTTTATTGCAGAAAATATATATATATATTTTTACAGCCAGGTACAAAAAATGGTTTTGGTCTAAAAAGCAAATTTTTCCCTTCATGACAACTGTGAGGTGGGTGAATTTTTTTTATAACTCATCCGTTTAAATTATATACAAACTGAAGATGACTGTGACAGGACCATACACCTGGATGATGTGACGGCAGCCATAGTGAGCTAAAATGCCCACCACACACCAGCTTATTAGTGGAGAGGAGACAGTGATGAAGCCAATCAGTATGGGGATGATTAGGAGGCCAAGATGACGGATTTTTAATGACCAGAGAGTCAGAACCTCGGTTTAACGTCTCATCCGAACGACAGTGCTTTTTGACAGTGTAGTGTTCCGATCACTATACTGGGGCGTTAGGACCCACACAGACCACAAGTAAGCACCCAATGATGGCCTCACTAACACCTCTTCCAGCAGCTACCTAGTTTTCCTAGGAGGTCTCCCATCCAGGTACTGACCAGACTCAACCCTGCTTAGCTTCAGTGGGCAACCAGTCTTGGGCTACAGGGTAACATGGCCGCTGGCCATACATACATTACCTTACTATTTTGCAAAGGAATATCATGTCTTTTTTCCCAAAATATGTATTCCTTAAAAGTACTAAAATAATCATTAATAGAATCCTTAAGGAATGAAAATCATTAAGAGGAGTATGAACCAGAACGTTAATCATTAAATTCGTCTCGATTCCCATTCCAAGTGACCACATTTTGAGCTGTCAAGCAAACAGACACTGAGGGGCAATGTTGACTTGTACAACTGCACTCCAAAATGCCAAAGACAACCTGGCACCAATTAAACTCTGGCCCTAAAAAGACATTCCCCTAAAGGCAAATAGGGTGAGCTAGACGTCAACCAAGCTTTTATCACAGAAGCAGCTCTGCACTGTGTCAAAGTGGCAAATATTCACAAAAAGGCTGCATTAAAAGGCTGATTTGGTTTTTTAAATTATTGTTGTCTGTAAAAGGTCAAACTTATTCAAATCACGTGAAGATTAAATCACTGCGGGCTATTTAGAGTCAGAGTGGGAAAATTACGGGAGGGAGAGAAAACTTATAGCAAGAGATACAGAGAAAAGCAGTCACTCTCAAGAGAACTCTGGCCTTATTGGAACAATCCAGCACAAAAACAGTCATTTAACTTTTCTGTCAAGTGTCATAGTTATAATTCACTGTTTCATGATTACTGTCAGCTCACTTTACAGACCAGAGCTTGTGCTAATGTAAAATTGAAGTGAATAGACTCTCCAAACACAATGTTTTGATATCTCAATTATATTTCTCATTATATTGCCTGTAGTGGTGGATGATATACCAGTAGACATGATTAACCGATATAAAATTGTCAACCGGTAGAGATTTTGAACTATCGTCTTTATTGAGGTTAAACTCGCGATGATATGCTGTGCTCCATAGTCACCAAAGCTTATCATTTGCATGCATTTAAGTATTGCCGGTTAAAAACAAGTTATTTTAAACCATTGAAATGCAATAAGCAACGAAAGAACTCATTCCGCTATATGCGCGCTTGAGTACTGAACTGAGTTCTTTATGCTGCCTAATTGAGCTTCAATGGTAAAATACACATATTTATGTGGCAAAATGCCCGTCTTTGCAAGTATCCTCGTTACACAGTGATTTATATCTTAAGTGAATGTAAACAGTACAGAACATAAAGGAAATGCATGAGTAACAGTATATTAGATCTGTGCATTTGATCTTAAAATGACAGCAGCCTAATAAACCTGCTGTCATCTGTGTCATTAATGTTAATCAAACGACAAAAGAGAAAATCTCTCAATGCTCTTGACTGAATCACTTTTTTTCTGTCACTTTAATAGGAATAAATGTATATTTAATTTTAGACAGTGAAGATATGCAGTGTTTTTATACATATTTGATTACTTTACAATTTATGTAGATTAGTACTTCTTATTTCAAGTGCTTGAAGTTTTTCAGGTCTATTTCTTGGTTCTATTGCAGTTTGACGTAGGCTAGTAGGCTATTCGTTTTTTGGGATATTGGTGAAAAAAATTATGAAATTTCAGTGATATCAAAAATTGATGATATAAAAAACCTAAAAGCAAAAATTATATTTTGTGATATCGTTCTCATGAAATAAAATGACTCATATCGTGATATAAGATTTTGGTCATATCACCCACCCCTAATTGCATGAGCAAAGCCCAAGGTCTACAAATTAGCAGGCAGCGTGAAACTATGTAGAGTAGACTATATCATTTAAAATACTTCTCACAATTACCTTGACATACACATGACATATTGAGTTTTTACATAAAAATTAACAAAGCTATTTTTCTGGACAGAAGACGTACAGAACAGATGATTTTCTTGTTAATAATGGCCACAAAAAATGTAAGAGAAATCATTTTGAGTGAAAGTGAGGTCATCCATTCCAAGACTTGAAAAGAAATCAATCCTAAAATTGATTAAATGTTGCATCTGGAGACTCTTTGAGCCTTTGAGCCAGGCTAATCAGAAACTCAGCACCGCTAGGACGTGTGAATGCTTGTTGAAACCGCCTCGCGTGAAGCTGCTGGGATATGCGAAGCCTTCTCGTCTTGATCTTCCGCTGAAATTTTGAAACGGAATCTGGCCACCGCACTGTCAACACTTTCCGCTGCTTGTTGCGTGTCAATCAATGATGGGTGCAGGGGAGGCTTTTAGAGGGTCCCAAGGGTGACTGCTTAGAGCATGCTCGGTTTAACATGCCAACAGCCGGGTGGGAGTAAACAGAGAGGGATATAAACTGGGGTATTGACTTCATGATCAATTCTATTGATCAGCGAGCTCCCTCTCCTTCAGCAGGCACGCTGAGCCCTCACAAAGTCTCCATCTCGCCCTCTGCTGACTCCAGAGCACAGGCAGACTGGAAACCTGCCCAGATCTGCAGCTGAGACACCTTCCTCTAGGAGGAGACAGAGAGGAGAATCAACCACCGTCTAAGAGGGAGTCATCTGAAAAAAGTGAGATTCATCTGGTCTACTTGAAACCCACAAATGACATTTTGAAAATACTAAATAAAACAAGCAAGGTCTCTGAGTAATGGGTGGGAACAAATGTAAAAGTTCCCTAATTAGTCACTAAAAAACCAATTGATCAACCAATCAGAATATTGGGGGGTTAAGTGTCCCCGTTATTGTTGAAAAATGCCTTGAACATATAAAAGCCAGGTTCATGTCTGGCTTATGTCACATTGTCTCTAATAAAAGTGCAAAAGGCCATAAATAAATTAAAAACAACCCTGGTACGTTTGAGCGTGGCAAATACACTCTAATCACGATATATTCTTAGTCACTGACCGCATTCTGTGAAAAACGGATGGCGTGAAAAGAAAGAGAGCTTAATTGAAGCCTTTTCTGCCATCACTGAGTGTATCCAGCAAGTAGAAATCATCTTCAGCTTTGTGACAGCCGCTGCCACTGATCCAATGGGACAAGCCAGGAGGGGCGGATTGGGTCATCGTTCTGTCAAATAAGATTCACATATCCACAACGTGGGCTGGCACACCAAATGACCTCCCTGTTTACGAGACTGCTGGTGATAACACACATCATCTCATTAGTCACATACCACCCCTGATCTGCCATGGCACCTCCGCTTACAAATGGCAGCTAAGCGCTAAATTTACCCTCGTTACGCTTGCGCTCCAATCACAAAAGGGCTGCTGTCTTTTGGGCTGAAGATTACAATTTGCTATGGACGGACACGCCGGTATCATTGCTGGTCTGTCGGTTTTCAGGTGGAAATAGAGATAAATGCATGGTGCAAGTAGGAGCTACTCACATCCAACATGCATCTCCACCAACAAGATTTGCAGACCGAGTGGATGTGACAGGCCTGTCTCATTTACAAACACCACCGAGGGCTGGGTTTCATGCAAAGCAGAGCCCACCAGCAGAGATCTCTTTAAGATGAAGTTAACTCACTAAGGTGGAGAATAGCTCTGGGTTACAAGCTCAGATGCAGCTGGAATCTCAGGTACCTTTGCAAGTAAGAGAGCACCACCCGTTATCTCATGATGACACAGGATCTTCTCGTAATCCTGCCTCCCAGTTGCGAGGAAATTTCTCAAAACAAATCTGCGAGGCACTGGGCTGATAATGCGAACCTAATCAGGAGGAAAAAATATAATCCGCTGGCACCCCTAACTAGTATTTCAAATCCTCGTCATCTCTCTTTCAGCTTCCTTTTTTCTCTTTGCCACTTCCACTTGTGCTAATTCGTATTGGATTTTCATTCGTTCACCTTTCTGCGAGCATCAATTTCAGATGGCATGAAAAAGTAATATTCCAGCAATAAAGCTTGATTTACACCCTTTGCCTGGCTCCCCCTCTTGCTTTTTATATTTGATCATTTAGTGGGGATCGTATAACTGTATATCAGACGCAAATGAAATCAGGTCCCGTGCACATTAAGGCCATGTAGAGTTGCAGCTAACATCCCCAGCGATCCAGCCGCCCGGCTCCCCGGCAAGCCAAGGGCAGAGTCCCATTCATTTTCAGGCCCATTTCCTCCTATGATTAGGCGATCAATCAATCCGAGCCTTCAATCTCATCAAGCAGACGGGATTATCTGCCCATCTCCCCCTCCGTTACTCGCTCTCTCCCTCTCTTGAGCTCTCTCTCACAGAGCAGCACATTAACATCAGATCAAGTATCAGCGAGCGCATGCAGTCTGTAACGTCAAACAGACCACAGACAGACATCTCTTCATCTTTCCCTTCTACTAATACCCCCACAGCTCCCATAGTGCACTGCATGCAAGCACGAACAGAGACACGTTTGTGGAGACTGACAAAAAGGCACGTCTTTAAAGCGCTTGTCAAGGTATTAAGCCATAGGCCTACTTCAGGGAGCATCCTTTCAAAATAGATGAATTGCTTCTTAGACCATCACAACACCACTTGTATGTCTCAAAGACAAAGCCCGACCTGTCTCTGTAAATTGTGGCTATAGGCTCATTTGTCCGTGCGGGTTCCTACATGTCTACTAAATCATCCTACCTGTCCTTTGACGTATCAGAGATTCCATACACTTGCCCGCCCGTGTCTTCCCACAATACACCGGGGAGGAAAAACACTATTTATCGGACAAGTCTATATAAAGCTTTCTCAGTGTCAGAGAGGGTAAGAGAATATGCCCTATAAAAGCCCAACCACTCAGACCCTGTTTTTACAATGATCCGCACTCACTCTTGTTTACACAAGCGTAATAGCAAGTAAACTGCTACTTGTAAACAGCAGAATGCCATTTAATGTGACTGGCTGGGTCATGGTGGTTTCTCTTTACAACAGGACCGATGCCACAGAGGTTTGGGAAGGGCAGACGTAGAGTTCAGAGAAAATGTGCGTTTATTCGGTCCTCGTTGAACTTGAGATGTACAGAGAAAATGGATCACAAATGATCATAGACTTGTGTACAGTGAAACTACAGACTATCTGTCAAAACAACATTTCACACATATTGTAAACTCCAAACTTGGTACAGTATGAGAAAGATTTCAAAAACAGTGGGCCTCTAAAGATCAATATTCAGCAGTTGTCTACATGGCAGTGTATTTGACTTAAAATATTAGAATCAAAATATTATATTAAAAGTGGCGTAACCACAGATGTGATTCATGAACATGCTCAAATATTTGACAACCAGAAACTAATGAAATCCAAATTTTAAACAGCACTGTTTTCATAGTTTAAAACAAAGACATTATTTGAGAAAGGTTTTGTACAATTGACTATTTGTACTATTTTTAATATGAAGAATAAAGTGTGAGCACTTGCATTCAATTCATGTCAACTCCTGAAGTACCAAAAAGTTATATTTCTATTTAAAAGTTTAATTTTAAAAAAAATGTTAAAAAAAACACACACAAAAAGTTTGCAATATAGAATGGTAAGCGGTGATGCGATGGATTTTTTTTTATTTTTTGGAATGCAAGACTTTTATTATATTAATCTTTATGGAGGCTTAAAAGTACTTGTCCCCATTATTTGTAATTGCATTGAAAATGGTCACTACACAGTAGATGTGTTTGACAAAAGCAAATGTTGAGCACAGAAAAAAAATATTAATGACAGAATTTTCCTTTTTGGGTGAACAATTACTTTGAGCCTAATTAGTCATCTAGTTATTTAGGCAACTAACCATCTAGTTGATGTTGAAAAATGAAAATAAATAATACATTTTTCACATCCATATTGCAGTAATAGCATCATTTGATTATCATGGGATTGGATAATCAAAATACAACTTAAAATTGTTTTCTAATGTAAATTGTAATAATTGAAATTTATAATCGCAATTACAATATCAAGGGAAATACTCAACAATTAGGATGTCAAAATCATGCACCTCTTTCATTCTTGTTAAAAATATTCTCTGACACTTCCAAGAATACAGCTAAAATCTACATTCTTAAAATAAAGTCTCGCTCAAACCTCCAGCGCTCCTTAAAGCATGACATTTATTATTTCCTGAAGCTGAAAGACACTTTGGGGCCCTTTACTCTCTGAAATTTTCATCATCTTTCATCAAAGCTAGGTGCGCATTATCCTCTCCTACAATCCTTAGCAGCAGCCCTGAACCTGTGACATGACACCACCCGCATTCATCAGTCATCAGCGGCCAGAATCATCTAAAAAAACAGCTCCTCTTTTAATGCTGAGAAGGAACCCAATGAATTAGTAATACATTTACATGAGCTGAGAGCAAGTGCGGGTAAAGAAATTACTCTCTTTATGTCGTGGCAAGTACTCTTTTCCTCTCTGACTGGTATGCGCCGATGAAAAAGGGCATCTGAAAGATATTCAATGTGAGGCCACTTAATGAAAAAGTGAGAAAATATAACCTAAAAAGCTTTTAGATGTAAAGAAACTTAATTCTATTAAAAATACAGATCAAACTGTCAAGCTTTCATTATGGTACAACCTTTTAGCAGTCATGCACTGTTGTAATAAAGTTTCAAAGTACCTCAGAATTCCTGCATATTCCAGTTCATATCAGACTCAGTCTTCAGACATGAACAGCACAAGGACTTACTGTAAAGCCATTTTGACAAAGTGGCCTTAAAAGTAATTTAGCCAACATAAACAATGAAAAGTTTTGCATAGCCCTATCTCCTATCTAGCCAAAAAAAGGGGAGAAAAAAAAGACAAAATAGGTCAGAAATGTGGCCTGGTGGATAGTGGAGCACTTGTGTGAGGAATTAAAACATACCAGCAAGTAGCAACTCGAGTACAAAGACATTTTTATTGTAACTTTTAGAGCGAAAAAGTGCAGAAACTGGGCAAGGATTAATCTTTCTGGTACTCGTGTGCCGAGCACCTGTGTTCGCTCACGCTTTCAAATGCGTGAGACTGTGCGTGTAATTTAAAAACGAAGTAACTTTGTTTTTGCAATGCATCATTTAATGAGGTTGACACTCCTGAAACTTTGCAGTGTGTAGGCTAATGGCCGATGGTCCTCTTAGCAGCATGAAAAACGAAACTTTTATTCTTAATGTCAATGTTTTATAAACAGAAAGCAAGAGAGCTCTACCATTACAGAGCTGTCATCACTTTATTGAGCTCCCGGACAATCTCTTATTTATTGTGTTTACAATGTTGTTTATAATTAGAGGATTCGCAAGACTGTGACTGAACAAAAAAGATATTTTGGATTATGACCAAATTAAAAGGTAGAGGTAATAATTAATAATAATAATAATAATGATAATAATAATAATAATAATGAAACCTTTGTAAAAGCGACCCTCAGTATAAATAGGCATTAGGCACTATAAAAAGTATTAAAAAGGTACAATGGAGCATAAAATGTATAGAAAAAGACTATGTGCAACGTTTTCATCTTACTAGCAGACTGTCTCAGATCAGCCAGTAAGCAACAGCCAGACCTGAAATACTTGTGAAAACAGTGCAGACTCATCACTAGAAAGAAAAGTCTTTTCATCAGTTCTTTTTAAGTTTATTTGCTCAAGAATGTTTTTCTTTATGCATTTTGGCATTTTTTGAGTATGAATGCATTTTTTCCTGCTTATAGGCCTAATTAAAGTTACAAAAGTTATTCATTCAAGAGCAGGGAGTGATTTTCTTCTACTTTTGTTCTTTTTTTATCATAACAGGTTTATTAGGCTGCTGTCACTTTAAGAGCTTATGCACAGATCCAAAATACTGTGTTACACAACATGCGTTTTCTCTCAACTTTGTGTTCCAAAACTGACTGTTTAACTGAATACTCGCCAAGAAGGCCATTTTGGCATAATTTTGTGTGTATTTGACCGTTTAAGTGCAGTAAGCCACTCATTTTGGTACTTGCGACTCACAAGCTGTTTTAAAAGGCGGCCTGGTGGTAAGATCTTACGGATTTATGAATGAGCCGCTCGTTTTAAAATCTTCCCAGTCTACTGACATTTGTTATGACATCCGTTTCAAACATTACAATGCTCTACAATGAGTGAATCCACTTGACCAGCTAATTACTCTTCAACAGCGATGCCATAGAAATATACAGAAAAAAATAAAAGTTCAAAGACAATATTCTAAAGATGGCTGTACGTTTGTTTCTCTGGCACATAGGCCTAAGGTCCATGCGAGATAAAATGATCAATTCTTGCGACCCGACGCCCATTAGCTATTATTTACGAATCACCAAAACACCCTAAGTCAAGCGGATTGTGCCAAAATCGGGCTGATGACGTGTAGTCTGAAACTGGCATAATGTTCCCATCCCCATTTTGAGCCCCCTGAATCACACTTTGTCAGTCATTAAAACTGAGTACTTAACAACAGCAATTTCGAAGGGCCTATTTTTGTAAATCTTGCCTTAACAGTTGCGGTACATAAAATACGCCGGGAGCAGATAGTCTCCTTCAAAAGTACTTGCATTATAAAATACCATTCGTCTGGTCTGGATTATCCATTGTCTCCTTAATGGGGGTGGTCATCTGCGCAGACAAATTCAACATGAAGGTCAGAAGTACAAAGCTCTGTGGCACACAAACTAAAAATTCCCTCGAGCAGCAGTAAAGAAAAGAAAGTGAACCACAGCCTCAGTTGACAGCTAAACCTCCTCAGATCTCCAATAGGCCCCCTCATTGTCCTAAAAGCCATTCGCCCCCGCAATAAACGGTTTTAATAACATATCACAATCCCCAAGCGTAATTTGCCTTTGTTTTCCACATGTAACCAGGTCTAATTAGGCAATGTGCTGCAAAACTTACTGAGGTCTGGCTGCCTCTGATCACAATAGCTAGTTGTATCTTCTACAGCTGTAATTAATGAGAAAACCAGGCGACTCTTTCATGAAAAAAGGAAAATTTAGAGAAAAAAAGGTACATCATAGAGAGACTATATGGCTTAAAGTCTGCTGGATAGACCTTGCCGTTCTCATCATCTGTGACAAAAAGCCAGATCTCTGTCTGTGCTGATGCAACCTGGATCGTATTAGTTAAGAAATGCACCAAAAACCAAAATCATTGCAGAGAAAACAAATGGCATGGAGAACATCTACACCAGATGAACCATGACTGATCATCAAAATACACTGTAACACTCATATCTCTGTGGAATCAGACAGGATGTGCTTCATTTATATGGGACGGTGGAAAAAAATGTAAGCATTTAACATAAAATGGCCCAGGTTTGTCATATTTCAAATAAATAAATAAATACAACCTGTTTGTCAGATTTACCTAGTAAATATGGTTTAAATGTATGTATTGTTTGGTACATTTATTGCTATTAAATATAAAAGACATTAGATATAAATCTCAATTATAAAAACACTTCTAAAACATTTAAAGAATACCCTTTATTTTACATTTACCATCCTATATGTTTATTCTGTAACATTTTACAAGGTTTTATATGTTAAACTTTGTTCATATTAATTATACTCTTTTTTTATTGCTCATGTTAGCTTAGTGAATTCATGTTAACTTATTCTGACATACTGTATAGGCATAATTGTAAACTTATTATAAAGTGTTATTTTCTATTCACCTCATGTTCATTTCTGGACTGGAAATTTAAGGTAGATGCCATCCGGCAAACCAACATGATCGAGAGGGAAATGCATTCAATATTAGATATCAATAACATTTATCTGCTTAATAAGGTAATGAGAAGATTGTAAATCTGACACCAATTGCATTAACAAACTCCAGCAATCTGATTAGCAGTAATTCAGTATTATAAAAGAAAATCTACAGCTAATGGAAACATCCCGGCAGTCTCAGTAATAAAATAAACTCTCTGTGAGCCGTGCGGCACTTGCAGCTTTTCTTGAATGTGATAATTGCAATTACACCACACATTGAATAAACAAGCAATTAACACTGCTTCTTTAAAAACTTTACAAATGATTCTTATTATACTTAGAGGGAAAACATGCTTTAAGCCTTTTAAAGGTGTTGTAAATTATTCTTAATAAACTTTGGCTTAAAAACAAACGTGTCTAGTAAGTTAAGCACAAAGACAGACTTTGATTATGTTTATAAAGAAAAGGTGTGCTACAGATTCTAACCAAACCATCGCATTTTTCATGTCTGAATGGTTATGAGACGGAATAAATGCAAATTATTTTATAAAATTAATTCATCTACCTGTTGCACAGTTACGTTACACAGGAAGTGCTTCATTTCACCCGTGTCTCGTGATTTGATGACTGTTTCACGCTGATTTCATCTTCTTAATGCTCTAGACGTTTGACTTCCAGTATACTCAGTTTCAACACAACAGTCAATAAAGACAGAAATCTCTGCGCTGTACTTGTTCACCATTTCTAAACGCCCGCTCCGCCGACCCTCTCTCACGCCTCACCCACCCCTACACATCCTGCTGACAGACTGACAAACAGCGCAGCGAGCCAATGATCATTCAGAACACGACTGTCAAAGATTTGACTACCAATCGCAGTAGGAGCTGCGGCCAGGTGGGCGGAACTCTGCCAGTAAAGGAGCGCTGGTCTCCATGGGAACATGCCAAACATGAAGCGTACGGGTGATGAAAATGTCGTTTGAGGATCTGCAGTCCTCGAGAGTAGAGAGTAGCGCGAGAGAGTAGAGAGTAGCGCGAGGCAAAAGTGTCTTGGTAACCTGTAGCCGCTCTTTATAAACATGAGATTTTGTGTAGGTTTATTTCTTTCAGTACTACTATAACACACGGTGTAGGCCTACTGTAGCTAGCACATGGAGATACTCATAGGCCTATGTAAAAAAAAAGAAGCAATAGTATCATGGTTGCGGAAAATAGAGTTAAGCTTAATGTTGTTATCAGTAGTGAAAACAACCAATTTGTCCTGATTAAACATTATGAAAATCAAAACAGCCTAGAGTCCTTTAAAAAGACTAAGTGGTTATTTTTAAGTGTTTAAGTGTTAGCTGAAAATGACCAAGAACAAAACCAAGGTTGTGATATAGACCTTATGTAGCCCCGCCCCTTTTCAGCGCTGCGCTCGTTGTCTTTTGACTTCCGGTCTGTATTTTCACAGCGATCTTGCATAGGTATGAATTAACTGCTCATAAAAAAATTCCCGGTCGACATTTGTTAAGAAATCTGCTTTACAATGCTTATGATAAACATTACTTTTGTTAACTCTACAATAAGTAAATCCACTTCACCAGCTAATTACTCCTGGACAGCGATGCCATAGAAATATACAGAGAGACCGCAAAAACGGAAGTTCAAAGACAGTATTCTAAAGAAGACGGCGCCCACGTTTCTCTGGTGCATAAGGTCTATAGGCTACCATAAGCTCTTTTTGAATAAAGGTAGGGTAGCAGGCTAGCTTTGAAAGCACGAGATCCCACCCTCCCTTCAGAGCGCCTGCAAAACGTACTCGGTTACTAACGTAACCTCGGTTCTCTCTAGAGAGGGAACGAGTACTTCGTAATATCTTACGCTATGGGGAAAACCTCTTTTCCCTTTCTGGCGGGACGTGACGAAATGGGCGCGAAATGCCCCCATTGGATATGGTGTCACGCATATCCAGCCTCTCTTGATAGGCTGCTGCTGTTGCCGCAGGGCAGCCAATAGGTGCTGCATGCTGCTGCACAGCGTTTTACATTAATTCAAAATTAAGGATAATTTTTGGCTTCAATATCTCGTGTAAAAGAGGTTTTCCCCATAGCGTAAGATATTACGCAGTACGAGAGATACTCTCGTAAGAGAACCACGCTTCTATCAAAACACAATAACGCGCACATCAGAGTCTGCAAAGCATTACTAGACGAAGGAAAGCATTTAATTAGGCTACCTCACGTCTCAAAGCATTTAACATGACAATAATAATGAATTTAAACAACTTACAGAGCTCTTACTTTTACTACCTGACTACTGCAGATTAATTCCGGTGTTGATAGTGTTAACTGTTAACCAATAGTGGTAAAAGCATGTATTTGTTGAGATTAGATTATTGACTGTGCAGAATTCTCTGGAAAAGGAAATATAGGCACGAGGTGTCCCAAAGAGACATTATGGCTAGAGAAGCAAAAAATATTGGTCACTCCATTTTATTTAAAGGTGATTTTCTGGATTCAATAAAAACAATGAATCTAATTAAAAACTTTAGAAATCACTTGCTGTCCCATCTGGGGTACAAGATAGAAATGTTTTTGTTTTTGTCCATGGATCCGAGATTGTGAGAAGATTTCCAAATCTTCTTTTACATATAGCTTATGAGCAACAACATAGTTTGAAAATTGAAGTTGTGCAATGAATGACAAATTGCATTTGAGAAATTAAAACTGGTTCTCTCAACTGCAACTGTAGGTCTTTTTGGTTATTATTTTAAAGTGTTTAATCTATTTGATTTTGAAAAGTTAGGTGTAAACTTAGCCACATGGTGACTGCATCGGACAATTGACAATTGATATTCTATCGTTTAGACACTGTCGCAAGGGGAATGCCACAGTGTGTCTACGTTCAGTAGCTTTTGTCAAAAAAGTTGTTATCGTTCGGATTTGGTGGTATTCCACTCCATAATATACTGTATATATATATATATATATATATATATATATACAGACATGGGCAGTATTTCAATTAAATGTATTTTAAATACGTATTTAATTACTTAAGTGTATTTTGTAATTTGTATTTTGCAGGTGTGGAAAAAATAAAATGTAGTTTGTAACAAAATATTTTGAGGGAGTGTATTTAGAGTATTTCAAATACTTAAATACTTAAGAAAAATCACCATAGTAAATGATTTTGCCATATTTTTGGTCTGATGTTGGCAATGGCATTGTCCAGGTTATATGCACGAAAATCACGTGACACCCTGTAGACCGGGCTCCCTCCAAGAAGTGAATGAGTTTTGAACTCGTATTAAATGGTATTAAGGTGTTTTGTGAAAAATATACAGTCTACACATACACATATTGCACACTGTACGGCATTATAGAGAAAATAATTGTGCCTTAGAGATCAATGCACTATGTTGTCATTCATAAAAGGACATCATAGGCCCTAACGTTACCTATTATGAAACAGCGCGTCTGTCGTAACTCCACTGAAATCTCCATGCTAAGCAAGCGTTCACAATATAACATCCATCTGCAGTTTTACACGTTTTTAAACGTATTACATATGAGAAATATTGATATTGATTTTGTATAAAATAAACATCAATCCTTTTGTTTTTCAGTAATTGCGCACGCAGCACGATTCTACTATGGAAAAGCCATACGCGGTCAGGGCAGTTATAGTCTCGTGTGTAAAACAAACCCACACATATTATGATTAATCATACACACTCACCCAAAGGATTATTAGGAACACCATACTAATACTGTGTTTGACCCCCTTTCGCCTTCAGAACTGCCTTATTTCTATGTGGCATTGATTCAACAAGGTGCTGAAAGCATTCTTTAGAAATGTTGGCCCATATTGATAGGATAGCATCTTGCAGTTGATGGAGATTTTTGGGATGCATATCCAGGGCACGAAGCTCCCGTTCCACCACATCCCAAAGTTGCTCTATTGGGTTGAGATCTGGTGACTGTGGGGGCCATTTTAGTACAGTGAACTCATCGTCATGTTCAAGAAACCAATTTGAAATGATTCAAGCTTTGTGACATGGTGCATTATCTTGCTGGAAGTAGCCATCAGAGGATGGGTACATGGTGGCCATAAAGGGATGGACATGGTCAGAAACAATGCTCAGGTAGGCCGTGGCATTTAAACGATGCCCAATTGGCACTAAGGGGCCTAAAGTGTGCCCCACACCATCACACCAGCACCACCAGCCTGCACAGTGGTAACAAGGCATGATGGATCCATGTTCTCATTCTGTCTACGCCAAATTCTGACTCTACCATCTGAATGTCTCAACAGAAATCGAGACTCATCAGACCAGGCAACATTTTTCCAGTCTACAACCAATTTTGTTCCAATTTTGGTGAGCTCTCGCAAATTGTAGCCTCTTTTTCCTATTTGTAGTGGAGATGAGTGGTGCCCGGTGGGGTCTTCTGCTGTTGCAGCCCATCCGCCTCAAGGTTGTGCGTGTTGTGGCTTCACAAATGCTTTGCTGCATACCTCGGTTGTAACGAGTGGTTATTTCAGTCAAAGTTGCTCTTCTATCAGCTTGAATCAGTCGGCCCATTCTCCTCTGCCCTCTAGCATCAACAAGGCATTTTCGCCCACAGGACTGCCGCATATTGGATGTTTTTCCCTTTTCACACCATTCTTTGTAAACCCTAGAAATGGTTGTGCGTGAAAATCTCAGTAACTGAGCAGATTGTGAAATACTCCGGCCCGTCTGGCACGAACAACCATGCCACACTCAGAATTGCTTAAATCACCTTTCTTTCCCATTCTGACATTCAGTTTGGAGTTCAGGAGATTGTCTTGACCAGGACCACACCCCTAAATGCATTGAAGCAACTGCCATGTGATTGGTTGATTACAACGAATTGTAAAACACCTGTTGGAAAGCATCTTTTGCAGCGATTTTTGTGTGAGCATATCAGTAAATACCCTAGACCACTCAGTGAGTTTCACGTCTTTGTAAACTAAAGTTTAATGCGTTTTATGAATGATTCTTCCAGTGCCCCTATGAAACCATTGTGGAGGTGGGGGGGTGCTAACACAGAAACCTAAAATTCTCGGGACAGCAGCATTTGTCCAAATTTCAATCTTAACCATTCTATTTCACTAGAAAAGATCTTAAAACAGGGCTTTAAGTGTAAAATATTGAACTTGTACTTTAAGGCACGAGTAGAGTAACAGTGATAATACGGCTACGTAGCCTACATCAAACACGTTTTGCTATTAAGGGCAGCCTACCACACCACTGATGTGAACTTAGCTATACATGCCATTTATGACAGAGGGAGCTATTTCAGGCCCTTTAGAGATTTAGTGAAATGCCCATACTTTTTTATTTTGCTACTTCGCCATTTTGAATGTACACATTTCTCATATTTGTGTTATTGCTACTATTTTTGTTATTGACCTTTCAGTAATAAAAAAAAAGACTTTAGATTATTGTGGGAGTATTTTTGTATTTTCAAAATACTAATTACTTGTATTTTATTTAAATACATTTTTCACATCAGTATTTTGTATTTTTTTGTTACATTTCTTCTTGTTACATATTTAATTTGGTAAGATAAAATAAAATTCTGCATCAAAATTTATAGACAAAACAAGTAGTTTGTTTAGGCATGGTTTGTAAGGAATTACAAATCTGCGCACATATATTCAAACGCACATAACTATAGAATCAATTCTTAATGCGCATGTGAACGCCATCAGCGTCTATCACAGGTTCGCGTTTAAAGTCTGTTTAGAGAGAACGGTGTCGTCTTAGCGGCCCCTAATTTAATAACAAACTATAATTTAGACGGAAGTGAATCAATCAAAACTAACTTTAGCTGGAAAAAACATTTTTCAAGAACCACTATAAAACTAAACCAATCTCTGTTACCTTATCTCTGTAAAGCTGCTTTGAAACAATCTACATTGTTAAAAGCCCCATATAAATGAGGATGACTACATTTCATGTGCCAGTATTTGTGTTTTGTAACAAAATAGTTTTTGATGTATTTGTGCCCACCTCTGTATATATATATATATATATATATATATATATATATATATATATATATATATATATATATATATATATATATTCCCCATTCAGTTCATAAACTGCTATGGCAGACAAAAAGGTATGATTCTCTGGCCAAGGAAAGGGGTGTGTGAAAGTGTGTGTGTGAATGTGTGAAATATGGTGTTCTGAGAAACACAAAGAAGAAGAAAAAAGATGTCAAGGTCAGATCCTCCGCCTGTTCGTCGCCGAGGGCGTCCGCCCGCAGCCGCCTCAGCTCCCGCCGGACCACCGCAGCAGCCTTCACCCAGGTTCCGGCGTGGAGCCGGCCGCGGAAGGGGCGCCCAGCCTGCTCCAGGCGCTGCCAAGCCAGGTGGTAAGCATCAGCGCAAAAGGAAACGCTGAACCTGGACGGGCTCTCAGGGATGGAGGAGTTGCTCGTGGAGTGGTCGCCGATCCACTCCCTCTGGCTGGTTGGAGGGCCGGCTGGATTTTTTTGTTATGTGTGTGTCTGTTCCGCCGCTGGCCCCTATAAAAACGGGGTCAGCGGTACCCACATATTCAGAAAAAGAGCAAATTTTCTGTTCCTGAGTCCCAAGTGGACCAGTCTGGCGGTGTGACCCTGTAATAGCCTTACATCCCCCAGCTTCCCTTGGTCGCCAGCAGGCAGCTTGGGGCGTTCGAGGACCTGGTCATCCGCCTTCTCACGTCCCCCTGCCGCTAGTGGAGACAGGTAAGTGTTGCACTGCACACTAACACCACTATCTCTACTTTGCTGCCCCACCCCAGGCTCGGCTACCCCACTCAAGTCAGTGATAATCATCACATTAGGTGTCCTGAAAATTCAGTAATATTCATCACACCGAGTGTGGAGCAGTGCTCCTGACTTGTGCGTGCTTATCTTATCCTGCTGGCGAAGGATTTGATATAGCCGCTCCTCCAGCCGGTACGAAGGCCAGTTGTAAACACTTCGTGCTACTAGGTGGTGGGTCTTGACCATCTTGGCCCAAGATTGGTCTGCAGCTCCGACCTGAAAGACATGTGCTTTAGATCTCTACCTTCCGCACCGCAGGTCATCCTGTGTGTGGCGTGTAAGGGTGGAGTATCAGTACAGTGTCCTTCCCCTCGAGTGCTCCAGAGCCCGTTGGGTCTTCAGGTCAAACTGGAAGAGGGTAATCTCGCCCACGGGCTGAGTATCTCTTTTTCAGTTTTGGAGATGGACTCGGTCTAACACGCCTCTCCAATGAGAATGTGTTCAGCTGGTGTTGAAGTGAGAAAGGGTCCCACTGAAAGAACTTTCAGAGGCTCCTGGGGTATATGGTAGTCGCAGCCTTTGGCTTCCTCCATATGTGACTGCTTCAGCGCTAGCTTCATGATCGAGTCCCGTGGTGACCGTGGCAGAGCAGCTCACCCTGTGTGACTATAGTTCATCCCGGTCTGCTGCCAAACCCTCTTCAACAGAGGGGCCATGTACAAAGGGCGTGTTTCAATGGGGGCCTGGGCGACCCCCGACTACACGGGCATTCGTGCCTCGAGTTGTTAGACATTGCGACCGTTGCGCAAGCTTCCCTTGCATGTCACAACTCACCCGCCGCCTCCTCCTTGGAGTCAGAAGCTTCTGAGGACGCTTTTTTCCACTCTTCCCGCTTTACTCAATCGTGCCGCCGTCGAGCCTCACGAAAGTTATAGCCAGGGCAAGTGGAGACTCCATCCCCTGGGTCCAGCTGGGTCATGACCATTCCGGGGCCGCTCAGTTGCCCCCCCCCGGTTTCATTTTCCCGCCAGTGTTTGTGTAAACCGAGCGGACTAACCTTGGACAAACACTGGGTCTCAGCTGCCCCAGGGGCCCGCAGAAATGCGTTTAACCCCAGTGAGCCTTCTAAAAGCGACTGCGACTCATGGTCGCCTTGCGCCTGCTCATGTCAGTGAAATCATCACACTTCATGTTGAGCAGAAATGCTCCTGAAACTCAGTGAAGTTCATCGCACTCAGATGTTGAGCAGCAATGCTTCTGTAGCTCAGTGAGTTTGTCACACTCAGGTGTTGAGCAGAAATGCTCCTGTAGCTCAGTGAATTCATTACACGCAGTGCTGAGCAGAAATGCTCCTGGTGCTCAGTGAAGTTCTTCACACTCAGGTGTTGAGCAGGAATGCTCCTGAAGCTCAGTGAACTTATCACACTCAAGTGCTGAGCAGAAAATGCTCCTGAAGCCCAGTGATCTTCACATGTTGTGTTGAGCAATGCTCCTGTCTTTTTGCGCCCGTCGCCTGCACCTACATGCCAGTCAGGAGGAACAGGTCTTCATAGTTGCCCCTTATTGGCCCAACTAGACCTGGTTCCCATCGACAGCCTTCCTGACTTCCCCTGAAAACTCTTTCAGGGACGTGGCACGATGGCACCCGCGTTCTTCCCCCGGGGATTCCGGGCAGTCTCACATCTGAACGCGGAGGTTCAGGTGGCTATCACAGGCATGTGATAGTTACCATCACTTCTGCGAGCACCTCCTAGAAAGGGGTAGCGTGCTTACGCATTTAGAAGTGGAACCTAGTCGTTGAGTGCATCTTCTCTCCAGAGGATATCCTGAAAGCTTTCGATCACTTTCCTGCAAAATGGGTTGGAGTAGGCTGTTTTCCTTCACCCTCAGAATGATGTTGCCTCGGTGTTTAAACGACGCTCATCGTGTTGCAGAAGCACGTTCTGATCGTCAGGTTCCTGAGGAGCAAGGTCTTGTAAATCCTTGCGTCCCTCTTTATCCTCTTGGGCCTTGTCCCTGGTGCGACTGCACTGCAGAGACCGCCCCTGAGCCACTACAGGCAGTGAGTTAAAAATTCTGTTACATCAGTTCTCCTGCTCGCGTGGTCTCTACTAGAGGGTAGGGACTTGCTCGCGTTCGGTCAACGTATTGTGCCTGGAGTCTGGGCCGGCTAACTCTCACAAGCTGAGACCCCGGCTCGGATTGTGCCCAAGGTTCCTACCTCTCCCGTAATAGGAGCAGGTGGTGAGCCTGCAAGCGCTGCCCTGGAGGAGGCAGATCCAGCCCTGGCTTCTCTGTCCGTTCACTGGGACATGTACAGAATGCAAGCCATAGACCTCAGACCAGCTCTACAAATATCTGTTGGAACTCAGCACAGAGGGAAGGCTGTTTCCATGCAAAGTTGCACTTAGTGCTTGCCTTCATTTCGGTAAAAATCCGAGATGCAACATGTCCACTTAGGTGTTGAGCTCCTCTATGGTTAGTGTAAAGTGCTCCGCCTGGGCGTTTGACGGTATGCTTTGCTAAACAGATTCTAGAGTTGGGGGCTGGACGACACCTAGTTGAACCGCTGCTTCCCGTGGGCTCCCTTCTCATGAAGCCAGTTTCACCGTGAGCCCGGTTCAAGTGTCGGCTTGCTGCGCCATTCCCCTCCTATGGACTGGATACGTGCGCCTTTCTACTCCAGTTGAGTTCCCTTAAAATTGAACCCTGTTGAGTTCCTCCACACCCCTCCGACGTCGGACGTGCGGAACGTCTGGTGTTAGGCCTACCACTCGCAAGCAGTGTGGAACCTGTGTTAGGCTGGGTCCATATGTTGCGGTCCCTACGGCGACCCCATATGTGTATTCTTCCACGATACGGCTCCCTGCGGCGAGCCCGTGTCTTCCCTCGGCAGAGTCTCTCTGCCGTCACTGTACGGTGTGTCTCCCCCGTCTTAGGCTGGAGCCACCCCAGTGACATTCCATATGTTAGACTTCCTGGTTTAATCTGACGTTATCGACGTTATCGACTGAAAGGGAACGTCCTGGTTGCGTATGCAACCCACCGTTCCCTGAAGGAGGGAACGGAGGACGTAGTCCCCTTGCCACTACCGCTGGACCACCGCTGACCCCGGGTTACTCTCGGCTCCTCAGCGAAAAGCAACTAGTGCGTGCATCCACTTCCGTATTTATACCCGCGCCGCGGGGGCGGAGTGTGTGATGCAAATCACGCACGCCAAATTCCATTGGCTCGTTCAATAGTAATCGAAGATGATAGGCTCTCTAGCGCGATCCCATTTCAGTCGACCGTCGACTACGTCCTCCGTTCCCTCCTTCAGGGAACGGTGGGTTGCATACGCAACCAGGACGATTTGTTTTGTTGAGAAAGGTCTTCAACATATTAAAACAAATTATGTAGGGGGCACAGAGTTAAAACCTAGACCAAGAACAATATGACCCAAACATGTTCGATTTAAAATAAAATTTAGTCTAAACAGTTTAGACAAGTCAGAGAAATAGAGTATTTGCTAATAGAAACATACCTGAAAAGCTTTCTAAATTCACAATGAAGTTACAGATTTAATTATCTGGATCAATGGATCCATTATTAGCTATTCCGCATTGCCAAAAATTAGAGGCAGTATAAGTTATGTCTATCAGTAAATTCTGGAAAATAGGATGTAAGAAGTAGTTAAAGATTAAGTGGCATGTCACCATCTAAGGCTATTCTCATGGCAAGAGCTGGGTGAAACAGAGTTAATTTTAAAATAATTACATTGTTTGAAACAAAATAATAAAATGATTGATATTTGTGTTAAGAATAAAATGAAAAGATTATAGAACTTTTTTGGTTAGATTTTATTACACAGATCCCTAAAAGGATTTGTCTAGGAAAAACAATCGCCTGCTTGAATTAAAAGCTAACAAAATATGGTTAAGAAAATGGTTAATCAACAGTATCAGCCTGTTAAAGGCCTAATAGATCAATGCGATTCGAAATTTAGCTAAAGATGATGAAACTTGACTCAAGGTCTAAAAATAAAAGGCAATGTACTATGGTATGTTTATTTTTTTTTACTAAAGATAGAATTAAATTGCTTGAAGATAGAATGTTGGGAAGGAGATGAATAGATGAGACGATGGTATGTGTAAGTGATAACATTGGAAATTGGTTGTATTTTAATTACAGCTTAGGATGTTGATTCAAGGAATATCTTCCAGGTATTATAAAGTAAAAGATGAAACATGAAAATGGTTGGCGATAACAGGTGGTATTAAAGTCACTGACATAATGGGATCATGCAGGTATGGAAAATTGATTAGAATAATTAAATTTAATTGTGGTCGTGTATGATTACGATTACGACCAGAGAGGGGAACTGTGGTGGAAATTTTAAACTGAATATTAAACTAACCATATTTCTATTATTTAACATCTAACATTTGAATTTGAAATGTATGTTTCCCCTTTAGTTGAAAACTTGTGACTTTGAGTGTGTGCGTGTGTGTAAATAACATATATGGTAAATGAAACTAGACAGATGTCTAGGTTTGAAAACTCGTGGTATCATGTCATTTGGCCATATCCGTCTATAAAAACTGTTGTATTTGTTTTTACTGGTGGGATTCTCAATGGAATTTGTCTGAGATCCTCCGGCCTATAGCTTAAAGCTTCCACTTGGGTGAGATGCTCTGAGAACTGCTCGAGTACTCTCCCGGCCGTAATTAAAAGCATTTAAATGACATTTGCTGGAGTCTTTCTGATATTACTGCTGCGCAGCAGGTCAGTTTAGGGAAGCAAGAAAGTTAGAGTTAGGGAACTCGGCCAGTTGTCGACGGAAGACGCAGGAGCTAGAGTATAAAGGTTATTAAAGGGACTCTCCACCCATTTGCATTAAGATTTCCATTGTTAGAAATCCAGTCATACTATTGAATGGTCGTGCAACACTCTTTCATTTTCCCCTGAGACGAGAGAAATCCTCTATTTACCTTTTTCACTTCCTCCTACAATGACGCAAAAATCGTCATTTTACGTCATTGTAGGAGGAAGTGTAAAAGGGGGGGATTTCTGTAAAGACTACAAGCACTAGTTCCCACCCTTTCAAACCCCCCCATAGGGGGTTGGACCTAATGCGCTAACAGACCTATCACAGATCAGTGCCAGTGCGTTTGATTTCACCGGCAGAAACTTTTTGAAAATATGGACGAACGTACTGCATACGCAGACGGATGCATTATGGAGGATCTGGATTTTGACAAAGTTATGGTAGAAACAGATCTTCGTGGCTACCTTTATGAGCCACAGTAGAGCGACGAGCAGCTGAGGGCTATGGAGGAACAGGAGGCGGCTGAAGCTGCTGCCACCACAGCCGATGCAGACGATCTGCTTGCCGCGGACGAGGAGCCCGCAATGGCTCGAGCTGGGGCAGATTGGTGGTGCCTGTGCTCTCACTGTGCGCCAATGGACACAGAACAAGAGTATGTCTGCTGCCGAGAATTCCAGCGGTGCCAATTTCTAATTGACGAAATTACGGAATCGGAGGATGATACGGACGTGTGTGTTCTTGCTCACCCGAGTTTCGCACCCCATATGGATAGCGGCGTCCTGGAGATCTACTTTAGAATACCGAAGGTCAACTGGCAACATCAGCCAAAGCCTACAGGGTCAAATGGTCGTCTTTCTGTAAAGTACGTTTATTTTCATTTTGTTAACACGCTAACGTGGCAGGTTCATTGCACAAATATCTTGCAGTTATGCTAGCTACTGTGGCGGCACGGAGTAGTGGGAGTGGCCTGCGGAGCTGAGCTTTGCAATGCACTATGGGGATTGTTGTCTACAATCCACAAGCACTAAAAAGTCATTTTCTGCCTTTTATTGGCCAAGAAGGTCCCAAATTAGAAATGTATGATACTATTCTACTACATATATGACCCACTTTCAATACATATTCATGTCTCCACCGGTGGAATGACCCTTTAAGTGTCGATTGGAGACGCTTGGGTGTCGACTGTAGACACCCCAGACAGGGGCATAACTATCAGTAAGCAGGCTACGCGATTGCTTACGGGCCCGGACCAATCAGGGGTCCGCGTTACTGGAAGATATTGATTGACAGCCGGGGCCCCCTATCGCATTTTACTACTTTTAGTCTGATCGCATTCTAATTTTTCGTGAATTTATTTGAATAAATAATGACAACAACATATTTTACTGATCATTAAATACATGTTTGAAACAAACAATGATGGATTTTGGTGTAATTTGTTTCGAATTGGGACTGGGGAATCCTCGGGTGAACATGCGTATTGCGTGCAATACTGTCAATTGAGAATGTCCGTGCGCGCCATCTGGATCTTAAGGATTTAATTTGCACAGAGGAAAGCTCAGAAAATGCCGCTATAATGTAAGTGAGCATCTTTTTATGAATTTGGACCTAGGCCTATGTGTAGTCATAGCAGTGAGTAACAATGTGTTATGGTGCGCCGTCACCAGCAGTGGTTCTTTATTTTATGTTGGACCATCACCAGGTTTTTTTTTTTTTTTTTCGTGCGCGTAGGCTACTCCTGATTTTGTCAGTCATCTCATCTCTTATATGCTGCCTGTGTTTCTATGATCCTATCCTATCCTATCCTATTCATGTTAAGCTACTCGTGGACATTGCGTCATCACGTGTTGCAGTAGGGGGGCCCGCCTTGATCATCCTGCATAAGGGCCCGGTGTTGGCTCGTTACACCACTGGCCCCAGATATTTATTAAGTGTTGATTGTAGACGCTTGGGTATTGACTGGATGCCCCAGATAAATTTATTTACTAAAGTAATTAGGTTCCAGGTACGTAGTTAGGTTTAGGGAAAAATCTACAACAATAGCAATCATAATGATAAGTGTGTTCATTAATTATTAGGGGTGCAACAGATCGCAGTTTATCCGTGATCCATACGGACCAGGCCCCACGGTTCAGCATGCGTGTGATTCGCGGATTAACTTCTAAGTTTAACCATCATAGAGTGAAAGGATGTTTGTCAGTATATTCGGTCCATGTATTCTGTCTTAAAGTGACACCAGCCTGATTTTCCTGCTGTTGTCGGTGTCATTCATATTCATATTCATTCTTTATTGTCCTCGATAGAGGAAATTAGTTTTCACAGACTGTACCAGGAGCAACATTCAACACCCATAACATGCACATACCACACATAATTTTGTACACATAAATAGACATAAAAAAATTAAATAAAAAAACAATTACAGTAGATAAATTAGGCATTCTGTGAATTTAACGCTCTTATAGCTAAGCTGAGATTACAAAACCTTTTCCTAGCCTCAATTTTTTATGGGGTAGCTGACTGTATCTGCGGCCTGAGGGAAGAAGGGTCAACCATGAGTTAAGAGGGTGGCTGGGATTTTGTACAATAGTGTTTGCTCTAAGAATGGTGGCAGCATCAATGAGAGCCGGCAAGTTGGATATGGGAAGACCAATTATTTTTGAGGAAGTGTTAGTGATTTTAAGGAGCTTGTTTCTATTAGTGAGAGAAATCATAGTGAAATAGCAGGTGGCACAATACAAGAGGATGGGTTCCGTTCAATGATACTACGATACAAAAGGAGAAGAAGGTGTGGTTTGACTGACAAAGTCCTGAGTTTGGTATGACAAATAGTCTCTGTTGGCAGCGCCCTTGAATGTCTGTGATGTGATGGTCAAAACTCAATTTATTGTCTAAAATCATGCCAAGGTACCTGAACTGTCAACAATGTCTACTGACTGGCCATTGATGGAGATAGGGCAGTGAGCAGTGGAGAGTTTGGGGACTGTGTCCACAATAAGTTCCTTTGTTTTAATAATGTTAAGGAGGAGATGACTGTCTGTACACCATTGGGTGAAATGGACAACAGATTGGTGATATGCTGTAACCAGGGTCCGAAATTAACACCCGCCAAACGCCAAATGCGGGTAGATTTTCCGTTTGGCGAGTAAATCTCAAAAGGCTATCCACTGGCGGGTGAATGTTCATACCAAAATAGTAATGTAATAATGTTTATTACAATTACATTTTGTAATATTATAAAATGTCTGGCATGATGGCTCTTAGGGATTGTGGCAAGGGGGGCGTGGCCTAGCGGAGTCTGAGATTGGGAGACAGGTGTGGCGTAAGTGGGTCAAGTGCAAATGACGAAGACCTGTGTCTTGTTTCAGTGATTGGCCTGGAGAGAGAATAAAAGCCATGTGGAAAGAAGACAAAGGGAGAGAGACCAGCGGAGAACTGTGGGTGCAAAGCGCAGCAAGCTGTATGATAGCGGAAAGAGTGTGGGAAACCTGAGACGAGAGAAGCCAGAGAGCGCGAGGAACGTATTGGAAAATTGCTGACACTAGTGGACTGAGTTAAACGCTGTGTGCGTGAAGTTGTTTTGTTTGTTTTGTTTCTTTATTTCCAAAAAACACCCGCAGTCTCCGCAAGCCGACCCTGTCCTCTTCCTTCCCTGCTGAGTCATTAAATATCTTAACATTACTACAGGGATGCATATTTCGTTTAATTTTACCGACCGACAACCGACGCTCGTCATCCGATTATTAACCATTAACTGATAAGATTATAATATTGAATTGGCATTAAATAAAAATAAAATTAACGATTGTCTGTGACCCGTTAAAAATACAAAAAAAAAGTATCACGGGTTTATTTTAACGTGCAAACAGTACATATGTATATATGTACTGTTACATATATATATATATATTTATTTATTTTATTTATTTTTTAAATAAATATTATTTATATATTTATTTATTTTATTTTTTACTTTTAAACCGTTTAACTGATAGTATTAATTAGAAAATGTTTTTACTTTCGGTAAAGTATCTGATAGTTTTACAAAACCTTCAAATGTACTGTTATGAGCACTATAGTTCCATGCTCACGTCTTCCATGTCTTACTATTTCTTGCTCTGTTTTGACTTCTATGTACCTTATTCATTCAACATAATACCTTATCTCAATTAAATGTACTGAAATTAATGTATAATGTGACACAGAAAGGCTGTTTATTATTTTGGCCAGTAAAAAATATGCCTGGCTGGTGGATTTTTTCATCTAACAGTCCCCGTGGCAGGTGAGCCAAAAAGTTAATTTCGGACCCTGGCTGTAACTGATTCTGTGCAGGTGAGGAGGGCGATTATGGCTGTGTCATCCGAGTATTTGAAATACTTTAAGTATTTGTAATTTCGGAGGGGCTACGGCAGTCATTAGTATATAGTATGTAGAAGAAGGGACTGAGGACGCAGCCTTGCGGGGCTTCAGTGTTGACAGTAATCGTGGAGGATGTTATTCTATCCACACTTACTGCCTGTGGTGTGTCACTGAGAAAATTATAGATCCAGTGGATGAAAAGAGGTGGCACGTGAAGATGGTGGAGTTTAGTTATCATGATGTGGCATTGAATCGTATTGAAGGCGGAGCTGAAGTCTATTAGGAGAATCCTGGCATCATGGCCGGGAAAATCCAGATGTTGGAAGAGAATATGAAGGAGGCATGCAACAGCATCCTTTGTTCCTACATGTTCCTGTTTTGGTCTTGTAGGCAAACTGATAAGGATCCAGCTGTGGGCAGATGACCGGAAGGATAGTGTTTAATACCAGTTTTTCAAGGCATTTTGCTATTATGGAAGTAAGTGCTACTGGTCTGTAATGATTCAATTCAGAGGGGCAAGGTCTTTTGGGGACAGGAATGATGCTGGCTGTTTTCCAGAGGTTGGGGACTGTTGCTGTCTGTAGTGACTCTTTGAAGAGTGAATAGAGAACAAGAGATAGCTCCAGGGCACAATTCTTAAGCAGCCTCCCAGTGATCCCATCTGGGCCAGGGACCTTACCAGTATAGCACCTCCTGAGCTGCTGATGGATGTCTCCCACCGTTAAGGGGACAAAGTGTGGCTGTTCAAATAGGCTCCTGAGCAGTCTTTCACATTCAGTGGTGCAATTCAGGGTGTCAAACCTGACATCAACTGAGAATGTTAATAAAATAAAAACAAAATCATCATCATCTACCATGTTCAAGAGAAAAGAAGATAGGGAGGAGAGGAGTAAGGAGGAAAGTGATGACGACTTCTTGTAGGATAAGTGTGCTGCGTAAAGTGTGAGTACCGAGCAGCATCCTCAGGTGCTCTCTTGAGAACCAGACCAAAAAAGTGAAGTGCACTTCTGTTAATTACGTATGCTTGCTTAGTCAAAGCATGGGGGCATTTAAATAACTGTCATTAAGAATTCATCGAGGTTTTAGCTCTTTTTAGTATTATTGATGGTTTGTTGTGAAAAGAAACGAGAATCGAACTACAAGTGAACACATCCTTAAAGACTACAGCAAATGCTTCACTGAAAAAGTACACAGTGAATGTGATGTATTACGCTAGCTGTTCTCTATTGTCAGTTATAGGTTAGAGCTGAAGGTGAAATGAAGTCATCAGATTAATCAGAAGATTACGTGCAAACAAAAGCATTCCTTAGGCTCTGCAAGATTTATCTGGGCAATGAAAGTACAGGGCCACAGAAGCCTGTGACTCATGAGCACACTAAGACTTGGCAATGTCTTTGTTACAAACTGAGATTATTAAAAAGATGTCCCGCAGCAACTCATTATACCATCAGCTTAGGCCATTTTTCTCCTAACCCCTTAATTAAATTTGAATCTTATGAAAAATAAAGAAAAATCAACAGCTATCTAACTACTGGCTAGTCTGACATTGTGCCAGCAGGCAGGTGCCTTGTCCCTGCCGTTCAACTGTCCCTGCATGCTTGGAGCTTGTTCTCATGCCCGTTGTCCGCCTTGGCCATCGAAATCTCTTAAGTCTGTCTGTCCGTCCTCCAGTTTTTCTTCCAGTCCGGTCAATTGTGTGTGGTTCATTTATTTCTGCAACATAGATGGATCTGGGAATAAATGATTTAATGGAACTGTGCATTACTTCAAACCGACTAAACCCATCCTTTAAAGTCTTTCAAGGCTGTTTTATTGATTTAAAAATTCCTCAGCTTAGTGCTCGAATCGGTCCCATTAACTCTGAATGCTGGTTAGCCGCATACCAATAGTTAATGTTCTCTTTTACAATCAAGACAATGCAATTTTCTATGACATTGTGGTGACAGAATAGCTGGGGGAAAAAATTCCATTTCTTGAGCGCTTTCATTCTCTTTGTGTTATATCTAATTCCACATATACATGAAAGGACATGAAACTGATTGACTGAATAGCTTAGACTGACAACGAAAACACAATTATATTGTGTGTAAAACCGTGTCTGTCGTCACTAATTATTGGCTTTGTGAATGTCACTGTTTAGAGAAACAGCTCATCCACCGAGAACTGAGAAGTTAAGCAGGATTTTGTCAGAGTGAATCATTATTTCATGTCCCACAACAAAAAGACAGTTCGTAAACACATTTTCTCAGCCTTCGTTTCGTAAAACGTTCCGCAAAGCCTGTCATTTGTCTCATTGAAAGATTTCTGTCACTTATAAAAACAAAAACTTTGGAGGTTTTAAGGTCAAGCTTCTGTCAAAATGGTGCTCCCCCTTTATTTGTCTTCAATTCCTTTGAAATGTGCTTAAAGAAAAAAATATGAAAAGAAAAAAGTTAGATATTTCTATACTTACATTTTCTTTTGAAACATTTAAAAAGAGGGGGGAAAACAAAAAGGGAAATGGGCTTGTAAGTTCCTAAAATGGATTAGAGCCCGGGCTCCATGTTTAAGAGCAAGAGCAGGTGACCTAGGAACTGACATCGCAGTCCTGTTTTCTCAACATCGTGCTCTTAAACAACGCACTTCGGTCGACCCTGGAAGACTGTCAGTTAGTCCACTTTAAGTGGCTCTGGATGAAATGCAGCTTCTAAATGGAAAGTGAATAAGTACAATAAAAGCAACCGCTGCCTAAAATTATCTGTGCATGCAACCTAAGTGAATATATGAATGAATTTTGCTTTGAAAAACGTTATTGCAAAAGCACATTGAATCTCATGTCTGAAAGGCTGATATAGATACCTGCTCATGTACTGTATTCTGAAGCTTTACAGCATGTGTTGACAATAGGGAGATCGTGACATGTTCATACTGCTGTGCAGAGGTAAAAGCACATTATCTAAACAGTTTGTCAAAAATGAGTTTTGTGTGCAATCAGGTCTCTTAGACTATAATCTGTTCTTAGAAAAAGTTTTAAAAAAATGATATCAAATCAATTAAAATGAAACCATAAAAGATTCCTTTTTCATTTTTGGCACAGTTGCTGCGTTTTGCATTTTAGGGCAATATATTGTCAGGTTGGTTTAGGTTTTGTTTGTGTTCATGTCTTTTATTGTGAAATTCTTAACACGTGACTGTCTTGCCCTCGGCCACGTTCAAGTTCAAAACGGTGCGCAACATTTTGCTACGGTTTCCTGGTTGAACGTCATGTTTCCTGGAAACGGCGTGTACTGGTGTGCAACGGGGTTTGAGATACGTTTTCTCTTGTTTGGTGGGTGTGTCAGAACTGTCAGTCCAATCAGCAGCAACATGTACAGGTGCTGGTCATATAATTAGAATATCATCAAAAAGTTGATTTATTTCAGTAATTCCATTCAAAAAGTGAAATTTGGATATTATATTCATTCATTACACACAGACTGATATATTTCAAGTGTTCATTCCTTTTAATTTTGGGGATTATAACTAACAACTAATGAAAACCCCAAAATCAGTATCTCAGAAAATTTTAATATTGTGAAAAGGTTCAATATTGAAGACACCTGGTGCCACTTTCTAATCAGCTTTTAACTCAAATTAACTCAAAACACCTGCAAAGGCCTTTAAATGGTCTCTCAGTCTAGTTCTGTAGGCTACACTATCATGGGGAAAACTGCTGTCTTGACAGCTGTCCAAAAGACGACCATTGACATCTTGCACAAGGAGAGCAAGACACAAAATGTCATTGCTAAAGAGGCTGGCTGTTCACAGAGCTCTGTGTCCAAGCACATTAATAGAGAGGCGAAGGGAAGGAAAAGATGTGGTAAAAAAAAGTGCACAAGCAATAGGGATAACCGCACCCTGGAGAAGATTGTGAAACAAAACCCATACAAAAATGTGGGGGAGATTCACAAAGAGTGGACTGCAGCTGGAGTCAGTGCTTCAAGAACCACCACGCAAATACGTATGCAAGACATTGGTTACAGCTGTTGCATTCCTTGTGTCAAGCCACTCTTGAACAAGAGACAGCGTCAGAAGAGTCTCGGCTGGGCTAAAGACAAAAAGGACTGGACTGTTGCTGAGTGGTCCAAAGTTATGTTCACTGATGAAAGTAAATTTTGCATTTCCTTTGGAAATCAAGGTCCCAGAGTCTGGAGGAAGAGAGGAGAGGCACAGAATCCACATTGCTTGAAGTCCAATGTAAAGTTTCCAGAGTCAGTGATGGTTTGGGGTGCCATGGCATCTGCTGGTGTTGGTCCACTGTGTTTTCTGAGGTCCAAGGTCAACAGAGCCGTCTACCAGGAAGTTTTAGAGCACGTCATGCTTCCTGTTGCTGACCAACTTTATGGAGATGCAGATTTCATTTTCCAACAGGACTTGGCACCTGCACACAGTGCCAAAGCTACCAGTACCTGGTTTAAGGACCATGGTATCCCTGTTCTTAATTGACCAGCAACCTCGCCTGACCTTAACCCTAATAAAAATCTATGGGGTATTGTGAAGAGGAAGATGCGATACGCCAAAGCCAACAATGCAGAAAAGCTGAAGGCCACTATCAGAGCAACCTGGGCTCTCATAACACCTGAGAACTGCCACAGACTGATCGACTCCATGCCATGCCGCATTGCTGCAGTAATTCAGGCAAAAGGAGCCTTAACTAAGTATTGAGTGCTGTACATGCTCATACTTTTCATGTTCATACTTTTCAGTTGGCCAACAATTCTAAAAATCCTTTTTTTTGTATTGGTCTTACCATTGGTCAAACCATTTAAAAGAGATCAAAGTCAAATAGTTAAAATAGGGGATGTGGAAGCTCAATACTACTTAAACCAGGGATGAGTCACGTGTTAATAATAATAGAATGTTTCCAGGCATGGTAAAGACAAATGCTTCGCAAGCAACTGAAACTAAATTAATTATTTTAGAAATAATTTAAAGAAATGTCTGTAACACTTTACAATATGGTTTCATTTGTTAACATTAGTTAACTATCATACAGGTCCTAATCAAAAAATTAGCATATTGTGATAAAGTTAATTATTTTCCATAATGTAATGATAAAAATTTAACTTTCATATATTTTAGATTCATTGCACACCAACTGAAATATTTCAGGTCTTTTATTGTTTTAATACTGATGATATTGGCATACAGCTGAAGGAATACAACTTTGTCAAATGTTTAATTTAACTTCTAATACTATCATATATAAACTGAGAAAGTTCTGTAAATTGAATTTAGCATTCAGCTGTGGAGCACGAAAGTCCTGTCTTATTCTGTGTCTCTATATACAGCTGTCAGACGGGTTTTCTTTCTATTTTAAGTTAAATGAAACATGTTAGTGAAACTCTTGGAGACTCTCGCGAGCTTTTGTCTTAGCAAGAGATAGTCCTGTCATTCCTGTTCTGGAGTCTCAGGATTTGAATAGGTTTTTTCCCTCTCTTTTAATACAGGTTCCTAAACCTGTATATGAGTTTCCACCATCACAATGTAATCCCTCCCTCTTATAATGTATATATATTACAATGTTTGACTCAAGAAGTCAGACGATGTTGGAATGACTGCAGCTACCGACAAGCAATAAAGAACTTCTGCTTGGAAAACTTCCACCATCTCCTGGTCTGAGCTTCTAACTTTTCTACAAAGAAAAAGATCACTACAGATGGTGCCGTGAGCCGGATAGAATTAACTTCACCTGAATCCAGATTGGAATTCAAGCTCAAAGATCTGATTGCATTCCAGACAGAATCTTACCTGAATCCAGAACTGAAATCTCCACTCAACAAAGACTGAGTTCCAGAACTGAAATCTCCACTCAACAAAGACTGAGTTCCAGAACTGAAATCTCCACTCAACAAAGACTGAGTTCCAGAACTGAAATCTCCACTCAACAAAGACTGAGTTCCAGAACTGAATCCTGAAACTTCAAAGCTCAACAAAGAACAAACTTTTTTTGACTGAGTTCCAGACGGAATCCTTTCCGTATAAACAACGATTTGGTGAGTTTCACTCTATTCAAAGAACCACAGCGCCGTCAGAGAACAGTTATCAGACAGCTGCAGTGTCTGACTAACAAAGTTACCCTTTAAAAGTTTATTTTAAAGATGAAAGTATAGCCTCTTCGTTGCTAGAGAAGGTATCCTCTAAAGTTAGGGAAGGTTAACTTTACGTGTTAATATTGGTGAACCTCTGTTCAAACAGGGATGTGTTTATCCTCTAAAAGTTAGGAAGGTGAAAGATCCTTTGCATTTCCTTTTAGAGAAGATTAGCGTAGCGTGCTAATATTTTGTGTGTTACCCTTTGCTCTGGGCAAGGAAGGTTAACTGTGTTATCGAGTGTAGCCTCTTTTGAGCAGAGAAGATTTAGTTTTTTTGTTTGTTTTATCCTCTAAAAGTTAAGAAGGTGAAAGATCCTTTGCATTTTTCTTTTAGGGAAGATTAGCGTAACATGCTAATAGTTTGTGATGTGTTGGTAACAAGGAAGTTTAACAATAGTTGATTTGTGTTAACAAGTGTACCCTCTGTTGATCAGAGAAGTTTTAGTGTTTTTGATTGTGTGATAAAGAAACATCACAAAATGGTTAAAAAAAATGCTCGGCTGGTTCCAACAACGGAAAAAGGTGGTCTTGCTACTCCTTTGTGGTCAGATAGCGAATTTAAAACACTGTTAGGAGAACAGATGGATCTAATAGTCACTGAAAAAGTTAGACAAGAACTAACACAGAAATATGAGATTCATCCAGATAAGATTTGGTCTGTAGAAGAGTGTAAAAAGGTTCTAGGAGCAAGTGTTCGCAAGAACAATGTGGAAGCAATTATCTGTTGTCACAGAGAATTTGGTTTAGCAGTAGCTACACAACAGTCTCAGCATAACTCAGAACTAGAAAAAGAGAACAAAGAGCTACGTGCTAGAATTTCTTCTTTGACTAAGAAATTGAACCGCAACAAACCTATAGAAAAAAATGATGTAGAAGAAGTTAGTCAGCCGGATAACATTTACCCTGACTTACGAGCGTTCTTTGAAACAGATGCGGCTCTCCGCCCAGTAACTGATGTGCCTGTAAATTCAGTAAATGTGTGTGGTGCTAGAAAGAGATCGCAGGGAATTGAGGGAACTGAAAGTGTTCCTCCCAACTCTTCTGTTGTCCAAATCCAAACTGTTGCAAAAGCACTTGGACCTAAAGACATAGAGCGACTGTCCCAGAGCCTACCTTCAGCATGTAAACAGTTTTCTGAATTTAGAAGAACATTAATCAGCAAAATGCGTCTATATGACATGTCTTTAACAGAGGTCACACAGTTAATGTCACAAATTTTAACTGAAACTGAATTCAACAGTTTTGAATCTGCCGTGACTTCTGAACTACAACATGCCAGTAGAAGTGATATGAGAGAAGGTGTTTTGAAAATCCTAAAGAATATCTTAGGGCCCAAAATAGATTGGTCTAGAATTACTAGCTGTGTACAAAAGAAAGATGAAAATGTGTGCGAATATACTGAGAGGTTTTGTCAGTCAGCTGTAGCGTACAGTGGAATAGTGGATGACTCTGAAAGTGTGCTTGATGACAAAGGACCACTGATTCGTATCTGGTCAGATGGTCTTGTTGCTGAATACAGAAGAGCTTTGCCATTCCTAGATATAGCTTGGTCTAACAGAACTCTCAGAAGTAACTTAGACAGTTTGGCAGCATGGGAAAGAGATGCTGATGTTAAAGCCAAAGTGAGAGTAGCAGCAGCAGCTACATTTAGCACAACGCCACCAGTAAACAGGTGGTCTAAAAAATAAGGCAAATGCCACTACTGTGGAAAATTAGGACATTGGGAGAAAGAGTGTAGGAAGAAGTTGCAAGATACTAAAAGAAATGCTATGCATAATTCTGCTCCTTCTCAGCCTGCATACAACCCTGAAATAGTTCCGCAAGTGTCCACTGAAACTTTAGGACAGCTAGTTCAGGCTCTTCTAAGAGCACAAAAAGACCAGGAAAAAAACTAATTGTTGGGGCTGTGAGTAGCTACCTTTCACCTGTAAACCATCATAAAGACAAAATAATTTTTGTGAAAGGTAGCATACAAGAGAAAGAAATTGATTTTTTGCTTGATACAGGTGCAGAGATTACAATAATTCCTACAAAATTGGCTAAAGGTTTAGACATACCGTACAAGAAAACCAAACTTTCTTTAACTGGTGTAGTAGGTGAAGATTCTGTTTTGTATGAAACCCCGCCCATAGAGGTACAATTTGGCCCTAAAACTCTGACTACAAAACTGCTATGTGCTCCAGTAAACACAGGTGCAATTTTAAGCATGGATCTCCTGAGACAGGTACATCTAACTTTAGACATGTCCTCAGAATCTGCTAGCATTCAAATTTCCTCAGCACAAGTTTCTACCAATAATGTAATCCCTCCAGAGTATGCTTTCTTACAGAATCATCCAATTTGGGCTAAAGACAAGGATGATTGTGGTTTGTTGACAGGTGTAGAACCAATAAAATTGAAGGGGACTCCACCTCCGGTCACCAAACAATATCCGATCAATAAGGAAGCTATACAGGGGATCAAACCTATTGTAGAAAAGTTGCTGATGCAGGGAGTGCTAGTTAAAACCAATAGTCCCTGTAACTCGCCCATATGGCCCATCAAGAAATCCAATGGGACATGGAGACTTACAATAGACTACAGAGTAGCCAATAAAAATATGAATAAAATCACCCCTCTAGGGGCAGATCCTTCCACAATTTGTAATTGCATACCATTAGAGAGTAAGATCTTTTCAGTAATTGATATGTCTAATGGATTCTTTTCTGTACCGTTGCACTCTGACAGCCAGCCATGGTTAGCTTTCACAGTTGACTATGAGCAATACCAGTGGACACGTTTGCCACAGGGATTTCAAAACTCCCCAACCATATACCATCAGGCTGTCAGACGTGATTTGTGTGACCCAGAATGTCCGGTAAAACAGTCCACTATGATCCAATATGTCGATGATATTTTGATTGCCTCAACAGATCACGAGGTACATCAAACTGAATTGGCATCATTGTTGGACTATTTGCATAAGAAAGGACACAAATGCAGCTTTCACAAAGCTCAAATGGCTAAAAAGCAAGTCACATTTCTGGGTCAAACAATTGTTGCAGGATATAGATCTATTACACAGGATCGAGCGGCTTCAGTCAAAGCCATACCCCCGCCTACTACCATTAAAACACTTTTTTCATTTTTCATTTTTAGGAACAGCAGGTTACTGTAGACCTTGGATTGAAGACTATGCCTCAATTCCACAGCCGCTCTATGACTTGTTGAAAGGCCATGGTAAAGATTCTGATACTGTTTGTATGGAAGAATGTCACCTCAAAGCGTTCAATGATTTGAAGAGAGCACTATGTCAAGCACCAGCATTAGGAATTGCCCAAACTGATAGACCATTTGTGCTTTATGTCCATGAACATTTAAGCTTCATGACTGCATGTCTAATGCAAGATCATGGGGGCAGTTTACGCCCAATTCATTACTATTCTGGTAAACTTGACATAGTAGCTCAAGGTATGGGCCCATGCCTCAGAGCAGTACAGGCAGTGCATCTAGCGCTTCAGGCTTCATCAGGAATGGTGTTAGGACAGTCTGTAAACGTAAGATGTCCGCACGCAGTGTCCGCATTAATGAATCAAGCAAAAGTCACTTCTGTCACTTCCTCTCGCTGGGGAAATTGGTTAGCAACTCTCACAGCCCCGAATATTGTCTTACAGCGTGCACCTGTCACGAACCCATCCTCATGTATGATGTCTGCAATGACTGAGAATTTGTTAAAGGATAAAGGAGAAATGACTCACGATTGTGTTACGCTTACATGTACACCTATGAGTGTAGTAAAAGAAACTGCCATAGAGAATTCAGAATTTGAGTTGTTTGTTGACGGTTCAGCTCAAGTAATTGAAGGTAACAGACGAGCAGGTTATGCAGTAACGTCCACCACGGAAGTGTTAGCTTCAGGACGTCTTCCAGATCATTTTTCAGCTCAAGCTGCAGAAATAGTAGCCCTAACAAGAGCATGCACGCTAGCTTCAGGATCAGTTGCTAATATCTACACAGATTCCAGATATGCTTTTGGGGTAATTAATGTTTTTGGTGTCATTTGGCAAACCAGACAGTTTCTAACTTCTGCTGGATCCCGCATTAAGCATGCTGAATTAGTGAAAGATCTAATGTTTTCCATGAAACTTCCAAAGAAATTAGCAGTGATCAAAGTGAAAGCACATCTCACAACTAATACTACGGAAGCTAAAGGTAATGCTCTTGCTGATATGGCAGCTAAACAGGCTTGTTTCTATGCAACTGTACAAGTGTGTTCAGGTAGTGCAGCACAGAAGACAATTATTCCTCCTGAATCAATAATTGATCTGTACAAAGACGTTCCTCCATTAGAACCAAAGTGTCATGGGCCACATCAAGTGATGTTGATTACAGCAGCTGCAGTATTGTGTCAGGGAAGGAAAACCTGGACCCATTGTACACACTGTAAAGTTGTTCCCCCACCTACAGGGATAGGTTAGGACACGGAACCAGTGAGGAGCCCCGGGAAGAACCGAACGCAACAGGCTTCGGGGGTTAACCCTGGGGTGAAGACTTCCCTCATAGGCCCTATCCTAGTCCATCCTTACCTCACTGTTCCTTAGGTGTCAAAGGTTTAAGAAATAGGGAAAGATGGAACAACAATAGCAGACTCGGAAAATGTACCACCCTAGTGTTTGAACCAATACTGCTCTACTGTCGAGCAGACTCAGAAAAGTACAACCCTAGAACAAATACTGCTCTCCTGTCTTTTGTTTTCTTTCTTACTCTGTGCAGATACCACTGATGACTTCCCGAGACCCATACGCACTGACCTCGTCATCTGCGTATGAAGCCACAAGAAAACCTCAAGAAACAACTTGACCCACTTCCGAGACAACTATCACAAAAGGATAAAGAAAAGAAAAAGAAAAAAATACACAACGCAGAGACTACGAAACCTTCAGTCATCCATCGACATGATCAAGATTGTCCTACTACTACACATAATGAAGATCGCACAAAGTCCGGACTCCAGAAACAACATATTCTTAGAGCTGATGAATATGTCACAAATGCCTTGTTTGCTGGAAAGAAAGTGTGCATGTCACATCCGAAGATGACTGCATTCCAGGACTCACTTGTGCACAAACATGTTGGTCCAACAAGACATTCTTGATCTTTCAGCAAAATTACACCAAGATGACTGAAGATAATTCTTCATGGTTCAGAAACTTGATTGATCACGAGAAAATCACAGTTCCAACCAGAAAAGACTCACGGACCCTAATTGCATGTTTTGTTTCTGTGTCAACATGCAATTACAGAAAAACAAACACAGAACATGCCTTATGTGCCTGTAACTATCACGAGTTGCAAGAATGAAATTTTAATTGTTTAAATTTGTATATAGTGTGGGAGTTATTTAGAACTCCCAAAGGGGGAATTGAAGGAATACAACTTTGTCAAATGTTTAATTTAACTTCTAATACTATCATATATAAACTGAGAAAGTTCTGTAAATTGAATTTAGCATTCAGCTGTGGAGCACGAAAGTCCTGTCTTATTCTGTGTCTCTATATACAGCTGTCAGACGGGTTTTCTTTCTATTGTAAGTTAAATGAAACATGTTAGTGAAACTCTTGGAGACTCTCGCGAGCTTTTGTCTCAGCAAGAGAGAGTCCTGTCATTCCTGTTCTGGAGTCTCAGGGTTTGAATAGGTTTTTTCCCTCTCTTTTAATACAGGTTCCTAAACCTGTATATGAGTTTCCACCATCACAATGTAATCCCTCCCTCTTATAATGTATATATATTACAATGTTTGACTCAAGAAGTCAGACGATGTTGGAATGACTGCAGCTACCGACAAGCAATAAAGAACTTCTGCTTGGAAAACTTCCACCGTCTCCTGGTCTGAGCTTCTAACTTTTCTGAACAAATAGGCTGTTCCCAGAGTGCTGTATCAAGGCACCTCAGTGGAAAGTCTGTGGGAAGGAAAAAGTGTGGCAAAAAACGCTGCACAACGAGAAGAGGTGACCGGACCCTGAGGAAGATTGTGGAGAAGGACCGATTCCAGACGTTGGGGGACCTGCGGAAGCAGTGGACTGAGTCTGGAGTAGAAACATCCAGAGCCACCGTGCACAGGCGTGTGCAGGAAATGGGCTACAGGTGCCGCATTCCCCAGGTCAAGACACTTTTGAACCAGAAACAGCGGCAGAAGCGCCTGACCTGGGCTACAGAGAAGCAGCACTGGACTGTTGCTCAGTGGTCCAAAGTACTTTTTTCGGATGAAAGCAAATTTTGCATGTCATTCGGAAATCAAGGTGCCAGAGTCTGGAGGAAGACTGGGGAGAAGGAAATGCCAAAATGCCTGAAGTCCAGTGTCAAGTACCCACAGTCAGTGATGGTCTGGGGTGCCATGTCAGCTGCTGCTGTTGGTCCACTGTGTTTTATCAAGGGCAGGGTCAATGCAGCTAGCTATCAGGAGATTTTGGAGCACTTCATGCTTCCATCTGCTGAAAAGCTTTATGGAGATGAAGATTTCATTTTTCAGCACGACCTGGCACCTGCTCACAGTGCCAAAACCACTGGTAAATGGTTTACTGACCATGGTATTTCTGTGCTCAATTGGCCTGCCAACTCTCCTGACCTGAACCCCATAGAGAATCTGTGGGATATTGTGAAGAGAAAGTTGAGAGACGCAAGACCCAACACTCTGGATGAGCTTAAGACCGGCATCGAAGCATCCTGGGCCTCCATAACACCTCAGCAGTGCCACAGGGTGATAGCCTCCATGCCCCGCTGCATTGAAGCAGTCATTTCTGCAAAAGGATTCCCGACCAAGTATTGAGTGCATAACTGAACATAATTATTTGAAGGTTGACTTTTTTTGTATTAAAAACACTTATTTTATTGGTCGGATGAAATATGCTAATTATTTGAGATAGGAATTTTGGGTTTTCATGAGCTGTATGCCAAAATCATCAGTATTAAAACAATAAAAGACCTGAAATATTTCAGTTGGTGTGCAATGAATCTAAAATATATGAAAGTTTAATTTTTATCATTACATTATGAAAAATAATGAACTTTATCACAATATGCTAATTTTTTGAGAAGGACCTGTATATTTACAATGGGCAATATATTTTTCCAGCATTTATTAACCTTGGTTAATGTTAATAGAAATGTTTAAGTTGATCTTATACAGCAGTTCACAGTGAAAAAGTATTTGGAGGTCTCCTTAAATAGATTTACATGCATTGAAGGTCATTTCTAAACCAAACTGGTTGCTTACGGTCACCTATAAACACTATTTATGACAACAATATGACTTTTCTATTAAATAGTATGAAAAAATGAAATAAACACAATTTGACAGAACTGTATGTGTGGATGGAAATTGGAGGCAGCAACTCTTGACAGGTTCTTCTCTGATCTGAGAGAAGTCAGATGAAAATAAGCAGAGAGGGAGACAAGAGGAGGTGGGGGAAAGTGAATTATCAATCTGCTTTACATTTGAAGGTGATTAGAATTCTTCATTTCTTTTGTGTGGACCTGGGCAGAGAGAGGAGAAACGCTGTGGGGTGACGGGTTAATTGAAGAATAATACCCTTCAGAATGATGGATTTTGGTGACTTGAGATGTCAGAATCCATTATGGGGAATTTAAATTTGCAATTAAAGAAGGAGGTAGGGTGCAAGATTCTCTCGTTTTAATTTTGTCTCTCCAATCACCCCAACTTTATTAATAATGCTCTGCATTACATGTCCGGCCACCCTATTACGTCTATGTCTACCTCCCTATGTTTGGAGGGAAAATAAGACTTGATTAATATTCTGATGCGTAAGTACAACATTTTCTGCAGAACAGGGACTGAGCAGCTTTAACTAACCCACAAGTCCAGCACAAAGACATTCATTTAGCTTCTGGTTATATTATGATTATTCTGCTCTTATCTCTCCAGTCTGCAGTTTGAATTTTATGTCGAGACAAATGTTGTACCAAAAAGCGCTTGATCTCTGACCCCAGTGGAATTTCTTTGGTGCTGAACGTGTGAGAGAGACTGTGGTCAGCAGGAGGGATTTTTGCGGTTGGGTGCGTAGCACATGCCAGGCTGGGTTGTAATACAAAGCAATCAGATGAGGTGACTTATGAGGAGTGTGTCTTTGTCAGAGTCTCACCTGTTTTTATTTCTCATCTGAAATGGCGGGTGGCAACACTTGTGTCTATAAATTCCACATATAAAGAGACGCTCATTTGACCATTTGAAAGGGTCAGATCCTGAACAAGTTTATTTTTATTTGCTGTTATTTCACTCATGTCAGTGGTGCTGATGAACACAATAGCAATAGTTCACCTAAAAAACTGACGATGGTCCAAACCTGTATTATTATTTGTTCTTCCTCAGTGGAACACAAAGGAGATTTTAGATAAATGTTCAGGCTGCCCTTGTCCGTAAAACCCATCCTGTAAAGCTAAAAAAAAGTATAAATAAACCACATACCCTACATAAGATTTCTATATTCCAAGTCGACATAAGAAAGCTTTGTGTAAGAAATAGACTGATTTAATGTTTTATTCACTGAAAATATTGCGAGGATTTGGAGCAAGATGATGATGATGAAGATGATGATGATGGCAGAATTAAAATTTCTGGTTGAACTATTCCTTTAAAATCCGCATAATGTCCTCAGAACTAGAGTACATAAAATATTTCACATACAGTGACATAGTATTATGTTGACCTTTTAACAGCCTACAAATCTGAATTACTACTGTATATTAAAATGCTGTTAGATGCCAAATCAATGACCCTACATAGGGTACGTTCACACGACAACGATATGCTTAAAGCAGAGGAGTTTTTCCTTTGAGTTTTCCGCGTACAGACGACACCATTGTCAAAACGATCCCCATTCACACGGATCCGGGAAAACGACTAAAAACGCTGTATTCTGCTGCCAGGCCATTAGATGGCGATGAAACAATATAGACTGAACACGTAATACGCATGTGCATGACGTCATCGTCTTCAGAGATTCGCCTTTTTATAGTTTACACGGATACCATTTTCAAAAACGTGCATTTTGAAACCCGTTTTCAAAAGTTTGAGTATCGTGTAAACTAATGGCCAAAACGCATAAAAAGTTTTACTTTTTTAGCCCCTTAGTGTATGAAAATGGCGGCCCCTAGGGGGTGTTCAAGAGTTCACTGAAAGTTTCGGAGAAATTTAAATCTGCATGAGAGATCTGCTCTACTTGGCTGCATTTCCTGAGAGCACTATACGCCTAAGTTGATCGTAGAACATTTGCCAATGGTCTCTACGATCAATTTAGGCTCAGGATGCTTTTTGGGAAACGCAGCCCTGAACTTTGCCATCTCTGCTGCCTTCTGTGGATGAAAATAAAGTTGCACGTTACTTGTGAAGTTGCTCTTTTACGTTAGTTGTGCTTCGGCAAAGCTTTGCGGATCAGTCAGATGGTTTGAGGAATCTCTATCAACAGTGATCGCAATATCGCTGTGGATGTTTAATGCTACATCAGGCCTCGCTGATAGCAAGAAGAATTTTCAATTTTTTTTACAATTGATAACCCAAACAAGTACCATTCTATCTCTAGCTGTAATGCATAATTTCTGCATCACTATCATCACAAAATGGAATTGCAGAAATAATTAAATTTGTTCAAACACTCCCCTATCTGCCAAATGTCAGTCAAGTAGATAGTCCCGCCCTAAAATCATGTTATTGGTTGAGCCAGTGTTGTTTTTTCTAAACAAAGTTTTGATGGTGCTAAAAGAGACACGATATTTTCATTTATGAGGAAATCGTTATACAAATGACTTTTACTTATAGCGATAGTATATAAAATATTATAGCACAAAAAAAATGACACTTCAGCTTTAAGAGAGCACAAGGGCACAATGACAAACGTGGAAATTATTCATCACTTGTGTGTGTTTTTAATTCAGCTGAGCTGGGGAAAACTCTGATCAGGCACAATATTTGGGTGACTGCACACAAACACGGCAGACAGAAGAGCGGGGCGAGTAAATTCTGCCTGTCTTACGTTTTTTTTCGCAAGGAGGCAAACTTCACCGAAGCGCTAATGCAATAGCCAGTGTCAGCTACTTTATCATCACTCGAGGTGACAAATGGGGGACAAGAGCATCTCAAATATTCCAGCAGACCAGCAGGTACAGGCTCAGATGAGAAAGAAGATAGTTACACTTTAGTTTTCTTTATAGGCTGGAGGAAGAGAGGCAGGCCAATCACAGAGAGAGGGCACAAGGCTGGCAGAAGTGGATAACAAAGAGAATTTACAGTATGCGCTGTGTTTTAGCAGCTGGTACCTGCGTGTAACAATGACAGCATAATGAATTGAGACAAATGCATTTTTTATTGCCTCCCCTTTCCCTTAAGCCCAGTTCGCTGCACTTAGCATTCAGCAACCCCCCCCCCCCCCCCCCCAAGACAGCTGGAAACAGAATTCATCCGATTTGTTCTGCTGCAACTCTTTCTCTCTCCCTTACTCTCTCTCTAGCTCTCTCACGCTCACTGTTGTAATAGGATCTGCAAGAATCATTCAAAGGCTAGATATAATTTACTGCTCTTTGTGCACAAAACTGCCCCCCCCCCCACCCCCCACGTATCCCCATCCTCAATTGCACAAGGTGCCCTGCGGATGAACTAATCACACTTGAAATATTATTTCTCTGTCTTATTCCCCGGTTTTATGAACAGCTCTGGTTTTATGGTGCAATGGGTTTAACCCATAGTTAGTCGCACCCCTGCTCATGTGAGTGCATGTGTTTGCTGCAGGGCTGGGAGATAATGGAGATAAACTGTCGCAAACATCTTCCTGTTCATCATCTACTACTGGCTACGTCGTGACAGAGATCTGTTCTTAATTTTTGTTGTACCTGCTGCTTAATTTCCCCAGAGATTGTTTTTAATATGTAATGAAAATACAGGCACCAAAAAGAGAAACAACTTAGTCTTGTTGCCAGGAGCTAGCCATTACCAATAAAAGGAACATTAGGCCTACATGAATAAGGTACACTTTACCGTCCCATGACTTTCATAAGCATTTGAGCCATAAATAATTTTTTTGTCATTGTTGTTGGTGTGTGAACTATTAGATATGTTAGTTGACCTAACATAAAATACACTACCTGTGATTTTGGCTATGCCCACTTCAGAGGTCTTTACGACTATATCCAATAGAGCTGCACTATTAATCATTAAAAAATCTCAATTCACACAATCTCATTCCTCAATGCCATTGATTCGGCCATGTCTATTAATGTCTACCTGTGGTGAAAATCAAGTTTTTAATGTATCTGTGGTGTTTTTAATATCCTTTAAGACAAACCATGTTCATAAGTCAACACCATTGCTGAGAATTTTCTCTTTAAAACTGCAGTGAACCAAAGACACGCGGTTTAAAATTGCTGGTGTTTCTGATGTCACAAACTACCTTGTAACCAATCACGTCAACGTGCCAGCGGGCTTTTGCATATCATTAACAGCAAACTGGCTGGGGAGTCTCGAGAGAAGCAAGGTTATCTCAGTATATTTTTCTGTAATGATATAAAAAATCGGGTAGATTTAGCAACATAGTTGGTGTGTGGTGTATATTACGATGTTATGATGAACTATACGCCTTTCTCCACTGACTTTCTGAGTTCAAAGCGTTTCTGATGAATCAAAGTGTTTCTGAATAACCATATTAATTGCCATTATGTGTCCGACGTTGTAAAGAGCAATACCATTGTGCAGTGAATATCTGAGCTGGCGTGAGAGAGTGGAGTCAGGGCTAATTAGCATATTCATGAATTCGCTTGTAGAGTTACATTCAAGCTATTTTAAGCCATGGAGATTTTTTTTACTCAGCAAAAATCTATTAAATGTGTCATTTTGGTGATCAAAGATGAGTTTTAAGGGATATTGACTACACAGGGGGACAAATGACAAAATCTCAACGGAACACTCAAATCTGCGTTTGCACTGCCGCTGACTCAGAGAAAGTTTATAGTTTGGAAATCGGATAGAAACACTGATGTCTACGGAAGCTATCAAAATAGAACAAATGACCTTTTAAAAAGTAACTTGGCACTTCAAAAAATTACTGTGTTGATTATATCGTTATGCCACCAGGGGGCGACAAATGACTGTTAAAAAGTGTGTGTCACTGAATTATTAATTCAAGAGATTCATTCAGAAACCCTGATTCATTCAGTAATGAAAAAGTGAAGTATATGAGTTTATGAGTGAGCTATTGAATCATTAATTCAAACCGATTTATAGAAAAAAATACTAATTCATTCAAATTAATAAAACAACTTAAATAGACTGCAGCAATTAACATTTTGTCATAACCTCTAGTAAATGACATGCTATTTTGTTAAGTGTGTCAGTTCAGAATCATGGGACACGATCTTGATCTTTATTTGAAACAAAACATTTTTTGATTTTAATTAATCCAGAATTGGGCAGCTCTATCTTACAACTGAAAGTGTGCAATAATGGCATGATTTTGACAATCTACAGAACCGATTTGCAATTTATTGTTCATTGTTAACTAGCCACTAATGACAAATGAAATTTCTATTATATATTTTATTACATCCATATTTTATTACATGCTATTTTTTGTAATATTTTATTACATCCATATTTTGTACTCTATTCATGGAAACGTACTCGGTTAGTAACGTAACCTTGGTTCTCTCTAGAGAGGGAACGAGTACTGCGTAATATCTTACGCTATGGGGAAAACCTCTTTTCCACGATATATTGAAGCCAAAAATTATCCTTAATTTGAATTAATGTAAAACGCTGTGCGGCAACATGCAGACATAGGCAAGACGGCTCGCGCGCCTATTGGCTGCCCTGCGGCAACAGCAGCAGCCTATCGAGAGAGGCCCTGCGTGACGTGATACCCAATGGGGGCGCTTCGCGCCCATTTCGTCACGTCCCGCCAGAATAGGCGTGGCCTTGGCCTATAAATACGCTCGACAGGCTGTTACAAACTGGTTTTCATCACTGAAGCGAACCAGCGCTGTTGTATGCACGGCAAGATACGCAGTACTCGTTCCCTCTCTAGAAGAACCGAGGTTACGTTAGTAACCGAGTACGTTCTCTTACGAGAGTATCTCTCGTACTGCGAAATATCTTACGCTATGGGGAACACAATGCAACACGCCGTGCGTACTGGGATCCGACACCAAAGTCCAAAGGGCAGTAGCCCGGGGCTCATATAGTGCATAATCACCGTAGACTCACAGAGTCGGAGAAGAGAGGCTACAAGCATAATTCCCCATGAAATAGCATCCCACAAGAGCTAGTTATGTTAACAGTGTTTCACGCAGACAGGGTGAACGTGTTCAGCCTGAACTGGGTAATAGTACGGGTTATTCAACACCCATGGAGCTGTTCTATCGATCAGTGAGCGATGCACAAGCAAAACTCAGCATTCTGCGCCGGCGCAGCGGGGCAGATAGTACTGAATTCTAGACCGACAGCAGCTTGGCCTGTAAAGCGGGAACCTCTAGGTTATAAAACCTTATAAATGTAGACGCGAGGCCCAGCCTGCCTCCATACAGATATCTTGCAAGGAAATCTCGCTAGACCACGCCCACGACGAGGCCACGCCCCTCGTGGAGTGCGCTCTGACACTCAAAGGACACTGCAGGCCCTTAGAAGTGTAAGACGCTATGGCATCGATTATCCATCTGGATAGGCTCTGTTTTGATGCGGCCAGTCCCTTGGAGCGTCCGCCAAACAAAACAAAGAGCTGCTCAGTATGTCTGAAGACAGACGAGTGGGACACATAAGCTCTCAGTGCCCTGACAGGGCAGATAAGACTCGCATCCTCCTCCTCATCATGAACCGGGAGGGCGCACAGGGAAATAACCTGGGCCCTGAACGGTGTGTTGAGGGATTTGGGCACGTACCCGTGCCTTGGTTTGGCCCAAACTCCATGCATGACGAGCTTACTGAAAACGCTTGCAAGTCCCCTACGCGCTTCACTGAAGCGAGAGCCATAAGGAATACCATTTTGAGAGACAGATGTTTCATGTCTGACAAATGGATTGGCTCGAATGGGGCACCTTTCATGGCTTCAAAAACCGTAGAAAGGTCCCACACAGGGACTGAGTGGGGTCTGGGAGGATTCAGCCTCCGAGCTCCCCTGAGGAATCGCACGACCAGGTTGTTTTTCCCCAGTGACTGGCCAGACGTCGGTTTTGCAAACGCCGCTATGGCCGCCACGTATACTTTGAGTGTGGATGGGGTTCTGCCCTTATCCAGCAGCTCCTGAAGGAAGGAGAGCACTTCCGCAACCCCCGGAGTCTGCGGGTGAAAAGCCCTGAGCTTGACACCAGGCAGAGAACACCGACCACTTTGAGGAATAGAGCCGTCTAGTAGACGGGGCTCTAGCCTGCGTGATTGTGTTTAACACTCCCTCTGGGAGGTTAGCGGGTACCCGTTGATGGCCCATGCATGTAGGGACCATAAATCCGGGCGAGGATGCCAAATCGAGCCCTTTGCCTAAGAGAGGAGGTCTCTCCTCACCTGTATCGGCCACAGGGCAGTGCTGGTCAGCCGCATCAGCACTGGGAACCAATTCTGGTTTGTCCAGAGCGGAGCCACGAGCAGCACTGGGCATCCGTTTTCCCTGATTCGTTCCAGCACTTGAGGCAGGAGCGAGACGGGGGGAATAGCATAGCGGGGCAGCGGGGCCATACGTGGGCCAGCGCATCCCTGCTCTTGGAGAAAAAGTTCGGACAGTGAGCGTTTTCTTGGGACGCGAACAAGTCCACCTGCGATCTGCCGAATGTCTCCCACAGCAGTTGGATCGTCTGCGGGTGTAGCGACCATTCCCCTGCTGGGACATTGCTTCTGGACAGACAGTCTGGTTCCAGATTCAGGCGACCAGGCACTTCAGTGAAAGCAGGTTGTGCTGAGCCCAGACCAGGAGGCGTTCCGTCAGCCTGTAAAGGTTTCGGGACCTGACGCCACCCTGGCGATTTATGTATGCCACCATTGACATGTTGTCCGACCGGACTAAGACGTGCGGCCTTTTATATGGGGACAAACGCGCCGTAGCGCGTTGTCGACTGCCAGCATTTCCAGACAGTTTATGTGTAGGAGCTTTTCCCGTTCTGACCACTGGCCAAAGAACGGTCTGCCCTCGAGCAGCGCTCCCCATCCCGAGGTGGAGGTGTCCGTAGACATCACCGTCACACACGAGGGAGTCCCCAGACTCACGCCGGACTGATACCAGTCGGCTATTTTCCAAGGTTACAGAGCCGAAACGCATTTCATGTCGACCCTGAGGCGAAACAGACCAGAGGTCCATGTCCGGGGTGGAACTCGCGCTTTCAGCCATAACTGCAGTGGGCGTATGCGAAGCAGGCGCAGCTGAAGTACCGAAGATGCCGAGGCCATGAGGCCCAGCATTTTCTGAAACCTTTTGAGCGGGACTATAGAGCCGTGGCAAAAGGATTTTGCGGCGCGCTGAATGTCCAGTTCGCGTTCCGGTGACAGACGTGCTGTCATAGACAGAGAGTCCCGCACTGGTCCCAGAAAAGAGATTTTCTGGCTGGGAAACAGCGAACTCTTTGCCCAATTGACTGTCTGACCCAGATTCTTGAGATGCTCGAGTAATGTGGTTCTGTGTTCTATGAGCTCTGAATGTGATCGAGCTAGAATCAGCCAATCGTCCAAGTAGTTCAAAACTCGCATGCCCTGAAGTCTCTTGGGTGCGAGGGCCGCGTCCATGCACTTCGCTCTGTGCCTGAGATAAAGGTTCTATGGCCCCTTTGCTCAGCAGTTTCGCTATTTCGGCTCGAAGTAGATGAGATACTTCATTGTTTACCGTGGTTTCGACTCGCACCGTGTAACGGCGGGGATGTCGATCGATCTGTAGCGCATAGCCTCTTTTTATAGTGTTCAACACCCATTCTGATACCCCGGGAAGCTTTGCCCATGCCTCTGCGTGAATAGCTAGAGGTAGAATGAAATCCGGGCTCTGGTCACGGCATAGCGGCGGCCGCAGAGCTTCGGTGTGCTGAGACATAAAAACTGTGTTTACAGTGTGCGAGGCGGGAGGCGCGCCGATCATGGCGGGCAGCCTGGTCGCGCTCGAATTCTCTATCACAGATTGTGAAGAGAGAGTGAGCGGGACAAACCCCATGGGGTTGAGCGTGTCTGTGAGGGAATGTGGGCGTGGGACAGCGGGCACACTCACTGCACTGAAAACACCGTCGGCTTGTGCTGACTGAATGTGTGTCGGTTTTGTTTTTACAGAAACCGAAGGAGATGTATCGTGTAGTGTTTTGGGCACTGTGTCGTGGGCACATTCACAATAAATTATTTATTTTTTTGCACATTCGACATGAGTCGATTTTATTTGTGCTAGCCCTGAACTGTGGCGGGCTGTGTCTGTGTGTGGGAACGGGCACTGAGGGCATTCTTACAACACTCATAACACCATCGGCCGTGGCCGGAATACCAGAAAATACACTCTTTTTGGGGATTTATCGGTCGCCGTAAAAATAGCGTTTGTGTGACTTAAACTTAAACACAGTGGGTCTTAGCTGGCTGTATGTGTGTTGGTTTCGTTTTACACATGCAGTGTGTAGTGTTTGTGGGCACTGGGTTGTGGGCACATTCACTACATTTAATCCACAATTGACATGAGTCGATCTCATATGTGCGAGCCCTGCACTGTGGCGGGCTGTGTTTGTGTGTAGAAATGAACACTGGGCTGTGGGCATTTTTATTACACTCATAACACCATCGGCTGTGGCCGGAATACCAGAAAATACACTGCTTATATGATTTTTCTGGGTCGCCGTGGAAACGGCATTTGTGTGTAGACAAGCGGGCCATGGTACCGGCTTGTTTACTGCAAAATACACTGGAACCGTCGTATTTTCTTGGAACTGAACGAACGAAAAGTTTCGGTGCAAGTCTGGCCGCGGCGAGACTAAATCTTATCTGCTGCGAGACCTGGGATCGAACACGGGTCCCCCGTGCGAAGGCTTTGGGTTTCGCCACTGAGCCACAGGGGGAAACAACAAAAGCTTGAAATAGCTCGAGCAGATAAGAGAGCGTCATCACAGTTTTGTGTGTGTTGGCGTTTGTTTGCAGCCGTGCGTGTTATACAACAGGCTCATTGCTGCAATATTGACATTTTCAGCCGCTCAAACTAAGAGGAGCTGAGAAATGTTTGAGAAATGGAGATTGGTCCGGCCTCGGCGGGACTAAAAACACACTCTTTCCTCATTTCGCCGGTGACGCATGCCCACGGGGGACGGGGTAGCTTTCTTATAACGTAAAGAAAGCTAGCCGCGGTTTTGATGCTGGCCCGTTTCCCTGACGACTCGCGGGCAGAAGGGGGGAGGTCCACAGAGCTCGCCCAATCCTCACTGTCCGACGCCAGAATAGAGCAGCTGGCCTTCTCTACAGATGCAGCTATCTCGTGGTCATTAATGGCGAAAGTGGCGGCGCGCGGCGGCCGTTGTCCGTCAGTGAGCGGCTCGATTGAAGCTGGTGAAGCTGGTGGGTGAACCGGCGAGCTTTCACGGCTGGAGAAGGCTCGGGGACCCCCTGAGTACACGCTTTGCGGCGCGGCACTACAGCGTGCGGGAGTCTCAGTCACCATGGCAATAGCTGGCCTTCTCTACAGATGCAGCTATCTTGTCGTCACTAATGGCTGAAGCGGTGGCGCGTGGCGGCCGCTGTCCGTCAGTGAGCGACTCGATTGTAGCTGGTAAAGCTGGCGGGCGAATCAGCGAGCTTTCACGGGCTGGAGAAGGCTCGGGGACCCGCTGAGTACGACGCTTTGCGACGCGGCACTGCAGCGGGCGGGAGTGCAGACTCGGAGAAAAAATACCAGGCAAGTCCTCGGAGTCACCATGGCAATAGTTCCACAGGAACGAAGCGTCTTTAAAAAGACGCTGCTCTTTTAGATAAAGAGAGAGAGAGAGAGTGTGAGTCGCGACGGCGAACACACACTCTAGTAATGAAAAAGGATATTAACGCCGGAAAGCGTAGCAGGTACGGCGGCTGAAGGCGGCGAGGTGAAGGCCAGCGGCTTCAGGCTCGAAGGCTCGTCCCGCAGAAGGCTTACTATCAGACGCCCGGCTTCTCACTCCGGATCCAGCGATGTAGCGGTGCTTCGCTGAAGAGATGAAAATCAGTTTGTATCAGCCTGTCGAGCGTATTTATAGGCCAAGGTGATGCCTATTCTGGCGGGACATGACGAAATGGGCGTGAACGCCCCCCATTGGGTATCACGTCACGCAGGGCCTCTCTCGATAGGCTGCTGCTGTTGCCGCAGGGCAGCCAATAGGTGCTCGAGCCGTCTTGCCTATGTCTGCAGGCTGCCGCACAGCGTTTTACATTAATTCAAAATTAAGGATAATTTTGGCTTCAATATCTCGTGGAAAAGAGGTTGTCCCCATAACGTAAGATATTACGCAGTACGAGAGATACTCTCGTAAGAGAACACAAACCTACAGGCCTCCACTCACCCGCTTCTCTAGCTGTGATACACACTCCTCATTAATCTTTCAGACTGAGCAGACTCTTGTTAAAGAAAGCAGACACAAACTGGCAAAGGGCCTCAACAGAAACTTCATTCAGTATAGGTGTGGGTGGTATGGTGTATATTACAGTAGCGGTTTACTGGATGTATCACGCAGACCAAAATATATTGTTTGGAACAAATGAAAAACAGCTTCACATTTGTTACACTTAAACTAAAATCGAAACGTGCAAAAAAATTCTCAGTTCCTGTAACTAACTAAAAAGTACTTAGTAATAGTAAATTAACTCATTTACACCCCTTATACGTTTTCATTCATCTTGACTGGTTTTGGACACATCCCGTTCTGTATTTTAACACTATAATTTTTTTTGTGACTCTCACATGTTAATAAAGTAAGTGTAATAAGCCAAAAGTATTGCTGCGTGGTAGCTATATATACTGTCATACCATCCAGTCTAATTCAATGCTCTAATGACTTCTCATTTGTGTAATAATGTTTTTGCAAGACTGTAACTTCTTTTTGTTCTGCTGCAGTGAATGCATCAGATGTACTGCTTCATTAAGACACACACTTCACTGCATTTAGGTTCTTATTTGATTGTTTTATTTGACTACACAGTGAGGAAGAACAGGGGCAAGACGACTCAGAGAAAGACAGATTGTGTGCCAGCACTGTTTGCCGGAAAGTGACAGAGATTTGTATGTAATTCTATTGATCAGGCCCCACCCCCATTGATCTCTGGAGTGTCAGCGGTGGTCTGGATTAGGAAGAAAGTCTTTTAACCTGTATGGAGCATTACATCATCAAAGAGCTCCCCAGGCCTCATTGGCCAAATATGGTGCAGGTAACTGGATTTGGGAGGGGAACTGACTCAATTTCAGGAACATCATTTGAAGAAGTAAATGAGCTTTATCCTTTTGATTTCATCTGAGCACGCTCAAGTGCTCTTTTTAAGACAGCTACTGATTTTCTTTGGTTCTTGCATTCTTCAAGAGAAAGTTGAGTCTTGGGATTTGATCTACGGTACATGTCTGCATTTTAAGTTCTCCTTATTTGTACATTTCCAAAACATTGGGCACTTTCATTGTTATGGTTTTTATGGTCTTTATGGCTTTCTGACCCCCAACATTTTTTAGTTAGTTATGTAATCTATATCTAGATGGTTCATTTTAGGTAATGTATTTGGACTACTTATTGATTACTTTTTAGATTACTTTTGGCCTAACTTGTTTATCACATTGATTTGAATAGGATAGTCTTGCACCATATTGGTATACAAATACAAAGAGAAAGAAAATATATTCCATTCCTTGTTATCAACAACATGAAGTGCATTAAATATTACATCACGTCAGGGGATTCCCAGAATGGGGTTCGTGAGTTTAATGAAAAGTTGTTAAGTAATTAAATCCTAAAATTTAAAATAAATAATTTTAAAATTGAAAAAAAGATTTAGAAAAAAATGTAAAAATATTATTTTATATATTTATTTAATAAAAAAATATTTGTTTAACTGCATGTCATGTGACAATTAACTGACATCATAGAGCCGTTAACTTTATTTTATTATTATTATTGACTTAATTTTACTATTGACCTAAATTATTAAGTTAAAATCTTAGGGCTTACTTCAAGTAAACATATTACGGCAAATAATTTTAGCTGGCAAAAAAAGTTGGGGAATTCTTGCATTGCATGTAAATATGAAATGATTTTGTACATTTGAATGTGTTTGAAAGACAAAAGCCTTCCAGATACAAGGTTAAATGGCTCACTGAGTGATAATTCAAATAATTATTGATATGTTCGTCAGTCAGTAATCAGTTACTAACCCAGCACTGTTGGCAGGTAAATACAAAATCACACATAATCCTAGCAAAGTGGAAAATACAGACGTGCTTTATGATTTCTTGTTTACTTGCTTTTGGTCTCAGACAAAACTCTTGAATATCTATTATGTGATAGCATGAATCACACTCATTTTTAATAATCCATGGAGTTCCTTGGAATTGCATAAAGTAACAATCTATGGCAGATTAGAGATTTAGTATCAAGCTTATCTTTAGCTTTGCTAAAAACTTTGAGGCATGTGTGTTGGGACAGGATGGAGCTAAACTTTCCTCATCAGGAGCAGGATTAGACACCCCAGGTCTAGGGACTTACTAGGGACACAACTATTGATTAAATGGCCAATCGCTTGAGCTTGTTCACAAGACTGCAGGGTGTCTCGTGTCATTGTATGATTCAGAATGGTGCTCTCAAGCACTTTTCAATTGCTATATAGTCTTGACTTCAACCCCCATTGCAAATCAGGTTTGTTGGCAAAATGTAAAACAACTGGTTTGCAGATTTGTGCTGTTTTTAGGGATTCTATTCAGGGGGTTGAATAATTTTGGGACTGCAGAAGTCATTAAAAGTTGCATTTTCAGTGGAACTCGGGAAAACTACTTGAAACATTTGTTGTGATGAGCTATTTGATTTGGTTTGTTCATTGCAAATAGCTGAAACTTTGTAAATTTTCCAATAATCCAAATTTGCAATGGGGGTTGAATACTTCAATAATTGAATTACTGTACTTCTACCTGACACACATGGGGTGGACCATAAGGACTGAGAGCGACATTCGAGACAGAGCTCCCTGACTCCTGGAAATACCTGCCAATCTCATTGGAGCTTAAAGTTTTGAGAAAATTCTTTCCAGTTTTGTGTGCAATATCCATGTGATGGTCCATGAATGGTTTATATTGGTGTGATAATTCTGAGGTTGAGACTGCCAGGTACTGGTTTAAATGTGTGCATTATAAACTTAAAAATGTTTGCTTGGACGTTTTTTATTTTATTTTATTATTATTGAGTGTGTTTGCATTGGTGAAGCTTCTATTCAAACACACACAAACAAACAGTGTTTCAGGCTCCAACCATCCATATCAGCCACGTTTCTCATGCCTTTGCTCAGGTATTGACCCACACTGAGACTCAAGACAGAGATTGAAAGCTCTAGATAGAGAATATGTGGAGATACAGGAAGAAAGAGAGAGAGAGAGAGAGAGAGAGAGAGAGAGAGAGAGAGAGAGAGAGAGAGAGAGAGAGAGAGAGAGAGAGAGAGAGAGAGAGAGAGAGAGAGAGAGAAAGGTTGAGAATGAAGAGGAGAGAAAAGGAGAGAAAAGACATAAGGTAGCTCTCAGCTGTTCACTTGTACTTAAGAAGTGCATTTACTTTCCATTGATTTCCAATGGTTTAGTCAATTTCCTGTCACTTTTCATTGCAAGTACATGGGATCTCAGTTTAGCGGCTTACAGGAAAACAGAGAAAGTCCAGAGGGGAAAGTATAGGAGGGTTTAAGTCGACAAACTGTCTGGCCCAGGATCATTCCTCATTCCTCTCAAGCAGGCATGCACTGTATAGAAATACTGCATGTCATGTTGACTTTTTGATGTGGCATTCATGCTAAAAATGCTCATTCAAAATCTCATTTTAAATCTTATCTCATTCAAACTTGCAATTCTGTCTTTTTTCTCATAATTGAGTGTTTATCAAGACTTTATAACTCAAGTTAATATAAAAATTCTCTTTCAATTTCAACTCGTTATTCTGACTTATTTTTAATACAAATTATGAGATAAACAGCAGATTGCGGGGGGGGGGGGGGGGGGGGGGGGTCCACACTGTCAAAACAACTAGTAACACAGACATCAATATAGATTTTAATGTTGCTAAACACACCAAACAAGACAAACAATTATGACACTTAAACAACCAAGCAAAAATTGGCAAGGAAGACATTTTACTGAACCCATTTATAATATGCCTGTGTGTTGTCTGTGCGCTGCATTCCTTCCTGTCTTCTCTCAGAAAATAATCTGCTCACATTGAACATTAATCCTCACTTATTTTCTGTCTCTGTGCTGGACCCTTTATTACTTGCAGGTGAGAAAAGCCCTGTCTCGCTCTCAGGCAGACGTGGATTTGGGAGGGGTGTAAGGTGGGAGAAATAGCCTTTGTTTGGAATTGTGCTAGTTTTAGAAAGAAACCGTCAAACTTTGTTCTCTGAAGAGCTGAAAAAAGAGGAAAGAGGGGAAAATGTAACGAAAATACTTGGATGAGACAGAGATTGGTTGGCTTTTCTCAGGGTAACACAACTTTAATTTTAACCCTTTGTTATCACCTTTTTGCCTCCACTTGTTCATTTTAAATGGTCCTGCAATTTTTAAATGTACAAACATTAGTCTCTCAATTAGTAAGGAAGGATAATGTTACAGTACATTCATAACACCCAGCCAAATGTGTTACAAAACGTTACATTTAATTCATAATCGTATTTAAAGGTTAAATTTTTTGTGTTGCTTTGGGACTGATGTTTGGACAACCTACAAAATGATGTATGCTTTGATGTACAGTATTGCAAAAAAGTATTTAGACTCCTAAACCACACATAAAAATGTATATTGTTGCTTTACATAACACAATATAAAATCAAGTGGCATTTATTTTTAAGAAAGAAACAAGCAGAGGTACACAATTTTCAAATGCTTAATGCTAAGTAATAAAACAGTAGTTCAAAATAAAGTAAATGAACACTTTCACACTTTAGTGGAATTTCTTTAATGTATCCTGTATTTTTTGTCATATTTTCTTTTTTTTGTGGTGATTTATAAAAAAAGTCTGAATATTATAACAAGGTAACTAGTTTATCAATTTAAATAGATGATGACAGAATAAGGAAGAAAGTTAGAACGTGCCTACTGTTTTCTGAACAGAATCCCATTCTGTCTTCAACACTGAGTTTCGTCACTTGTCTCTGTGATCACTCCCCCAGCACTTCTGTTTTTACAGCCATTTCAACACCATCTTGACTACCCATAATTCAACTTAATTTCTCCTCCAATTCATCCCACAGAGCACAGATTTCCAGTATGAGAAGTGGCCTTTTCTCTCCAGTGATTTAAAAAAGCAATATGGAATCAGAGCCTGTGCAATAATGCTGGGCCATAACCACTGTAGACATTGAGAGGCCAAATTGTATATATATAAAAGGAAATTTGCATATACTTTTACTTTAAAATACACTTTTTGGAAATAAAACATGAATGAACAATTTACTGCAAAAATCTATATCTTATTGCGCGGAATGTAGTTTTACACTAAACAACTATTAAAAAAATTACATTTTTTTTTTAAAAAAGGTGACATCAACGACAGCAGAAATGAATATAAATTCATTATATGATTTAAGATATTCTCAAAAAAGAATCTTGCACTGACAAACAAGCAAGTCAATTATAATAAAATATTTCTTTTATATGTTGCTTGCAAAAAAGTAAATAAATGAAAAAATAAATGTACACATACTTTATTGCGGAGCCCCACACAAAAATATATGTTGTGGTCACAAATTAAAAATAAATTCTCTCGTTTTAAATTGTGGCCACAAATTGAGAATTAGTTCCAAAGACTTGTCCCTCGTTTTGATTCAGCTAATTATTATTATTATCAAATTATTATAACGTGGCCACGATCAAATTATTAGGCTATATCATGCACATAATTTACTTAAAACGAAGGAACGAATTAATAAAACGTGTTATTATATTATTAAGTCATGGAAAATATATAAAAAAATGTCCTGCATGTCATGTGCAGGGCTCCATACTTTAGAGAGGCTGTCAATGGAGAAACATGCTTCTTAAACCCAAATGGTGTAGTTACAGCATCTACCAGCAGAGGCTAACTAAACCATACCAACCAGCTAAACCATGAGTCCTTGATCTTCACAAAACATCACAGCCTTAAGTCATTTTTTGTGATATGGTGAACGTGTTTGTCATAGCTGTTACTATATGGTGAATTTTACAATGGCTATACTTCTATACAGACCAATCAAAAAGCAAGACCAGAGCTAGCTGTGATGTAATAAACAATCTCATGCACTCACATTGTGTCTATAGGTCACTGTGACAGTTAGATCATATTCTGCTGTGTGTGAGTCACTGCGGTGTGAAGTATTCTGATTGCTGTTAATCTGTTTGCTTGTTCAACCATACCTCCATTTAAATGAGAGCAATATTCAGCAATAAAGACACCACAGCTAAGCTCAAGAGGACAGACAGCAGCTTGCAAATTATACAGCACTAGAATAAAACACTTCTGAATAAGGACTACTTCATTTTGAATCTCATTCAAGTTTGGAATATGACTTTGTATCTCAATTCTATAGTTTAAATTAGTGCAGTCAATTTTAGGATGTTCACTTATAGTAGTGTATTAAAATAAAAATACAAATAAAATAGTTCCAAATAGGTCTATAATATCTGAAGACAGCTATCCATCATCTAAAGGGCAGTTTCAGGATCACATGGACATACAAAATTTGAATTTTGTCATGTTTTTAGGTCATAGTATGTGGGCTATGTACTAGGGCTGTAAAACATAACTTGATTAAAATTATATGAATTTAATAAATGAATAGCATTAGTTTGAACAGAAATACCAATGGACATATAAATCAAACTGAATTTGGCCTTACAGCTGTTACCGTGGTTGGCATAAACACCATAGTTATGACGATTATTGTTACTGATAAACAAAAATAATTAAATTAATTGATTTTCTTTTGAATTTTCTTTTTGATTTTATTTATTTTATTTTATTTTTATGTTTTGTTTTGTTTTATTTTATTTTGATGACCTTTATAGATACATTTATAGAACATTTATGTAAGGGTAGACATTTTTGACTATTTAATCAACCTGTCGCCTAATATTTTTGCTATGAAAGTCAGTGATAAATTTTAAGTTCTCGATTTGAAACCAGCATCAAATGAAATGTATAGTTCATGAAGCTCAGCTATATAGGATGAATATTTTATCTCTTTATTTTTCACTGGATTCCTCAATGGTTACTGCAAGAAACCGGCAGACTATTGGCTTTGAAGGATGAGAAAGAAATGACAGAGGTCTCTCTGGAAAAAGCAATTATTCTGAGACATGCTGACTCCATTTTGTAATCTACAGATCCACCTTCAATCTTTGAAGGCTTGGGTGGAGGCAGCAGACAAGGTGTCTCCCCTCCCCTGAAGCCCTCCTCTCCCCTGCCTGCTTACACACGGGAATGGAGCACGCTGATTAATCTCACAAAAATAAAACACAATTTTTGCACACAGAATGTCATGTGTGTGTGTGTGTGTGTGTGTGTGTGCATAGAGAGGATGTTCTGTTTTTTCCTCACTACTCTCCCACATGTGGAATGGAATGACATTAGATGCCGGTGCGTGTTTGTGTTCTGGCGACATGTAACAGGGGACTATGGTCTCCATGGCAACAGCAAAGGCTCAATACATCATACCTCGTTACAGTAGTCAAGCGGGGACGTTTGGTCAAAAATTAATAAATTGAAGGGAAAATTTGATGGATTGCTCAGTATCTGTTACAGAAAACTGATTGCCCTGCATTTTACCATTTTTTTCAATAATTTCAGATTGTTACTATAGGTTAAGTAACCTTAAGGTTATAATGGGTTTTACATGGTACATCTTATTCAAGCTGGTCTAGACTAGCAGTGCCATCCTAAGGGCGGTGCAACTTGCACTTTTATTGGGACGGAACGTAATTGGACCGGGGTGTGTGGGTGGGTGGATACCGCTTCCACTAACTCGCACTGGGCCCCACCCCATGGCACGTTGTGATTTTGCAGAGTTAGAAGTGTTCCCAGGTCAACATATTTTATCGATCCTGGAACAATATTCCTGTCTGAAAATGTAATCCTAACCATATTCCTACCCCATACATAACCCTACCCATAAGTTATCCCTAAAATCAGGGGGAAATGACTGGTGAATAATGCCTGCCTAAGAGAATGCATTGCTATTTCTACAAAAAACAAAACTAGCGTTTAAAGAGCCGAAACACCCAAAGATCCTGAGGTACGTTACTGATGATGTGTTTCCGTAGATTAGTTTTTTAGGGGACACAGGGTGAGCTAGCCCTGCACCTGAAACAAACACTAAACCTACCCCTTACAGGGTTATAAGATTCAGGATAGCCCTAACATGACTAACCCTATAGGATATTACCCCCACTAGAATATAATCCTTGTAAATAGAGCCCTTTTTTACTTGATTAAGGGGAATTTCCATAGAATCGGTAAAGGAGTAAAGGATTGGATGATCAACCCTTTCAAAAACATTCGCCGACCAGTGCCTTTCTGCGTCCTCCCTAAACCAAAGTGGGCAGCCTGGTGAGGTCTGTATAAGGGAAGAATTAGGAAGAATATTTGTAGAATTAGGCGTTGCTATTTCTACAAAAAACCTAACCCTAAACCTAATCCTACCCATAATTTATCCCTAAAATCAGCGGGAAATGATAACTGAACAACACTGATGTAGAAGCGCCTAACCCTGATTGTAAGCCTAAACTTGACATGAACTGTAAACTTGTTCCTCAAATCTGATTGGTTCATTGGAATGTTGTTTCAGGATCAACAAAGATGTTGATCCAGGAGCATATTCCACTTGGGGAAATCAGGTTCTGCCTGCCCCATGTTGGGACGCCCTGTAGACAAGCAACAACATATAAATAAAATAATGTTAAGTAAAATTAAATAGTCAAATAGTAATTCAAAGACTTGTACTGGTCGTGCTGGTTTTTAGCCTTATCACCGGATGCAGTCATGTCCTCATCTCATACTGTATACGAAACAATGCGATTCAACAACTACCTGGTAATGCACTCACATTCGTGTAAAGTATCCCTGTTGACAAGTTTCAACCTTCAATGAACTGTAGATGGCGATATCACTTCTTTTGTAGGAGAAAAAAAATGCTGCAGAAAAAGTATTGTGCCTCACAAGTCCTGAAAAGTTAAGCCAAACCATTTATATCGCCCCATGGTGGCTGGCTGCACTATAGGTCTTAAACCCCGCCCTCTCTATGTAATCAAATGTGACGTGAGCCAAACTAAAAATCCAATTACACTTAAAATATTTTTTTTTCCAAAGATGGTTTCTGTAATTTTAGGTAGCTCTCATCACACAGACATATGTTCAAGTGTTCGTTTTCCCAATAAGTTTGGTTTTAGTTAGATATTTGATGCTATAAAAAGGGGGTGTACTGTATAGTCATGATTGACAGCAGTACTTGCGATTGAGTCTGTGGGAGCTGGAGTGTGGGTGGGACCTTGATGCTGCAGCTCCACCTCAGGATCACTACTGTTCAAACTTGGGCAGAACATTTTTCTACAGTGGAAGGAAGAAGGGACGCGCTGTCCATCTTTTTTTACACCAGATGTCTTGCACCCCCTTTATACGCTCTTGGGACTCAAGCGCTGCCCCGGAGGAGGCAGACCAGGCCCTGGCTTTTCTCTGCCCTTTCCACTCCTTGTGGTTATAACTGGACAGAATTCAAAGCCTCAGGACCTCAGACCAGCTCTTGTCTGTTACGGAGACCAGCAGAAAGGGAAGGCTGTTTCCAAGCAGAGGTTGACCCACTGCATAGTGGTTGCCATCATCTTGGTGTGTTATCCCAAGGTGGATGTGACCCCCTGGGTAGTGAGTTCCTCCAAAGAGAGAGTATAGCTCCTGCCTTGGTGTTGACACAGAGTGCCTCGCTGACAGATGCTTTTGAGCTGTGGGCTGGGCGATAACTATCATGTTCGCTTGAAAAATAGCCTATGTGTCGAACCGCTGCTTCCTGTGGGCTCTCTTTTCATGAAGCCAGTTTTCACTGTAAGCCCGGTTCAAAGTGATGGCTTGCTGCGCCATTCCCCTCCTATGGACTGAATATGTGCGAAATTCTTGCTCCAGTAGAGTTCCTCTTTAGCCGAACCCTGTCGAGTTCCTCTATACCCTTTGGCTACGGACGTGGCGGAGTGTCCGAAGCCAGGCCTTTCACTCGTATGCACTTGGTGGAACCTGTGTTAGGCTGGGTCCATATGTTGTGGTCCATGCTATATGTGTATTCTTCCACGGTACGGCTCCCTGCTGCGAGCCCGTGTCTTCAGAAGTTTTTTTTTTTGTCTACGCACTGGAAGGTGGCAGCACCAGTGGCGTTTTAATTGGGATCCCAATCAGTTGACACGTGCATTGGCTCATTTTAACAGTACTCTAAGATGACAGGCTCCCTAAGCGTGATCCCAATCAGTCTACGTCTCAATTACCTCCTTCAAAAAAAAAAAAAAAAAGTGAAAGTGACTCGTGATGGCCAAGTATGGTGACCCATACTTGGAATTTGACCTCTGCATTTAACCCATCCAAGTAAGTGCACACACATTAGGAGCAGAGTAGTGAGTAGTGAACACAAACACACTGCAAACGTGGATACACACACCCGGAGCAGCGGGCAGCCTTGAGTGGCGCCCGGGGAGCGATTGGGGGTTAGGTGCCTTGCTCAAGGACACCTCAGTCATATTCCTGTCGGTACGGTACCAATTCAGTGAATGAGGGTTACATACGTAGTGACCAGTGACCAGTGACCAGAAAAGGAATGAAAGGCTGAAATGGTGGTGGCACTTCTGAGGAAAACATCAGTATAAAGCATCAAAAGCTGTTATCTCCACATAATAAAACTAACATGCACAATATAATCCTTTCATCCAAATAGGAAACAATATCACTGCTCTCCAACACCTCATACAAATCCAACACATCTGTGTTCACGAGACACTTACACATTTACAGTCTCCCAGATTCTAATATGAAGCAATTTCCTTGTTAAGTGATTATCATCAGATAAGTAGGGAACAAGATTAGTTTTATGCAGCGTCTATCTTTCATTGGAGAGAAAACTTGTTAATATGTGTTTCCTCAGGTCAAATGTTCCTTCTTTCTGCTGCTCGTTTTAAAATAATACTTAGTTTGATTGATGTTTAATAGGAAAATGTGTATCTGAATCCCATAGTAATCTTAAAAATAATGATTTCAGAAATTCCTTCAAGGCACAACAAAGTGGAACAGAATTCTGAAATTATCTTTGGTAATATTTTAAACCACAATTTTTAAGCATACATAACACAAGGTGTGTTACACGAACACAATTTGTGATTATTTTTCATATGTATGTTGTTTAAATGTTGACCTTTTGCAAAACGGCCACATAAATGGCATGTGGATTTGTGTGAGGATCATGGCATTGAATCTTTGAAAGATATTGAGATGTTTTTTTGACACAAACAAAAACATTAGCAATGGTAAACTTTTTATTTCATCTCTATGTTATATATATATAGCCAAAACACTACCCACTATCCAGCCTAAACACTATCCAGCCTAATATGCTGTTGGTCCTCCGTGTGCTGCCAAAACAGCACCGACCCGCCGAGGCATGGACTCTACAAGAGCCCTGAAGGTGCCCTGTAGTTTCTGGCAGCAATAAGTCAGAAGAAGATCCTTCAAGTCCTGTAGGTTTCGAGGTGTAGCCACAAAATGAAACTTGTTGGTCCAGCGCATCCCACAGATGCTCAGTTGGATTGAGATCTGGGGACTTTGGAAGCCAGGCCAACACCTCGACCTCATCATGCTCCTTAAACCATTCTTTAACAATGTGTGCAGTGTGGCAGGGTGCATTATCCTGCTTAAAGAGACCACTTTCACCAGGGAACATCATTGTCATGAAGGGGTGTATCTGGTCTACATCAATGTTTAGATAGCGGCACGTGTCAAATTTACATCTACATGAATGGCCGGACCCAGGGTTTCCCAGCAGAACATTGACCAGAGCATCACACTCCATCCACCGGCTTGTCGTCGTCCCACAGTGCAACCAGATGATATCACTTTCCCAGGTAAACAGCACACACGTAAACAAGCCGTTCACGTGTTGTAAAAGAAAACGGGACATCCAACACATTGATTATGAGAACTGATTGTGTGCTTAACATCTAATCCACCCAGACCTTTACAATGTGGCCTTGATAGGAGATGATCAATGATATCTACTTCACATGTGACTGGCCATAATGTTTTGGATCATCAGTGTATGTATACAGAGATACCTTTGAATGTCCATTAGAAAGAAGTTTTTTTTTTTCAGTCAGATGATGTAGTTACAACATTTATCAACAGGTGTGACTGGACCCTGCAAACCAGCCAAACCTTGGGCTCTTGGTGGAAACTGATGTTTATTGACTGATCCATTCATGGATGTCGTGAGAAAACAAAGCAAACTGTGTAAGCTGTTATTAACCGAACTAGCTAACAAAAGTTTAAATGAAAACAAAAAGAAAGTGACATTTTTAATTTTTAACTTATTATTTACATTTTTAAGTGGCATGTAAAGGCCAAGTATGGTAATCCATACTCGGAATTTGTCTTCTGAATTTATCCTCCCATCAAGTGCACACACATTGGGAGTAGTGAGTAGTGAACACACATACATGCCCAGGGAGCGATTGGTGGATAGGTGCCTTGCTCATGGGCACCTCAGTCATTTCCTGCCGGTATTGAGAATCAACGCAACCTTGGGGTTAGCAGTCTGACTCTCTAACCATTAGGCCACGACTGCCCTCAGGCAGTCTTTTCATTAGCTTATTGGCATATGTCTATGTATACAGTAGTATGTACTCTATTAGAAAATGTAAATGTTCTAAGCAGACACCAAATAACAACCCTTGGAAAAATAATTTATTTGAAGCTAACTTGCGGATAGTTTGCAGGAAAAACCGAGACAACTGAGACGATGAAAATATGAGCACATACACACAATGTCAGTTCCAGGCTTCAGCATACTGATCCCTCCTGTGCAGTCGATACTTATTCTATCAGGGCCTGTCAGGTGATTTCACAGACTGAGAGGAAAGGACACAAAAATGTGATCAACGCATCACAATTGACTAACAGTACAGCGCACATTTCTGCTGCAAACAGCCTAATTCACAAAGTAATAGGGATCTGTCTTTGAAATCCTATTTCCTTTTGTTCGGACTCTCAGCACGCCTGCTTCTGCCAAAAGAGCTTTTTACAATAATAACTTCAGATAGCTGCACACGATTGTATGTCAAAGCGATTCTCCACATTAGACAAAGTCTGTAATTATAAAGAAGTCGGACATAAGAAGCCACCTTGCCACACCAATCTTTTTTAATATCTGTGGTTTACTACACTTCCATACTTTTTTTTTTTTTTTTTTTACTCCTTTATTTGATTTCCTCTCTTCCTGGAATTCTGTAGTAAACACAATGTCAATATTTGATTAATATGCCAGAAAAGCCAACATGCCAAAAATGAAATTGCGTATTTTCCCTCACAAGATAAACAGTTGAAAGTGACAGGCATTTCAATAGCCAGAGTGAGTAAATCAAATGGAAATCTTACTCTTTTCAATATTCCTCAGAAATGATTGCTTTAGCATCCGTCAACTTCCTGTCCCTCCTCATCACATGCGTTCAGACATGCCCCCCAAAAACATCTGAATTTCGGCTTAACATGGCCGAGATCATAATGTGAAAATCTTAGTGAAACAATATCCAGCTTTATAATGTTATCCCTTTGAAAGAAGAGCAGTTTTGAGAAAAGCTCTGATGTCGAGGGCCCAGATTGGGCCCCTAATGCAAAGGCCCTCATAAGCAGCTCTAACTGCCTGCGTTTGACACACTCTATGACCTGCGGTGAGAGTGAGATGTTCTGTATTTTAACACCAGCTGCAATATCCCTTCCTCAGTCTAGGAAGGGGTTAAATTATTGATGTGAAATGGCATGCTGGATTTCATCTGGTGCCTGCTAATTAGATTGTAATTACGGGGGAGCTCTGTGAGACTGTCTGTTCTGATTAGAAACACTTTTGCGGCCTGATCCTCCTGACCTTTCCTTTAAAACTTCAGCTACTCGAGATTAACAGCAAGCATCAGGAGTAAACGCTCAACAAATGAAGGTCTTCTGGATGAAAGATAACACAAAGGCTCATCTATGCAGCAAAATACTTATCGGAATCAAAGAGAGTCATTATATCACAGGATCACTGCTCTGGTTTGGTTTGATCAGTGGGAAGTTTGCAGATAAAAGGGTGTTTGTACAGGAATCCACAGAAGAACCAATAAGCTTTGGTACATTGCTATAATATTCATTCCTGCTGTACTTGACCACATTAAGCATCAACACTGTCGAGTTCTTGAATACCTGGAAGTGACAGCAACGATTGATCATGAAAACGATGATTGCGTGACTTTATAACTTAGTTTCCTTTTTACTGATTGGTTATGGTGGCTTTTTGGCGATATGAGGTCTGATTGGTTAGTTTTAGGACAACATATGGCCCTAACTGTAGTGTAACTATATGGTTTGAATGAGTGAAGGGATGCCTGGAGTCAGTTAGACAATACAAATACAGTTAACTGCAAGATGTGCAGCGCCAAACTGTCAAATGCATAATATTATAATGAGAATACTTTTAGTATAATGTTTTAGATTCTTTGTTGTCTATGTTTTAGTGCATTGTTAAGGGAAGAGCGCATCCAGAATGGGAGTTACTCATTCTGACAGCACGGTCAAGTTCACTTTAGCAACTGTGTCATTTTGTGTAGCTGTAAGTTGTAATATGTTTATGTGGTATATGTATATGATTAATGTCTTATAAGAAGCATTTAGTAAATTAATCCACTAGAAACCCAGCAAAAAAAAAAAATCTGTTCAAAGAATATTTACCTAACATTCCAATTCAGTTATGAAAATTTTATTTCTGAATGTGAAACATATTTTTATATATAAAAAAATTATCTTGGTTGTACAAACGTTAAGGGAATGTTCAATTTGATTATTTTGCAAATGTTATGGGAACATTACTTTTGTTCTCTGTGTGTTTAAACGTCCAGTTTCAACGGTTCAAGAAAACAAAGTTTCTTAGTTATGTCCAGGTATGTTTTAAGAATGTTCCATGAACTACATATGTAGATCATGTTTTTCGTAATGTTTTTAGAATGTTATTAAAGCTTTCTGAATTTTCTCTCTTATCGCTGAAGAAAACTATACTCCATTTAAACATGGAAATGTTGATTAAGATCAGTTAAAAGTCCCTTGTTTGGCTTTCCACCTTGTTCCTAATGGCAGCTTTAATAAATTAACCCAATCAGCCAGGACATCAGTTTCCAGCCACCCTTTAGATTAGGGTCCAATTCTCACTATTAAAGGGATAGTTCACCCAAAAATGAAAATTCTGTCATTAATTACTTACCCTCATGTCGTTCCAAACCCGTAAGACTTTTGTTCACCTTTGGAACACAATTAAGTTATTTTTTATTAAATCTGAGATCTTTCTGTCCCTCCATTGACAGCTATGCAACTGACACTTGACACTTCAAAAAGTTCATAAAGAGATCATAAAACTAATCCATATGAATTGAGTGGTTTTGTCACAGTCATCGTCTGCACCACTCTGTCTTCATCTGCACTACACTTCCCAGAATCCCTCGTGTCTTCACACCTGAACTCACTCCCTCAATTACCCACCTTTTCATCGTTTTCATCATCCGTGTCACCTGTGATCACCTTGTTATTGTTTGATTTGTATCTGTATTTAGGTTCCTTCAGTTCAGTTAGTCCTTGTCGGTTCTTGTGAATGTTACCTTGGTGTATGTACCCTCTGCCCGTTTGCCTGCCTGTACCTGGACTTGTTTTGTGGAATTCAGTAAAAGTTTATATTGGAACTTTTGGACTCAGCCCATACCACACCAGTGACAGAAGAACCGACCAAGACTATGAGTTAGAAACTCGCTGGACAGATAGCGGCGATCGCTCAGGACAGCTGCGATCTGTTCAGATACACAGACAGGTCTGTCTTCTCACTGTCAACAGCAACTCAAACGATGAAACGATCAAGGCGTGTTACCGGTTGGAGGCTAAGGCTGTTGATCCCAGGGAGCTCCCAGATCTCTCCGTCTGACCTGGAGAGAGGCATTCTCCAAATGTCTGGACAGCTTTATCCCGTGGTACGCCATTACAACACCTGACCTGCACTGTCCGTCAGTCCAGCCGAGCCTGCACTTCACATCAGTCCAGACGAGCCTGCACTTCACGCCAGTCCAGACGAACCAGAGCATCTGGTCACGTCTGCCCAGCCAGAGACTGTTCACGTCACATCTGCCCAGCCAGAGACTGTTCACGTCACATCTGCCCGGCCAGAGACTGTTCACGTCACGTCTGCCCAGCCAGAGACTGTTCACGTCATGTCTGCCCAGCCAGAGACTGTTCACATCACGTCTCTGCCCAGCCAGAGACTGTTCATGTCACGTGTGCCCAGCCAGAGACTGTTATCGGGATGGTTCCCAAGCCTGTCCCTGACCCAGGGGTATTTGTCCTCGCCGTGGCCGCCCAAAGGCTCACGGCCACCTGAAAGGTCCTCTCCGCCATGGTCACCCGAAGGGTCGTCTCCGCCATGGCCGCCTGAAGGGTCGTCTCCGCCATGGCCGCCCGAAAGGTCATCTCCGCCCTGGCCGCCTGCGCATCCTGCTCCGCCCTGGCCGCCTGCACATCCTACTACTACGCCCTGGAGGCTTCCTGCCCCTGTTAGGCCACGTCCTAATCAGCCTTTAGGGCACCCACCTCTGTTGATGTTTCACGGCGTGTCACGCCTACCGGGAGGGGGGAGTTATGTCACAGTCATTGTCTGCACCACTCTGTCTTCGTCTGCACTACACTTCCCAGAATCCCTCGTGTCTTCACACCTGAACTCACTCCCTCAATTACCCTGTTCATCGTCTTCATCATCTGTGTCACCTGTGATCACCTTGTTATTGTTTGATTTGCATCTGTATTTAGGTTACTTCTGTTCAGTTAGTCCTTGTCGGTTCTTGTGAATGTTACCTTGGTGTATGTACCCTCTGCCTGTTTGCCTGTATCTGTTTGTTGTTTTGTGGAATTCAGTAAAAGTTTATATTGGAACTTTTGTACTCCAACTTGTTTTTCAGCCCGCACCAAATCCCGTGACAGGTATAGTCCAAATTTTCTGAAGAGACATGATTGCAATTTTTGATTGGTTGGTTAGCTTTTACTTACATATAAACATTCATCAACAAATCAGTTGTGGTAGACGGAAGCTCAAGCATGTTCGCTTGACATGCGAAAACCAATGAGGTTAATTCTCGTTTGAGCACGTTTGAGCAGCACGTTTGAGCTTCTGCAAGAACCAATTTTCAAGAACAGTAGTTCCGTAGCTGTCAATGGACGGACAGAAATCAGATCAGATTTTATCAAAAATATCTTCATTTGTGTTCCGAAGATGAACGAAAGTTTTAAGGGTTTGGAACGACATTAGAATGGTATGTGAGTGGCATAATCCATCCACCTCACAGGTGTGGCATATCAAGATGCTGATTAGACAGCATGATTATTGCACAGGTGTGCCTTAGGCTGACCACAATAAAAGGCCACTCTAAAATGTGCAGTTTTATCACACAGCACAATGCCACAGAAGTTTTGAGGGAGCGTGCATTGGCATGCTGACTGCAGGAATGTCCAACAGAGTGAATTGAATGTTCATTTCTCTACTATAAGCCGTCTCCAAAGGCGTTTCAGAGAATTTGGCAGTACATCCAACCGGCCTCACAACCCCAGACCTCATGTAACCACACCAGCCCAGGACCTCCACATCCAGCATCTTCACCTCCAAGATCGCCTAAGACCAGCCACCCGGACAGCTGCTGCAACAATCGATTTGCAAAACCAAAGAATTTCTGCACAAACTGTCAGAAACAGTCTCAGGGAAGCTCATCTGCATGCTCGTCATCCTTATCGGGGTCTCGACTTGACTGAATCCCCGTTTTGACTGTACAGGGCAGATGGCAGAAAGCGTGTATGGCGTCGTGTGGGTGAGAGGTTTGCTAATGTCAACGTTGTGGATCGAGTGGCCCATGGTGGCGGTGGGGTTATGATATGGGCAGGCATATGTTATGGACAACGAACACAGGTGAATTTTATTGATGGCATTTTTAATGCACAGAGATACCATGACGAGATCCTGAGGCCCACTGTTGTGCCATTCATCCACGGCCATCACCTCATGTCGCAGCATGATAATGGATCTGTACACAATTCCTGGAAGCTGAAAACATCCCAGTTCTTGCATGGCCAGCATACTCACCGGACATGTCACCCATTGAGCATGTTTGGGATGCTCTGGTTTGGCGTATACAACAGCGTGTTTCTGGTTCTGCCAATATCTAGCAACTTCGCACAGCCATTGAAGAGGAGTGGACCAACATTCCACAGGCCACAATCAACAACCTGATCAACTCTATGCGAAGGAGATATGTTGCACTGCGTGAGGCAAATGGTGGTCACACCAGATACTGACTTGTTTTATTGTGGCCAGCCTAAGGCACACCTGTGCAATAATCATGCCGTCTAATCAGCATCTTGATATGCCACACCTGTGAGGTGGATGATTATCTCGGCAAAAGAGAAATGCTCACTAACACAGATTTAGACAGATTTGTGAACAATATTTGAAAGAAATAGGCCTTTTGTGTACATAGAAAAAGTCTTAGATCTTTGAGTTCAGCTCATGAAAAAGGGGGGCAAAAACAAAAGTGTTGTGTTTATAATTTTGTTCAGTGTAATAAAAATGACAAAAACACAAATACACAAAAACATACAAAATCTAAAATCAAATTAAATAAATATTGACAAGAAGTATTAAAATAACACTGGTGTCTACATGGTGAATTTGGAATTTACCAGGCAGGGTACGGACTCCCAATGCACCTCCCATTCAAGAACAGGAGAGGAGAATCCCTCTCCTCTTTGGATCCCCTAAACACACCTGGTCTCCATTATCTGCCCATTTCACAGCCCTGCACCCCCTCACGGGCCAGCCTGGGAACCAACTTCTTGCTTTCATCCTCTCATCATTAGAGCAGCACACCCGGGGTCAGGGCCCTGTCCCACAGCCCTCCGAGCAGCAATACACAAAACTGATTTTGGTTAAAAAGGAAGGTGGAGGAGGGAAAAAAGAAGCAGAGGAAAGAAATATGAAACAGGCTGCAGTCTGAGAAGTATTAATAAGAGCAAGTCTTCTACCAATTATTGTATTAAGAATTCTACTTGGGATTGGACCTCGTCCCAAAAACTATGTGAAACCTGAAGCCATACCTAGAGAAACGAGTCTCTGTCTGTCTGAAACAGACGCTTCGATACAGCTGTAACCTCTACTGCTCCCCAAACAGCCTTCATGTACTGTTAGCTGTTTAAAACACATATATACAGAGACACGAAAAATCTAACCTAGTGAAGCAGGGATACATTAAGAAAATTTACACATACATCCACACCCTTGCCTTCAAACATCAATATGCCTGGAGTATGCTGAGTGGTAGATTTATTCTGGTTATTTTGCAGGCTTTCCCTCCTAAATATACTCCTAAGTGTGATGGCTGGAGACTTATGGATCGGCAAGGCCTCATTCTCATTCCACATAATTAACCCTTTCAGACAAAAAACACCTCTCATTTTGCTTAACTGCTTAAAATATGAATCTTACCATTTCATTAATATTCTTAATGTACTTTAGGGGGAAAAGAAGGAAATACTGTAGATGGTATTCTTTTCAATAGTCAGTTACTGATCGGGCTTCTAAAATGTCCTGTAAGTTTTACTGAAGATTTTATGCTATAAGATGATTTAAATTACAAGCTATAATGGTTTTAAATAATATGCGTACTGTATATGTAAAATATACACAGATATAGGCTACATATAAAATTTTAATTATTTTTATTACAACCTTTATGTAAAACAAAGCTGAACAAACAGCTAAACCACTGAATAAAAAGTTCTGATTGAAGCGGAAATATATTAATCTTATCTAGTAAAATAATCACACAAAATATACACTCGTGCTCAGAATTAATGGCACCCCTGGTAAATATGATCAAAACTGTCTGTAAAAAATAAATCTGCATCTTTTATCCTTTTGATCTTTCATTCAAAACATTGCCAGAAATCTAACCTTTAATTGAAGTAAAATAATTGAAAGTGTGGGGGAAATCACATTATGAAAGAAATGTTTTTCTCCAAAACACGTTGGCCACAATTATTGGTACTCTTTTATTAAATACTTTTCTGCAATCTCCTTTTGACAAGATAACAGCTCTGAGTTTTCTCCTATAATGCCTGATGAGTTTAGAAAACAACTGACAAGAGATCAGAGACCATTCCTCCATACAGAATCTCTCCAGATCCTTCAGATTCCCTGATCCATGTTGGTGCTTTTTCTCTTCAGTTCACTTAATTCATCAGGTCGGGGAACTGGGACGGCCCTGCCAGAAGTTTCATTTGTTTAAGTTTAACTAATGAACTAACAATGAGCAATATATGTATCACTGTATTAATCTTTGTGAACATGAACAAACAATGAACGTCTGCATTTTTATTAACTAACATTAACAGTCCATTAACTAACATTAACAAATACAAAATTCAAATGTAATAATGTATAAGTAAATGTTGAAATTAACATTAACTAAGATTAATAAATGCTGTAGAAGTACTGTTAATTCTTAGTTAATTAAAGTAGTTAACTAATGTTTAATAATGAAACCATATTGAAAGTGTTACCTGTATTTTGACAGAAATGAAACAATATTAGAATGAACCACTAAAGTGTATTTGTACACAGTTATGCTGTAAAACCACCTCAAAATGACATCTGACCCCAAACATGTCCTTCAAACTCATGCAGATTGGTGCAGGGATGACATATTTTTGTAGGCCAAAATCCAGAAATGAGTTAGCATTTTAGCACTTCCGGTTCCATCGTCCTGAAATCACTGGGTTTCTTGAATGTAGAAACCCATGGTTAAATGTTTTTGTTTTTGTTTGTTTGTTAAATGCTTGAAGTATAGGTCTGTGGTGAACACAAGATATTTTCACGTTTTATTCTATGATATAAAATACATCAGTAATACAGATGTTGTTAGGAACATTAAACATTATCAGCCAAATGGATAAACTCATCTACTCACTAATCTACTTTCAAAACCTTGTTGTTCTTATAATCGCATTCTTATAACTTAAACTTTCAGTTAATGTTTTAAATAAAACAAAGAGTTGTCGGAAGCTTAGTTATGGTGACGTAACGTTGACATCATTCAACCTTGGTGTGGTTTGTTTACAGCAAACTTTAGCTTTTAAATTCTGCAGATTGTTTTTACGCTTCAAAATTCATAAAGGTTGTGCTCATATGTGAGGATTATCACAATGAAAAAAACTTGTAACAATCATAAGCTTTTGTTAGTCACAGACCTTACTTTCTGCAATAATCGAAATGCCAATGGAAAAATCCTGTTGGGTTTTCGTTGAGGAAACCTGGGTGATGCAAACTTCTGGTTGGTCTACAAAAAATACGCCATTCCTGCTGCACTATAGTATAAATGAATATCTGAAAGACATTTGAAAGGGTTAACCATTAAAGTACTTTGCCAGACCCATCTGAGACAAATCTGAGAAGCACATTCACTGGGACACCCCAAGAGAAGGAAAAAGTGCGTACATGGTCCTCCCATTATCATTTTTGCATGGGAGAGAAAGAAAAAACAAACAGTAATGAAGTGTAATGGTCCACTCTCTCACGGCACCATATACTTTCGCTGCCATAAATCTTAGCAAACCTTTTAGAAGTTAAAAAAAGTTTTGCTCTCTCACAGAGGCCCAAGAGAGCTCTCTGCATAACGTTACTTTGAGGTTACCGAGATGACACCTGGAGCACAACTTTGAAGTGAAGTAAGACTATCCCTCCAATTCTGTTGAAATGATATATCGTGTATTGAAGAAAAGAGGAGGCTAGAGCAAAGAGGGAAGGAGAGGGCAAACAAGAAGGAAGAGTGAGAGAGAGAGAGAGAGAAAAGTACAACCACATTCCCTGCACATATTCTCCTCATTATTAGAGAGAGGGAGCCGATCGCTCAATTATTGGCTGCCGTCACAGGCTAATATTCCTGCCTGTCAGCCCTGATTTTCGCTCAGTTTTGCTCAGACTCCTTCTGATGGAGCTCATTTCACGTTAACCAGAAACAGAAGGCGCTGTGAAAACTGCGACACCTGATCCTGTGTCCAAAAGACAGGAAGTGCACCGCCAGGCCTGGTGCCTGCCAACACACCCTCTTCGCAGATGCACTCGCTAGGACTCGAAATGGGTGGTAGGACGGGTCAGGGGTGTTGGTCAAAGATAATCATGAAAGGGTGCAGAGATTTAATACATATGAAAATGAAATACCAGAATGCCTAAGTGTTATAAATGTACCATTTAACAATAAAAAGCATGTTGTCTATTTCGTGTTACATTTATTCTGTGTACAACACCAAGGATTTATAAAACATACATAACAATTAATGATTTCATCTGGGTTATTCGGGGAGAAAATTCCAAGTTTTCTAAATCAAATGATAGGTTTATGTGACAAACAGAATAATTTAGGGTGTTATTAAAGTTCCCAAAGTTAACTAGTCTTTTTATGTTTGTTTCAGTCATTAGTGTATGTCCTTAAATGAAAATATCCATTCAATTTAGAATTTCATCATATCACATTTTAGTCAATTTTACTGATTAAATGGCAACTGATTTTAGTTGACCAAAATAACATTTTAGTTGACTAGAAAGTGCAAAATAAACCACATATTAAACATGAAAATTACCCATGGTTTTACTACAAATAAACCCAAAAGCCATGGTTACTAAACCGAGGTAAACACAAATGTATGGTTTTGCTACTCACACTATAGTTTAATCATGGTATTATTAGTAAAACTGGTTACACAAATGGTAATCATCAATCCACCAAAAAAAAAAAAACATGGTTACTACACATTACTATAATAAAACCATGGTTAAATATAAACATATTATGTTACATATCAATATATAAACAGTATGTTTTGAGTAAAATCATTTGATTATCATCATGATGCACTTTTTTGTCTTGGTTATGAGTATTTTCATCAGTAATTTTAGACAGACAGAGTGCACTTTTGTTTTGTAGTATGCATTGAATTTTCATTTATGAGTGAGCTATTCCTATTAATACATGCTCTGTGTATTCATTTAGAAAGCTGTTTGCAATGTTAAAGTGGAGGTGTATGTGATTGTTACGGATTGATCAGTTTGTCCTCTCGTCAGGGACACCCTCATATTCCTGCCAGTGTGGAGGACATTTTTAAATAAAGCTATTGCCACTTCCCTCAATTCAAGGGAGTGACTCGTCATTCCCATTTAAGTCTTCCCCCTGTTCTGGACGTCTCTTCCTCGGATCCTCTTCACCCATCATTTCTTCTGACGGATGAGATTGAATTAGTCTGACCTGTCTTCGCAGTTTGAGCATAATTTGGCTTTGACATTGATAGCAGGGAAGATGCCTGACATGAATAGATGGAAGTGAGAGGGAAGACAGTGGAAGCAAGTGATCACAGGACGCATGACATTGAAGAAGGAACCCTGCAATGATTTCAGGGCTTGACCAAATAATTTTATAATATAGGTTTGTGACTGCCAAATTCAAATTTGGTGTTGAAATAGGATAATTCTATAAAAGACTCCATGGGTTCACTACAGAGCCCCTATGGGGATAAGGTGATGGAATAAAATTAGATGGGGTGCTGGGGGAGAGATACTTTGTATTCTCTTGCTCACAAAAACACTAAAATATAGTTTTTCCTCCCACCTCAAAATATTTTTATACTGTTGCGAATGCAAAGGGTGGATTCCCCCATCTAATTTTTTTCTAACCATTACCATTGCTTCACTTTAGGGGCACCGTAATTTACAACAGGATTTTGTCCTATTGGGGTTGGGTTGCGGTTGTGTGATTGTTCAAGTATGAGCAATAGTGACTGCTAAAATGGCTGTTCGAGACCTAGGTAGCTATATTAGCTAAAGAGGACCCAGAATGTAGGATAAGCAGAATGAAAGAAAGAGCAGTGTCATGCAGGCTTTAAAGCCACTCACATCTGAGCTGCCATGGCTTCCCTTCCAGCTCTCTGCTCCTCATTTGCTGCCTATGTGGTCATACGTCTCAGTGCCAGCAGCCTGTAAACCATTCATGTTTTCCATTTAAGACAATGACTGTGATCACACAGCCTTCTGTACACGTGTGCCTTTTGTAGTCACTCCGGCTTAACTTGTCGAAACATTCGTACCCTTGATGTTCCACAAATGATGGGAGCAGAGCTTGGAGGGTTTTGCTAAACCCACAGAAAGATTAATTTCTGTTTAAAAGCCTAATTTCTGTTTATCATATAAAGCGATCTTGTCACTTCAGTAAATGTGAACTGAAGTAAATGTGAACATCACATAACCTCACTGCCACAGTGTACCATACTTTTTTAAACTTTAACACTTGAACTATAGTTAACATTGGGTCATTATAAACCAAGGGTTAACAGATTCTTGGGTTATCTTGCTTAAAGGGTTAGTTTACCCAAAAATGAAAATTCTGTCATTAATTTCTCACCCTCATGTCATTCCTAACCCGTAAGACTTTTGTTCTCAGAACACAGATGAAGATCATTTTAATGAAACCTGAGAGCTTTTTGTCCCTCCATTGACAGCTACGCAACTACCTCTTCAATGCTTCAAAAAGTTCATAATGGGATCATAAAACTAATCCATACGAATTGAGCGGTTTAGTCCACATTTACTGAAGTGACAAGATCGCTTTATATGATAAACAGAAATTAGGCTTTTACTCGCATATAAACATTCATCAACACACACATCAGATATGGTGTCAGAAACTGAAGCTCAAGCATGCTTGCTTGACCTGCAAGAACCAATAAGATTATTGTGTGTTACGCAGCTCGTTTGAGCTTCCGTCAAGCAGGTTCGGTTGAGCTGTTTATGCATAGCTGTCAAATGAGGGACATAAAGCTCTCAGATTTCATCAAAAAGATCTTCATTTGTGTTCTGAAGATGAACGAAAGTCTTAGGGGTTTGAAAGGAAATGAGGGTGAGCAATTAATGAAATTATATTCGGGTGAACTATCCCTTTAGTCACACCATGGTCCACTATTTTAAATTTCATTGAAAGCATACTGTTTTAACTCTTCCTGTAGCTTTCATCGGATCTTCACAAAATTTTAAACCATGCTGGGTAAAAGTTATCCAGATCTTTTTGGTATACCAAACCATTTACATGTAAGACAAAACTTTGGCTAAATCTCTGAAACACAGTGTACAAATGTTCGGAAACATTGTACTTCAAACGTTAGCCATTGGAAGCTAATTAAATCTGGGGCCCTGAATCAGTGAGGTGAACTCTACACCAACAGGTCAGGACACCTTAAAGAGGAAGCACATTTGCTTAATATCAGCACTACACCCAGGCGCTAACTCAATTTCACACTCCTAAACTTAGGCCTCATGCTCGGCCAACATTGTATCTGAGTATGCATACCATCTGGTCTGAAGTTTGAAAGGAAGCAGCTTGGGTTTTCACACTGATCCAATTAGGGAGTTTTTTAATTCATTAAGGATGACCTGTTGTGTGTTAACTAGTTCAGCATGGCTAGCGGATCTGAAGCCACTTGCTGACCAGGATAGCTTATTTCTTACACACCTTAAACCCCTCGAGTTCAGACAGTAGGGGGTATGGAAGAGCGGAGAGGAACTTCAGAGGCAGTTCAGAGGCCTCTTCAACTTCCTGTTTTTTAGAACTCTACACTTAGGGGCAGGGATGCATATTATTGGGTTCTTCTGGTAGACAAGCTCTAAAACAATAGAGAGCTGGTCCCACAGGCTAGAAATATTGGAAACAGGAGGTTTGATCCGCTGCTGTGGAAATGTGAGCCATGAGATGGTGAAAAACATGTTTTTAGACACCCATCTAAATCCATGCCTACTGATCTCACTGTGTGCCTTGTCATTCAACACCTTGTCAAGTATCATATTCTTACGCTAAGGGCAAATTGCATCTCTTCAATCCGTTGAGCAATACAGTGGACAGTGGGGGTAAACTGTGGCATAAATGCGCCTTTGTGGTTGTTTGAAATATGAATTTAAAACCATAAGTCCTTTGAAACCTTGTCATTTGGTTTGGAATCTTTTCAAATCCTCTAAACATTTCTTTAAAAATTCAGACAATTTGGAGCACTCAAGGTCATTCTGTCTCCCCTTGTTACAACCGTTCTAACAAAACCAAAAGTGCTTCAAATGGCACAATAAAAATGCACAACTGTGGCCTACAGGCAGATACAATAGCACAGTACTTTATTAGGGAAGACTTCAAAAGTGGAGACCAAGCCCTTGGTAAGCTGAATGAGCGGCCTACCATGATCCTGGCATATTAAAGCAGTCTCATTTCATAGGGAGCTTTCTTGCATTAGAATCAAAACAATATGGTGTGAGTGTGTCACATTTCTGAACAGAGACCCACTGGCTGCTCTTCATAATGAGGGAAAATTGTTTTCAATACAAGACATTAGAGGAGCTCCTGTATAGTGCGTAGAAATAGTCTATGTGGACACTTTGAATAAAATAAAAGTAGCTAATTTACTAAAGGAATATTTAATTAAAATATGGAAAATTATGTTAATATTTACTCACCCTAAAATGTTTTTCTACCTGAGAATTTCTACCTGGCTCTTGCCATATAACAACCGTTTATTTTGAGCACAAAACAAACAAACAAACATAAAAGTAGTCTTTAACATCTATGCCACACACTCAAAGATCGGTGCGAATATAATTTTTAAATTAAACAATCATAAAAAACAGATTGTTGTAAACCAGTCCATGTCATGCGTTTACCACATGAGAAGAAATTGAGTTTATTTTTTCTTAACAATGGAATTAAGGTACCTGAAGCTGTACTGTAAGAGCATGGTTTATTTCTTCTATTGAAAACAAAAGAAGATATTCTAAAGAACCAGACAGTCGACTGCACCCATTTAATTACTATGGAAGTCAATGGGTGCTGTCAATTGTCTGGTTACCAACATTCTTTAAAATATCTTCTTTTGTGTTCAACAGAAAGAAACTCATACAGGAACAACATGTGGGAGAGTAAATGATGACAACATTTTCATTTTTTGGGTGAAGTATCCCTTTAAGGTGGAGAAGGGGAGGAGTAGGGATGCTTAGAAGATGGTAAGATAAGACGCTGCTTGTATACCCATTGGAACACGATTGACTGGATTCCCGAACTTACTTCATGAACTTAATTTATCATGTCAACTTTTCTTGCTGTGTTTACTTATATTATGTGTATAATTATACTGTGCTTCATTATCTAAGGATGCGTTTAGTATTTGTGAATGCACCATGTACAATATGTAATATATAAATTCACATTATAAAGCTTTTTCATTTACGGTTACATTTGCCACATCTGAATTGTACAGTCTAGGTGTCAGGAACCTGACATCTGTCTGTGTGAACATTTATCATCCAATTTGATTGCAATACATTTAATTGACGGGCAGTTGAGACAAAATTTCAAAGTTTAGGCGAAATATTTTAAGTAAATGACCAAAAGGCTATTATCCCTGCTACATCTGATTCATATGAGCTGCGACTTGTTTTGAATAAAAGCACCTGCCGAATGAAGACATGTAATGGTTTGCGTCTGATTGCAACATGATATGTGAGTGTTTGTTTCTGCCAACATCCTGTCAAAAATACTGTGAAAAACCTTAGTTGAAAGCTGTAAAGAGAGCAGGAGTTCATTAATGGACCTGAGCATCAGCATTGTGAAACATCCCTGCTGCTAGTCTTTTCAATTCCAAATATTTTAAATCAAATAATCAAGAGAAACAAAGTGAGACACATGCACACAAAATACAGGCGTATTGTAATCGCCAGCAAATGTATACAGTATACAAAGGGCGTACACAAGGGAGCTCTCATCTGATTCTGTTCTGTACAAGGCTTTGAATTAGCCTGGAACATTGCATTTGATCCTCTACACGAGTCAAAACGAGCAGTGCTTTTAACAGCAAACTTCACTTGGAATTATATTTGATTGTAAGTCTTAATCAAGTCCAATTTGTCATAAACAGCCACTTCTAATTAGCTACATGTCTACATATCTTGCTTAATATATTTTAATTAATCTTGCTCATGTACTCCCTTAGAGGAATTTCAATGTGACTGCTCTTGCAGAGAATATGATACCAACAAGACAATGAACTACTGGGAATGTGTGTTAGGGGGCTGTCAAATCATGTGCATGTTGCATTAGATTAATTGCAATTAGGGTTAATTATGTTTTCAAAATCAAGCTCACGCCAGTGATCAGATGAACTATGCTTATTATGGGTTATATTTGTGGTTTAATGGAAAAAATGTGAATTCTAATTAAAAGTAATAAACAAATGTGACCATTGGTTGTGTTCTCTCACTTCAATCATGCCAAAAACGTGTCACCCAATAAACGGTCCCAGACAAGAGGGCTTATGCTCATACTTTTTAATGTATCACAATGAGCAAGAAACATACTTGATGAAATATTTTCAAAGGAGTATATTCAATTACCATCTACAATCAACTTAACTAGGACAACAAGGTTTTTGTGACAAAAGTTTCTCTTTAAAAGTCTGAAGTTCCATGTGGTTTATGTTTGTTAGTCTCCATGTAATTTGGTACAGTTTGGAAATCTTCATCATATAATTACAGTAACAAAAAGCTAACAAGACTACAGTATAGAAAAGACATCAAGAACAACATTTTTGGTTTAACTTGCTCTTTTTGTACATTGCAAGGCTGTAAGTTCTACCCTCGGATGGGCTACCTGGAGCCACAGAGCCGTGCTTGTGAGGCTCGGAGGAGGAGGAATAATTTGAGGAGAACGAAAGAGAAAAAAAGGAAACACAAAAAGCATCAAAAATGCTGTGGCACCAGGAGCCACTAAAGGAACAGGAAGCTCCAGCAGCAGTTCATCGTTGAAACTGGAGCAAATGTTTTTTTGTTTGGTTGCTTGTTAGTTTGGTTATTAATTTTGGTTGCTTCGCTTTTTTGTGTTTATCTGCTTCCTTAGGAATAACACCCAGGAAAATCCCCTCCCCTTGAACAGTAAAGTCATTCTTTATGGTTGGATGGAACCGGTCGACTCCACGCCAAGAGTGGAACCATGTGTCAGTCACTGAAACGGGCAGGAGGAAATGAAACAGGTAGCAAAACCGTGTACTGGGAGACAACATATGCGAGTGTTTGAGTCCATCCCGTTCAGAAGTGCAGAAAATGTCCAAGTAGATGCAGAGCCAGAGAGAGAAAAAGGAGATAAATTCCTCTCCGTGTCACATATGTCCACTGGTTGCAGAGTCCACTCCCGTCGGCATATAGTGTTAGTTAAGTAATGACTTGATATCAGGGGGCGTCGGCCCCGCCTTTGGCTCCCGTGGCCAGTTTTCTCAGCCTTCTCAGACATCTCAATGACATCTCTCAAGTTTCCCAGAGTTCGGTTCTCTTTATTTCCTTCTTTGTCGTTTCAAAGAAAAGTGTTGATGTCTTCTTTAAATATATCTATATCTGTATACATGTTTATTTTCACAGTGGGCAAAAAGGATGACCTCTACAGCAAAACCTGTGGTTTTCGTTCTCTCTTTGCAAAATGTCCACAAAAATCAAGTATCCCAATGAGAGTTGATGTATCTCAGCCACGTGTTGGATTAACCACAATAAATATACACTCATCAGGGGCACCAACTAAAGTTTTTCATGTTTTCGACTGCATTAAGCTTTGGCCACATTCATATAATTAATGAAAATAATAACTGCTCAGTGCTTCGGTATCCTCTTTCACCACATCACGCAATTATTGTGTTGAATATCAGACTTTTCAAACCCTTTACTGAAGATTCAGCTTTGCAGTTCAGTATGTTTTGGTGCGAAAAGAAAGTAGAAAATAGAATACAAAGTATAAAAACTCAGACTGATGCTGGCTCTTATGAAACACACACATACACACACACACACACACACACACACACACACACGCGCTCACGCTCGCACATACAAAGTCCATGCTGGCTGAAACAGTTGTGAGGAATTCTGCCCCACACGAGAGCCTATAAAAAACGAGAACACTTTGGAAGCAAGAGATACAACCGTGTCAAGACAAACAAATATGGAACATTGTAACACCATAAAGTGGCCAGAGAATGATAGAAAACAAATAGATGAGATTTCAATTTAAAGCTGGCATTGTAACATTAATTTATAAATGGACAACAACAAAAATCAAAGAAAATAAAATATACAGTTATATGATATTATCTGAGACCAAAACAATGAAAAGCATTCAAAAATAAACTATACAATAGCAGACTTCTCAAAAATAATTATGAACAATATTATAGATAACATGGATTGAAAGGAGTGGATCAGCTTGCAGATCAAATTAATCCAATTTCAATAGCATGCACACCAAATAACACCAAATCAAATTGTTCTGCAAGACGTAATGCTCGTTTACACACCAGGACGAGTGTGGAAATATGTTGCTAAAGCCAAATACATGTGTGCCCCCCTAAAGCATATTTTGCAAATTTAAAATGACTTGATTTTGCTAAATAAAATAAAAAGCAATTCCATTTACGAAAGGATGGGGGCCATTCTGATAAAACACAACCATTTCCATTGCAATGACTTGGAGTGAGGGACCTCTTTGGACACAACGGCATAATTCTACCTTGTCACCATGCAAAACAAGGGACACCTAAAAGCCAATCCTACTTTCCCCAGTCCTACAATGCTTTGGAATGAAAATGCCCATTACAGACCTGCAAAAGACATTTCATGCATGAAAATGGCTTTAAACCCTGCAGAAAACGAATTCACAGGAGGGAAGGCCGACTTCGCCAAACAAATAGCCTTTCGTTCTGAGGCTAGTTATAAAAACAAGAAGCATGATGACACCAGATCAGCTAGATGTGTAAGTACCAGACAGGTCGCAGTATGTAAATTTTTGGTAGGTAACCACTATAACTTGATCTAGTTCAATTGAGTAAAGTCATTTAATGGCTGCAGGGATTCTGTTCACTCTCAACACATGATAGTCAGAGTGAGGTGATTTTCAGCAATCCATGATGGCAGAGTTACACAATAACTTACAGTCACCTTAGAAATGGGATAAAATAGAATTATACTCAATTTGAATAAAAATGAAGCAGTCCTTGCTTAAGAAATTAAAACTCAGGTGTAGTATTTGGAATGCACTGTTACTTCTTACAAACATTATAGATCATTGGCTTTTAACATTGGTCTGTTCAAAAAAAAAAAAGGCTAAAATGTCCTTTGGAACATATATTCACAGTCTTCAAAGTTCCGTTTTTGCAACAAGGGAAAAAAAGATGTTGCAGGGGCAGGGAAATGGTTTATTTTTTGTTTCTTTTTTTCTTAAAGCTTAGCCAAAAAGCAAAAGGAGCATGCATCTAGGTATTCTTCCTTTCCAAATCTACATTAGCAGCAAAACATATGTCCTCAAAGACCAGACCTTATATATATATTCATTTTTTTTTTTTACAAAAACAAAACAAAAGCAAACAAAATGGATTTCATGTGTGACAGAAAAACTTCAACATAACGTCTATCTTACAAACTGCAATGGCTCTGTAACGGTGCTACTCCACAATGCAAGGACAAGGGCCCTTTTTGATTTTTGGTTTTCTTAGTATTTGACGTAAAAAGCCACCTGTCTGCTCGCAAAGAAGCAAAAACGGCAACTCTGATGCGTACTTCTTTATTTTAAAACTTTGTTTTCTTTCCTTAAAAACAGCAACAAATTTTCAAGTATAAAGAAGCCTCTTTTCTCATCTTTATGCACCAATGGTGAAAGTGTTAAGTCTTTGGATTTTCTTTTTGTTTTAAAGCGTGAGAATTATTATTATTATTATTATTTTTTCATTTTCATATATGACAACAAAAAGTTGAAATTATCATAATGCCTATAGCAGACTGCAGCCACATTACATGGGAACAAGTATCTGCTTTGTAGTGCTAAAGGAGAGGCAGTTATCTCCAAATCTACAAAGGCAGGGGGTACAAAAAGAAGAAAGAAAGGAGGAACAGATAACGACAAAAAGAGAGAAAGTCAGACAGTGGTAAGTGCACTAAGGTAACACAAATATAACTGAACAATTTTCGAACACACCCCAGATTTCTCTTCGGTTTTGGTCAATGCTGCACAAACCAAATTTGAGAAACCCTTTGTGACAAAGAGATTCAGCTGGGATACCAAAAATAAGAAGCTGAGAATTGGACAGAAATAGAGTAGAGATCGTTTCCTGCTCCTTAATCTAGTCTATTGGAATGACCAAGACAACATCAAATGAAGCGCCTTAAAGTTGGACGATACAAAAGCTAAATGTACACAAATATTTTTCAAACTACCATACTGTTTAAATTCATTTCCAATGCAACAATCTACTGAACACCAAAAATGTATATATCTATCATAAATACAGAAAGTTTTTTTTTTTCGTCAAAAAAAAAAAAAATCTTTTTCCCCCACCAAGTCTGCAATGCTCTTTGTGTCTGGGTAAAATGGGATTAGTAACTTTCCCATTAAAAAAACAAAAAACAAACAAAACAAAAAGTAATAATTAAGAAGGTTTAAAACCAGCAATTCAGCTACTCATTGAATGCCCAGAAACTTTTGTTGAGTTAGTATCATTTCTGAATCCTTTCTGCCAATAAAAGACATACAAAAACAGAAATGTCTATCATTTGTTTGGAACAAAATTAATAAAATAATGACTTTTTATAACACAAGAAAAGGTTGTGAGCAGTTGACCTGAGAATAAAATAGACATTACATTATTTTTCTTTTCTTTAGCAAGCCATTGGTATCTGAATGCTTAGATAGCAAGAAAACTGTAAGACTATTCTCCCATACAGTACATACTGGCTTTATGTGACTGTGCTATTAAGCGGAAATACTTATGCAAACAAGGGACAGCTTGTTGACTCGTTCTTTGTAGACAGGGTTATGGGGCCATTCAAATAATTTTGAGACCGTCCATTGCAATACAGCATTCCACTAGCAATAACCGACTGTTAACTGCTGTGATCTCTATTCATTTATATATATATATACCGCATATGTGCATATATGTATATATATCTATATATATTAAGAGTTGTAATAAACTAAAACCAGCATGTTGATATGGGAAAACAATCCACTAACATTTAAATTTTTGGTTACAAGCTTTGGAATTGCAGTTAGTCTTTACACATCTTTTCTGAAATTGGTTGGTATACTTTAAACATATTTTAAACATTGCTGCTTTTTTCATTTTTTCTTTTCTGTTTTCTTTTGTCTTCTGTTTTTTTTTCCTTTTTTTTTTTTTTTTAAATATTGTTCATCACTGAAAGCTTTTACAATCTGATGGAGTCCGATCCTACACTAGTGAGATTACTACTACAACTACTGCTGTCTTTGAGACAGCCAGGCTGTTGTGGCTCCTCCGCTGGCCTGCCCAGCCTGTCTGCTGACTTCTGACTCGTGTCAGAATCAGACTCGTCGGTAAAGACGTCTGTTGGTATCGAGGTCTGGACCCCTGAGGTGCTCAATGAACTTGAGGTAACCGTTGAAGGAGAGGAAACTGTAGGAAAAGAAGACAATGCAGACGAAGGAGGATTGGGCTTCCCAGCTAAAGCTCTGGAGAAAGGGGTCTGGGACCATGATTTGCCTGTAGCTGTCGTGTTGAGTGGGGTGGCTGTGAAGGAGGATGAGCTGCATGAAGATGCAGATGCTGATGAGGACGGTGTGGTGGCTGACGTTGTTGGCGGAGGAGATGGGGTGTTGTTTGAGTGAGTGGCAGACTGCGAGGTAGATGCGGTGTTAGGACTGGGGAAGCAGGCTGAAGAGTGAGGTAATAAATTAGTAGCGTGCTCTTTGGCATTTCTGGATCTCTTGATTGTTCTGTGTTTGTGCAAGGCTGAATCCAGGTGTTGACTGAGCGCTTTGTCCCCTTCTAGTGTGGTGTCACAGGCGAGGCAGTCATAAAGGCCGCCCTCTGCTGCATTCCCACTGTTGGGGACCCGAAGCAACATCTCTTGCAGGTTTGCCACAGACTGACCGAAAAAACAAATTGACTTGAGGTGGCTGATAGCTGCTTCCTCCTTGTTGAAGACAGCTTGACACTTGCGGCACGCCAGCCGATACTGAACTTTGGGGATGATATATTTGTCAAGATGGAGGTCTGCACCTTTGCCATCCACTTCATGCTGCTCAGTGGCTAGGTTGTTGTGAATGGAAGTAGTAGAGGATTCAACAGATGGAGTGCTCTTTTGTTCCTCTGTTTTTACTGAATCTTTGGCAGAGTCCTTACGGTCCACCGAGTTTTGTGAAGTTTGGCTTGCTTTGGGTTGCTGGATCTGCTGAAGCTGCCGCTGCTGCTGCTGAAGTGCCTCCTGTAGGCTCTGCTGATATTGCTGGTAATGCTGAAGCAAAGATCCGGGTGACAGCCCCATCAGGGCCTGTGATAAAGCTGGGTTGTAGGGGAAAAGACTTTCCATGCCATACATGGGCTGAAGATATCCACCTTGAAGGGCACCTGGTATCTGAGGGGCATAATACGGAGAGAAGCCAGGCATAAAGTAGGGCAGGAACTGACTTGTTAGTAGAGCTGTTGGATCTGAAGCTAAAGCTGCTTGTAGAGCTTGAAGTTGGGCAGTATCGACCACATACTCCATGCCAGGTGTTGGCATTGAGGTGGCCGGAACAGCAGTGTCTGGTTTTTCTTTCTTGGCACTGGCAGCAGAAGTGGAGGGAGCGGGAGTAACCCCAGCTGAGGATGGTGTGGGGGGTTTCTCAGCCTTCTCCTTGGGTTTCTCTTTCTCCCTGGCCCTCTCAGGATCACGATCTTTATGAGCTTCATGTCGAGGGCCTGGCTGGGTCATCAAAGAGTTTGATGTAGATGTGGTGGTAGAACTTGAGTGGGCAACAGATGTGCTGGCCTGAGCTGGGCTGGGCGAGGCCAATGAAGAGGAGGAAGGGGTCTTGTTGGGTAAACCAGATGTGGGGAGACTTGGTGAAGGTACACTGGCACCAGGCATGTTCAGGAGGTTTGGAGGTTTTGGAGGGGTTAAAGCTGCAGAAATTGACACAGAGAAACACAACATGATAATGAATGCTGCAATATACTGTAAATCTCAGAGTTAGTAGTCAGTTTTATAGCTTTATTAAGTCTTACTCATACTAGAGAGTAAATGTGATGACATACCTGAGTTAGATGAGTTAAAGCCTGGTATGGAGGGACCACCAACACCTGGCAGGAGAACAGGGGGGATCCCCTGTAGATTTGGGTAACCTGACTGAAGGTTCAAGGCTTGCAAGGCAGTTGTGTCAAACATCCCTTGTTGCTGCATGGCTTGTTGTTGTGCTAGTCCCAAGACCTCATTTGCTTTCTTGATACGATCCATCTCCTGCTGCGCCATTAGCTGACGAACTGTTGCTGGATCAAAGTACTCTTTCTCTTTATCAAGCTGGCTTCCAATGGTATCCTTTACTTTGGATATGTGTTGTTGGGAAAAGATGTGGTCTCGCACTGAGAGACGAGCACTGTATTTAACACCACACAAAGAGCATTCCGTTTTAGGTCCCTCGTAAGAAGTCTGGTTGATACCAAAGTGCTTAGCCATGCTGAGCTTAGCCTTCTTTTCCTTAGCACGCGCATTTTGAAACCAGACCTGAACAACTCTCTTTGGAAGTCCAATGTCATTTCCAAGTACCTCACACTCCAGCATGGTTGGAGTCCTATAATCATTAAAGCAGGATTTGAGCAGCTTAAGCTGAAGATTAGTCATTTGTGTTCGGAAGCGCTTTTGACCAGGCCTGTCTCCACTATCAATGCTTCTGCTTCCAGAGGCTCCTGGACTTGGTGAACAAGGGTCAGCCAGACTAGATGTTTCACTGTAGTCTATAATATTTTCATTTTCAAAGTCTTTTGTGTAGTAGCTTGTTGCAGGGCTCACCAGTCCTGAGGACATCTGTTCATCATTCTCAATTGAGGGGACTGCGCCCCCAGACTTTGAGAGGTAATCTCCACTGTTATGGCTGTGCTTTGCATCAGCACTGTCATTGTCAATGTTTGCCTCATCACCTGTGGTAGTGTCAGTGATGGCTGTATTTACAGAGGAACAATCATCATTATCAAGTTTATTCTGATCAAAGTTTGTGTTTACTGAGGAAATGGTTGGGCTTTCAAAGTCCTCCACTCCTTCAACCTTGATAGATGTTGGGCTCAGGAGACCCCTAGGGGACAAGTCCATGCTTTTGCTCACAGGCGACAGCGATGAACATTGCGCATCATTGTTAGACTGGGCAAGATGAGCATAGCTGGAGATATCCAGAGGATCCATCTTCAGCTGCATGGCTTCTTGTTCCGGTAGCAAACCAGAAAGAGCTAGGTTGTAACCAGCACGTTTAGCCTCATGCCAGTGGCGTGAACGGATATGGGCCTCGAGGGCAGTTTTAGCTTTGAATAGGGCTCGACAAAATGGGCACCGTCGGTGGGCTTGAGCTGGCCCAACTGCCCGAAACTGCCCTTTTCTTTCTCTAGCTCTTGTGTTTTGGAACCATACCTGTACCACCCGTTTTTTAAGGCCCACTTCGTGAGCAATGTGGTCCAGCATTTTACGAGTAGGATTGGAATCAAGCAAATATTTCTGGTACAGAATCTCTAGTTGTTCTGGTGTAATAGTGGTTCGGAGGCGTTTGTCTCGTTGTGGCTCCTCTCCACTATTTATGCTATCACTCTCTCCTGGACTAGTTCCAGCCTTCTCCTCCAACTTCCTCTTCAGGGAGTTCATAGTGGATGTAGGCGTTGATGGGGAGGTGGCAGAGTTGCTGGACATCTGGGGTATTGCGCCTGCAAGGAGCTGGCTAGCAAGCAGAGGATTGCTAGGATCAAATAACATGAAGGACATGTCCATTGGGCGATCCAAAAATTGAGGATGAATGAACTGATTCTGGACACTCAGGAAATGAAGTTGCTGGTGTTCCTGCCAGTGTTCAAATGAAGGGAAGGCAAGTTTGCACTGCTCACACTGGTACGGGATCATTTGCTGGGCCAACTGCTGCTGTGAGGCAGAGGCTAAATGAGAGTTAAGGGCCATGTGGGAACTCTGGGAGGTCTGACTGGTATGCGAAACGGAAGGACCACTATGCTGTTGCTGCTGGGAGAGGGACGGTGAAGAAAGCTTTGAATTCTTTGGGACTGCATGCATCTTTTCCTCTCTTTGCGGTCTCTGCTGTGGTGTCTCAGATTGATGACTGGTTTCCTGTTTCAAAGTGGTCTGCTCTCTTTGACCCAATGATGCTTCTGCAGAGTGTTTTGATTTTTCATCAAAGGAGTTTGATGTGTTAGCTGGTTTAGGCTCCTCCTTTTCAGATGATGAGATGTGAGAGAATGCAGAGGATGAAGGAGGAAGAGGGCAGAGGCTTGAGGATGAGGGCATTGGTGTTTGACCTGATGACCCAGATGGAGTATAGTATTCATGGGAGAGATCCATAGAGTCCTCATTTAGGCTGTCATACTGCCCGTCTTCCTCCTCGTCTTTGTAACAGAGCTTCTTTTGGTGTTTAATAAGGTCAAATATGCGCTGGAAAACCAGGCTGCACTTCTTGCACTGATAGTTTAAGTTGGTTGTCCGAATGTATCGGTCATTGGATAACTCGCGTCGGTCACCTTCTTTACTCCCATCTCCCTGGTTCTCATAATTTTTTCGGGCTTTTTGCCTGGCATTTTGGAACCACACAACAATGACTCGAGTTGGAAGGCCCAGAAGATTGGATAACTGCTCAAATTCATCATCTTTAGGATAAGCATTAGCATCAAAGAAATCTTGTAGTACCCTCAGCTGGTAGTCTGTGAACCTTGTCCTTGAGGACCTCTTATTTCCATATGATTCATGTTTTTGAGGCTCAGGGGAGGGTGGCCTTGAATCAATTTTGGTATCTTCAAGAGTTGTAATTGGAGGGTTGTTAAAGTTATAAGGTGAGTCTTTGTTGCGTTGTCGCTCTTTGAAGAGTGTGTTACGGAACCAGTGCTTGATGACTTTCTGTGGAAGTCCTGATTTATCCGCCATTTCCTTTATTTGTTCCTCATTGGGTGAATTGTTGATATCGAAATATTGGCGGAGCACCCTTAGCTGGTCATCTGTGATACGGGTGCGGGGTCTCTTATTCTGTTGCTGCAACATGGCAGGGGTAAGCTGCTGTTGGTAGAGCTGGGCCAGATCAGTGGCCAGACTAGGCTCCACTGCTGGCAGTTGGGAAGGAATCTGAGAAGGCATTGACTGGAGTGACATAGGCTGCATCATAAGGGGAGAGAATATAGGGAGATCCATTGGCATTTGAATTTGGGCCATTGTAACTGAAGGCTGAGGGGTTGGAGCAGTTGGTGGTGTCAGAGTAGGAGCAGAAACAGGTATATTTGGTGTTGGTACCCTCTGGGGAGGTGGAGGTGGAGGTGGGGGTGGAGGCGGAGGGGGAGGCTGAGCAGCTTCGGGTGTCTGAGGTCTCAATGGGTACAGCTTGTCATATTGTTCCCTGTACTCTTTGGCAAATCTTTCTAGGAATCTGAATGGAAAGAAAGCCTGGTGGATATGCTCCTGGTGACTCTTGAGTATCAATATGTTGGAAAAGAGTTTACCACAAGACTCACACTCCAGCTTCTCTAATCCTTCAATAGGGTCAACCACTCTTGTGATACCAGCTGGCCCACTGCATCCTGGCAGAGATCCTGTTGGCTTTCTTTGTGCTTTTTGCTTGTTCTCATTGTACTGAATTACTAACTCAAATCCAAAATTCTCTAATAGGGCTTTGGTGGCATTCCCTCTGGCATCTGAGGCAATCCTTGGAGGAGGAAATCCAGAGTCATGGTTTACATTTACTACAGCTTGATGAGCATCTTTCTTTTCTTTGGACTTGTCTGACATATCTTTCGGAACGTGATCCTCTGTTTTATCACTAATTTCTTTTTCTTTTGGCAGCTCTCTTTCTTTCTCACTGTGAGGCGATGGCTTTGGCTTTTTGTCTACGGGGTGAGAAAGGGCACTCTGTTGAAGTAAAGCCATTTGACTCGATCCTTGGGAGTGGGTATGAGCTTGGTGCTGTTGCTGAAGGTGGTGGTGCATAAGCTGTTGTTGTAAGCAGCTCTGCTGGGCCTGTTGGACAGAGTTTTTCTGTTCTTCCAACAGTGAAGCAGTAGATCCACTCAAATTCATTGAAGAGCTACTCAGGTTCATTTCTGGATTCAGTTGAAATTCTGCCCCAGGAATGTAAAAAGGAAAGAGCAGCTGCTGTTGCTGAAGAGGGAGAAGAGCATCTGTTGTCATGGGGAAGTGCTGGAGAAGAGGGTTAAAAAGATGGGACTGAAGGAGAGCAGCTTGCTGGAGCTCTTGTTGGAGCTGAGCCTGTGCCTGTGCTTGAGCCTGGGCCAACTGATGCTGCTGTTGCTGAAACTGTTGGTGATGACTCCTTGAGGAGAGTATATCTGCAAATTTCTTCTTTTTCACTTCATGATTCTCTGAAGGTGAGGAGTGACAAGCTGAATTACCCAAATTCTCAACATTGTGAGAATGACTTGATAGATGATTTCCTCCCATGGTGCTCTGTGTTGTTTGAGCTCCTGCTGGGGAGCTGCTGCTGTTGCTGCAGCTGGTAGTTGTGTGGGAGTTAGTGGCTGGGATAGGGCTTGGGGTTGAAGTGCTATTGGAAGTGCTTCCGCTTGGGCCACTACTGCTAACAGCACTAGAACTGCCGCCAGCTGCTTCAAGCTTTGCTGCCCTGGCCTTGGTTTGATGAAGAACAGAGCGCATGTGAATCTCCAGTGTAGAGCTCTGGCTGTATGCTACATTGCAAGTGCTGCATTTGAAGGGTTTATTATCAGGGCTGCTTGTAGGCTCTGGCTGTCCGGTGGTGGATTCCTGTAGGGCCCTTTTGACTTTGTGCAAGTGAGACACAGAGTTGTAGTGTACAAGAAGGATATTCTTTTGAGTAAATGACTCTTTACAGACTGTACACTTGAAAGGACGGGATGGATCTAGAAACTTCTCCATAGTAAAGTTGGGGCCTTTCCTAAACGGCAGGGCACGTTTGGGTTCAGATCCAGAATCCTCTAGCAAAGATCCAGAGTCACTGCCAGTTGGGCTTTGCTTTTCCTCAGGGTCACTTTCGTCTCCCTCTTTATCATCATCAAGAATACCTCCCTGGTCCTCTCCAAGTGAGGGATCACCCATAATCATTAGGTCTCCATTCATCAGTAAACCTCCATAGAGCTGCTGGATGTCAGCTTCACTCAACTCCAGGTGACTGGTCTCCAGATGCTTCTTAAGCGCCTGTAGAGTCCTAAAGCTGCGCTGGCATAAACAACACATTGTGGCTGCTCTGATTACATGGTATTGGGAATGCAGCTGAAGTTTCTCTATTGTCTTGAATGCCAAACTACACTGGTTGCAGCGATATTTATAGACATGACGATCAGAGACAGGCAGTTGGGGCCTTTTATTGTGGATCTCATTGAAGTGCATCTGAAGGGCATTGGATGATTTAAAGACTTTGTTACAGCCCTTTTTCCAACAAAGGAAACCAGTGGAATCGTCCCTTGAAGGCTGTTGTTCCTCAAGAGGAGACTTGCGAGCTTCAGTGGTGTCTAAAGCCAGACAAACTCCTTTTTCTGGCTCAGCATCTGCCACCTCTGCAATCAAAAATAACAAACATTACACTTCTGATAATACATACATATGTACATGTTTTTAAAATGTGCTTTCTCAATTGCACAACATTCTAACCTGTTTGTTTCTTAGTGTCATCAGAGTTTGAGTTGGCAATGGATGGAGGTGCGGTTTGAGTATCTTTCTCTGGTCCAGGGACTGGCATGAACATGCTTGCTGGCAGTACTTCTGATGCTGCCACCTGGAAAAATAAAACATAGTAGTTGTCACGTTAATTATATGCCTTAAACAATAGCCTAGAACAACTCAAATTAATGTAAAGGAAAAGCACAAAGGACAAGGACACTGAAGTGTTTTTTACTATGCATATCATATACTATTGTATCATATTCAGTAATTTCTTTATTGTAAAAAAAAAGTATATAAAAGAAAAAGATAAACTGACAGTGGTACAGGTGAAAAATGTGCTATAAACATACTTTGATTAGATAATAATCTTATTTGAACTGGTCACAAATACATTTACAGTCCCCCTCTTTCACACAAGTGACTTAATTTGCCATCCATGGAATTTGCACTTTGATCGCTGATGGTGTCTTGTCATGCTCTGCGATAGTTCTCCTGCTGCAGCCAATTAGTGTGATGGGCTGAGTGGTCTACCTTGGCCAGTTGAAAAGCTTATTAGAGAGCCTAATTAAATGAGTCTTCCACCTCATAAAATGTGCTTTTCATTCCAATAGAAAAGCATCTTGCAATGTTGAAATGCCGTCATTCAGTCTGGAATTCTGGGTAATACAACAACTGTTAATTTCTGGATAATGATCAGCACTCTTAATTTAACATACAGTGCTCATTAATGTGTTTTTCAGCAACCATATTATAATCTAAATAATTATGCAAATTATTAATTGAAACAAAGTCATTAATAAAATTTTTTAGATACATTTAAATGTAAGTAGATGGCAAACAGCATGTTTTTCAGTCAATTTAATTAGACATTTTTAAGTAGTAAAGAATATTGTTGTGATAAAGGTGCACCGAGGGTTAGCTAGCACTTCAAAGGTTGAAGTTAATCAAGTGTGAATGACAGCAACCTCCTCTCTATCTTTTAAGTGCACATGCGTCTCCATGCATGGCTCTTACACTCCCGTTATCTCTCTCTTTCTCAGAATAATAATAAAAACAGATTCATTAACAGGCTCCTATTTAACAGTAATCACTGATTGAGATTGGAAAAGGTTGGGAGACGAGCCACTGTGTGCCTCTCCTTCCTTCAATTAACTTCCCAAACTGAACAATCAGCCTCACTCATCATGCATTTCAATACCCCATCTCACCAATATATCCCCCTTCTGACTCTCTAGTGCTGTCTCTCTCTCTACATGTATATTTTTTAAATCCCCTGTTTGTGCCCTGTCTCCCCATGAGACAACCAATTCTATTTTGCTCACATCAAACAATAGCTTCATGTCTGTGGGAGTTTGGATTGTATTACTGCATTGAAAATTTTTTTTCCCAACAAAAAATAAATCGTATATGAACATACAGTAACATCCTTCAAACTTAATATACTGTACATCATGATATAAGTTAAGTTAATGAGGTCATGTTAACCAAAAACGTCTAATTACCTGTTAGAGACCTAGGCAAACATTGTATCATTACATGGCTGTTTTATTGGTTTTCTGAGATCTGGAGCTGTTTTATAGTGGATTTAAAACCTAATCACATTCCAACTCAGCCAGCAGCTTTAACTAAGTGCCATCAAAGTCCCACGTAACCTAACATCTTTGAGTCTGAAACTCTGAGAAATAATCAGTGAACCAGAGCAGTTCATAACCATCTGGTTACTGCAATCAAAATCACACTGGGCAAAATGTAGCAATCTTTTTTCTGCTTTCTAGGTTCCTCCCTAACCCACTCTCCTCCTAAATGAAAGTGTTAAGTGATTGTGACCAGTATGGAGAATTCCAGAAACAAAACATGCCTGTGATTAACATTACAAAGTGGACTGTTTCTAGACAACTGCATCATTAGGCAAAGAGCGCAGAGTGCTGAGAGTATCCCAAGGTCACTTTTAATTTGGACCGTCTAATTGGCAAACATAGTTCCAAATGGCTATCATCTAGCCAGACTCAGAATTAATGAAGCACAATTATTTTCATTACCCCTATCTTAGACAGACAGAACATTAGACATAGAGTGAGGAAACGAGGGAGGGAGAGTGAGAGAAGAGGAAGGAGGAGGATGTAGGGTGAGTGAGAGTGGTAAAGAGTGCATCTTTATGCAATGTTTGCAAGAACTAAAAGTCACCTGATTCAGAATTCATTAAGCTTGTCTGCCTGACATGAGCAACAGGATAGAGTACCTCTCTCCATCTTTCGTTACTTGTAAAAAAGTGCTGGTTTTAATGTGCATTGTATTAGCTGTGTTAGTTTCTCTCATGCGCCGCACTTGTACAGCGCTCAGTGCATTATTACCTCTATAAAAGAAAAAATATTGCCGTCTGGCCTCTACTAATGTGTTCACCATTTGCTTTCGGGCTGGGGAAGTGGAGTTGCCTTCACAGAATTTAGAGTGATTGGCCAAGCAAGCGATTCAAACTCCACAGGCAAACTTACACGTAATTATTTCACTGCTAAATTTGGTGGGGGGGGAAAAACCCATGAAAGCAGGGTAGTCTCAGTAGAAGCTGAAATGGAATAGGGTGAGTATTCTCTGAGGAACCAGGCAGAGTAGGCTGCTGGAGGCCTGAGCGCTCTGGGACTAGAGAGGTGGAAATAACGTAAAGGGATGATGTAAGTATTACTGCTTATAGAGAGTGCCTGGAATACAAATGACCTTGGTAATCAGAAGAGGTTTTTTTAATTTTTCCACTAAACCGAGAACATTTCTTCTTAGGTAAAGAATTACAATATTTATCTACTTTTTACAAAACAAACGGTTTCTTCTAATCAGCATTGAAATTAAATGGAGAGTCCACTGGTTCACAGATATGTTTTGGCCTGACAAGGCCGTAGTAATCTTAGTAAACTGTCTTCTAGAGTTTCAGAGATCTCAACAGTGTCACAAAATGTTCCAACATCTGTCAAGATGACGCCTGTAATGAATAGTGAGATATTTCAGTACATTTCTATGCTAACAGAAACATAACTGGGATCTCCATTAAGACCCCTGAGGTATGAACGAGCAAAAAAAACTTCTGGGACAATAACCATCATGCTAATCCCTGCTAGCATAATAAAACATGGAAATTATATTGGCCATAAGAATTCCCAGTCAGTGTTACACCCAGCCATGTCCATGCTTTTGACTCATTTTGAATATACAGGATTCCCTAGGGCCATATGGCAATGATCTGTTTCTTTTGCCATTTTAATTAAGCCTTAAAATGTCATCAATTAAATAAAAGGAAACAACCTTCGGTCCACAAAGGCAAGGTGAGTAAGAAACTGTGAGTCATCTGTTAGGTTAATGCCTGACATGATCACTACTGAACATTGGGTAGTGTGTAAAAGCATACGGCCTTCGCAGCACACAATAGAACCTTCACTATCATCTCACATTAAAAACAAAAGATTGCTGAGAGAAATTAACTTTGATGAATAGATATCTATCAACTAGAAATTATTAGTTAGCCTAAGGTTCTTTTGACTGGGGAGGAAAGCTTGGTTGAATGTATTGGACATTCATTAGAGGAAACAAATGTAAGCATATTAATTCTGCAGTGGTAAATACATTCTGGAGTAACTTACAGTGGCAATAAGTTTTTCGACGCAGTCTGGTGCCACACTGTGGAGGTGGGTAAGATGGAACTGCAGGTGGACCTTGTTGTTGAGCATGTCCTGGCACAACGGGCAGCGGAACATGGGCTGCACTGAGTGCTGCGTCATCACGTGCATTCTGAGCCGGTTCAGATCTGTGTTGCTGAACTTGCAGTAGGGGCACTGGTACATCTGTACAATGACAAGAAGGCAGAGACAGAATATTATTTTCTTGAGAAAAGTGGTCAAATCAAGGGCAGAGAAAGACTCTCATCTCCCATGCAGAGAGCAGTGAGAGGCAGACACTTTAAAGAGCTCTCATCTGTCAAAAATCATATTGATTTTTCACCTTTTGCACAATTAGCACTGCAAGAGCAGCAGAACAGATGGAGAAATATAATATTTTTAGAAAAAAATGCATGCATAATTTAGGCCAGCTACATTTTACTACTCTTTATTGAAAAGGGCTGAAAACAACATCCTTAGATATTTTGTTAACCAATGGGTACAGTTAATGAGACCTACATGCCTGGGGATTAGATTAGGTCTTTCTGAATCTACTTCACAGAAGCAGACAGAGACAATTCTAAATGTTTCATAAAGGCTGTAGATTTTCCTCCATACCTGCTCTCCACTGCTCTTCTCAGCGGTCCTGGGTCGTTTCGACGAGAGAGGGCTTTCCGCTGCCTCGGATCTCGAAGAAGGCCGCTTGGAGGGGACCGGGGAATCTGTCTGATCCCTCTCCGATTGATTGGATGCTGCTATAGACACACAAAAAGATGCATACTTATCAAAAAACACAGCACCAATTTGGCAGTCAGGGCATACAATCAATCAATAATTCAGGCTTTACAAAAATGAAATGCAGTAAAATAGTTTTGTGCAGTATGAGAAGCTGTACTGCACAATGAAAACATTGTACCACAGTAAAAATGGCTTTTATGAAGCCTACTATGTTGAGCTTATCAAAGCAGACTAAAAAGCAGATCGGTAATAATAAATTAACTTGCTATTATGTTAGTGTAACCTACAGTAAAACTTCACTGAATGCTGAAACAAAGCATAGTTCTTCCCCTTCAGTTTGACCAAGAACCATGTAATAATAAGACACATTATTTATAAGTATATTCTCATGTTCTGATATAGCTACAATAGTGTGGGAAGACAGGACCTGGAAATTTAGAAACAGTCAGTAGTACTGTTGTAGTAATGTGGACACAGTATTACAACAGCTCTCAGGACAAGTGTTCATGTAGTGCCGTAGTACATGAGTGGTAATGGGAATTAAACAACATATTACTGCAGCTTTCTCTATTTCAGTGAAAGTAAGGTAAACAGATGCTGTGCATGTGGATCAAATCCGACTTGTGTCATATCATCATATACTATGCTTTCTCTTCACTTACAATGTCGATAAAATTGAAAAAAAAAAAGGATGTAGCATAACTGCAGTTTATATATGCAGTGATATATATAGGCATTGAATGGGAATCAGCCAGGCCAGTGGATTGCTAAGGCAGGATGCTCCCCCTCCAAACCAATGTAGTCCTTTAACCGCTCCTCCCATGGCACTTAGAAGAGGCAGTGTGCAATGCTTTGACGGCTTGTCTCTCCCTATGTTGGATGTTTAGGACATCAGACACCGGCACAGACATCTAATCAAAACATTAGTTTGCCACGGTGAGCAGCTTTAGGATGCATGCTCTTTCAGATGAAGCCATTTGAAGTGTGGCTTCAGTGAAGGGATTCGCCCAACTTGAAAAGAGTCAAATATACCACAGGCAGCTTCAAAATGTATCAAGAAGAAAGAGTTATGTTCTGGTTCCTATTTCGATTCTTTTTCCTTGTTTATTTCCCCTTTTCATTGAAATTCAAAATTACTTTCAATAGTTAGTTTGGTTTTCTGCAAATCTTATAGTTTAAAGTTTCACATTTTCTTTAGTGTTTAAAGAAAAAACTCTGCCAAATACGTTAGTCAAAAGCTAAAATTGAAGTTATCACTATTGGCATGGCTCCCTCATTTATTCAAGTATGTTAACGCCAACATTTTTACGCAAGCTAAATTTCACATGTTGTTGTCAGTTAGCTCTACTTAAACTGCCATTTATAGCTAGCTATCTGAAAAATAACACATAGTTCAATGTGTGCTAGTCTTTTCACTTTCTATACTGGCAGAGTGAATCGTAAAACCAACAGGCCTAGAGCTCAGCTAACCAGAATGTATCTGGGAACAACAAAATAACAACAAACCTGATGAAAACAAACTTGGGGTGGCAATACAGAGTAATCAGAGCTCCTAATAACAATAAAAAAAGGCTTGTATAAAATGTAAATCCACTCTCAGCCAGAGAGGAGTCAAGAGAACACACTGTTCACACTGCTAAGGAAAAGAATTCACAGTGAAACTTAAGACGCCCTTCTCTCTCGCCGTCCCATAACAAGGCTATAAAGAGTTAAATTTGGCATGATTTGTCCAGTCCTGAAAGGGCAAATTGAGAGCAGGGGATTGTGGGGAGGGGTGTGGGGGTCAGTTTAAGCTGGGCTGACCATGTTCCTTGGGAAGGCATTAAAGTGTCAGGTCCAATCAGGGCAGGGCAGCTGAGAGCAGGCTTCAGTGGGGGGCCCTACTTTGGGGAACGCTGCCTGATGCAGCTCCCAGAGACTCCCCCAATCAGCCAGTGCTGCCCTATTAGGTCCGGTCATGGCCAATCCCATTAGACACATCCACCAATAAACAAAGGAAATGTTAAACAAAGGAACCTCCCTTTCTTTGCCATTAACCTTCACTCTCAGTCTTGGCACTGTCCACTTCCTCCTTACTGCACTGCTCCTATTGACAGTGACTGTGTCTGTGGCAGTCCCTTGACTCTTCCTAGCCTCTCAATTATCGTGTGCTTGTGCACCTTCTTTCAGGAAACCTCCTTCCATGTTCCTTGCAGGACATGTTCCTGGTTAGTAACCAAATTGTCCACCAAAACACATAGTTAGAGTTATTCGTACTACAATAAAACTGTAGAAACTGTCATTAAAAATGAATTCCTTCAAAACTGATACTGCTAATTTGAAGGCCAAGTTATATTATTGTGTTTTAAAAGTACTATGGTGTTGTGGTGGAAGCATGGTTACCATGGTACATTTTTGTTAGCAAGTGCAGAGAGTAAGACAAGTGGTAAGACAAATTCTCGACTGAATCGAACTCAAGTTCGTTTCCCCCTTTGATGCGGATCTTTTGGGCAGGTGTGAATACAGCAATCACACTCAGGTGCGGACCAAACAACTGTACCGATACCCAGCTGAAGAGGTGGTCTCGGTCCGGTTCCAAACGAATTCTGGTACGGTTCGTTTAAGGTGAATTTCTGTCCAAAGAATGGATAACCTTAGCACACATGTGGTTTTGTTTTCATTTTTTGGTCTACTTGCAAAAAGGCCAGTGTGAAAAGGAACCACACCAAACAAAAAAATTCAACATTGTATTTGCTCCAGACCAAAGCAAGAGAACTAGCAGACTTTCCTGGTGTGAATACACCCTAAAACAGAGAAAATCAGCTAATGCTTCTATGCTAAATGCAATTAAGATAAATACATGTAAGCAAACCAACAAAATAATTGCCTGTGACTCTAAGTGTGATTGAAAAGGGGCTAGGTACACTCTTTGGGTATTACTTGGTAAATGTTTTTATTGTAAATTCTATCTAATAGACTATTGCAAGTGAATGGCATGAGGTCAGGGGAGCAGCTGCCTGCCGGAGGCCTGCAGCACGTGTGGAGGGGAGAGCAGCCCGCTGCCTCTGGGCATAGCCGCACCTCGTCACGCCCTGTTAGGACTCCATAAATCTGATCAATTGTTTGCTTTTAAAAAGCCCCAAAAACCCACTTCTGCCACCAAACCCCCGTGACTAAAGCCCAGCTACCGTATCCTGTTTTCTGTTGTCAAGAGACGGAGGGAGAAGCGCGGGGGAAAACATCATCACAGAGCACGCTGGAACAAAATGGAGACCAATAAAAAGGCGAAGAAAGCGGACTGTTGGCATGTGCAACGCGTGTGTGTTCGGCACGGTTGGGCGGCCGCAGGAACATGCCTCGACATCTGAGCAGGTCAGATCCGTTATTAGAGATCATGACCAGAAACTGAGGGCGGGGGTCTCTCTGTCGCTCCCACCCCTCTCTCTGGTCTCTGCTCATGAACCTGGCTATGTGTGTCAGGCTCCAGTATGTTTACTGTGTGCTAGTGGTTGACCAATATGGGTTTTCAAATGCCAAATCTTAAAAAGCAGGGTATTATAAATGTAAAAGGAGATGAACAAAAAATTAATTAACCTGAACAAACATTATAAAATATATATTTTTAAATGTATATATATATATACAATTTTTAACTCCTTCCCCACCATTGATGGAATTTTCCAAATCTCAGAATCAAAATACAGGCAAAAAAGGAGCAGAAAGATTGCTTTTGCATGTTGTAGTCTTAGATTTTTTTTTCTCAGCTTTTTGTTAAAAATGTTGCTTTTTTTTTAAAACTTACCCACAATCAAGTGTTGATAAAGAAAGCATGAAGCTATTTTTTTTTTTTTAAAGCAGAGGCTCTGTTCTTTCTTTTTGATATTTTGCATGTTTGGATATTCATGCCTCAAACTATTCTGGTGGCTATGACATTTTTGTGTAAATGATCAAAAACACTGGCGGTGGCTGCCAACTTAAAAAAAAAAAAAAATATTCCCAGATCATAAAACCTAAAATGTCTAAAAAGCATTATTATTGTCAATATTTATTAATTTTCAAATGCTAAAATATTGACATACATGAATCATCTCAAAATGGTACAATTTTGGCTTAGTTTCATTTTTTTTTTTTTCAAAATGGTAAATGACTAAATATTGACCTGCACAAATAATCTAAAAATGGCAAAATAGCGGCCTTATGCGTACACTGATAGAATAACTGATATTTAGTACATATCAAAAATGGATTTTGCCCTCACAGAAACAGTGTTACACAAAAATGACTAGTATTAGTTTTAGTTTTTTTTTCTGGAGGTATTTTCCCGTATTTAAAGGAGTGGTAACTACATCAGTCTTCTCGAAACCATCCTACTGTGGTATCTGTACATCTGACCTCAATTCTACCATTCAGCAATAGACCACGCTTGCAGCAAAACCCACAGAGACAGCGGCAACGCCCCTACTTTCATCTGACATCACAAAAGCCAAAGGAGAAGCAGTGAAAAAAAGTCTTAAAAGTCAATTAGGTGATTATTAATTCATGGACTTTTCCGTAAGCAGGAGGTCTTTGTTCTGGAGTGTCCCGTAAGTGAATTGGACTTTGGCACCTTTTCTCAAGCCTTGGAGCTGAGCAGCATTTCTCAGCCAGCCAGAGGAGGCTGTCAGTGCTGAGTGCTAAGCCTCTAAATCAGAGACGTGAAGCGCTTTCATGGAAGGGAGCAACCGGACAAGTGTGCGACTGACACGAGCAGGACAGCAATAACGCAACAAGTCCTGCGCCACTGAAAATGTCCACAAATGTAACCACAGCTGCCATCATATCATTACCCAGGTGTCCTTGGGAAGTCATCTCCTACGAGACTAACTGGACACTGCAAGTGGGCGGACAGGGAAAGAGTAGAAAAATTATTTCCCCTGGCATATGGAGTGCATCATGTGCATTTGCGAATGTGTTCTCAGCAGATGTGTTTCCAAGAAGGCATGGACGTCAGGTGTAACGTCAGGTGATCAATTCATCCTTACTTTATCCAGCCCAGCTTTTGCTCCTAAATAAAGGAATGTCTATACTTGGACATAATGAGTCCTACAAAAAGCCTGACCACTTTCCAACACAATAAGCAGGAGCCCATCAACATGCTCAATAGTGGTTTATAGATGGTTTGGTTCTAGTCTACATTGAAAAAAAAAAAAGGATTTTATTCAGGTTGTATATTAAGATTATATATGTCTTATATATTTAATTTTGACTATATTTCTTACCCCATTGATAGACTTCTTTTTTTAAGTATAAATTCACTTAATTTTCACGTATTGGCATATTTCTGCCCTCAGCCATTTGACATCCCCCATTGAAGAGAGGGGTAGGGTGAGCAGTTGCTCATTATCATTTAAAGAGACATGCACCGAAACAGGTCACTGTGAACAAAGCTGTTTTTGAGGAGGTAAAAAGGGTGTTGTTTTACACAACCATTGAGGAATTTTAACCAAAGAATATTACAAACTTTACATGAACACCCTAAAGAATCATACCAACTTGTAGAAAATGGACATCCGATGGTCCCTTTAACAATGTTTAGATATCTGTACTGGAAAGAAAGTACTAAGGAAGAAAATAAATTTTTGCAGTACGGTCCTTCTGAGTAAGCTGGTTGACCATGGAACTAGCTGGTTACTAGTTAAAAAGTCAGAACAAGAACAAAGTTTAGAACAACGCCATCCCATGCTTCTCTTTTCAGGAGGTCAAACCTCCTCCATCGTTCTCTTGTCTTTCCCGCTTTTCTCCCCAGACCTCATGACAGTTCTCTTCCTAGTCCCTCAGCTATTTAACCATTAATACAAAAGAGCGGTCCAACTCCCTAGCGCTATAAGTCATTCACTTTTACCGCAGCTAACAATAACCCAATATTATATTTTTCTGCTCATCTCCCCCCTCCCCCCTCCCTTTCCCTCCTCTTTTTAATCTGCAGGCCGCAATGGTGCCCTGAGCAACAAAGGGCTATATTCCATTTCACCTCATATTTCTCAGGTAATTACTCAGCATCAATTAATTTCAAATAAAGAAAATTACAACCAAAGCCTGACGCCAACGCCATTCCATATTGCGGCTTATCATATCACAGTTCCCTTGGTGTATAACCCACTATTAAATGAAAGGACCACCTCCATGGCTCTGCAAAGGAAGTGCCCATGTAGCCCCACAGGCGTGACTGCTACAAAGACAAATTTAAAATGAAGAAATTAAAAGGAGATATCAATTAGTGGACGTGTTATTAATCTTCCAATTGCTAGGCGGGAGCTAATGCTGCAATCACCTTTAGAGGACATACACAAACTGACATCCATACATGCAACTCTCTCTCTCTCTCTCTCGCAGGATGGCATGCCAATTAGAATACAGGGAGTAAGACTCATAAACACAGGTCTATGTGAGCGCTGGCTCACAAACAAGGACAATTTATAGCCTATTAGCCCTCAAGACAAAAATAATTTTAATTGAAGGGATGACATGCTTTTAAAGGACACGATATGAATATGCAAACGCGTTGGTGCTTTTAAAACAGATTTGATTGATGCTTTGTTTCAGAGACAGGGCGTTAGGAAGAACTTCAGTGACATGCTTTTCAGATCGTTTCACTACCTGGTAAATTCATCTTAAAACACCCTCAGGATGATGCAATAAATATGGCATCATAAAAATAATGACAGTTTTCATGCCATTTCTTCACTGATATTCTCCGAGTCAGCTGACAACCCTGACAGCTACGGTTGCATTTACTACGATTATAACACGCAAAGGCTAGAGCTCCTGCCTGTTCACATCAACTCCTGTAAAACTATTGATGGACATCAAGGCCATGAAATAATGCTAGAGATGGAAACTTGTAATACACTTCCTCTGCATCCAGGGGATGCTAATGTTCACCTTGCACTCAGAGGACAATTATTTTGCTGTCCTTTTCAAGCCGGTCTCTTTCTCTCCTGTACACACACAAATACACACCGTCCCCTGTGCATCCAATCACTGACATTCATATATTTAAGTAAATGCATAAGGCAAAAGAGACGGAACCAATTTGGAGGGCTGCTGCTGGCGTGTCAGATAGCGTCTGATCCTGCATCAGATTATTTTCCCTCCCTCTCTATAACCCCAGTGATTTGAAAGTTGGGGGTTGGGAGGAAATATTCATAAACCTGCTGAGGACGGCAGTCGCCTGTAAACCACCCCCTCCCATCCTATATTTATGTTAAACATTTCAAATCATATTGTGGTTGCTCCTTAGTCCTTAAGTGAATAAACAATTCTGCTCATCTCTTTCAGCTCCACATTGCCACGTATCCTCCCCTTTCTCTGTCCATCCATAACTTCCTCTATCCTTATTTTCTGCCCCATATCCACCCTTTTTGCTTTAATAAAGCCCCATCATCCCATTGCACTAATGTTAACCATGTTCACCCAATGATCAGGGCTTACCTTTATCAAATATTTGATATATTTATTAAGAAATACTTTTGGAATCTAGCAATTTACCATACCTTTACTCTCTCTAGCTCTAGCTCTTACAATTAAACATATATATGCATCTTTTTCCTTGTATGTGTTGACGTGCTTAAAAGATACCCATCATGCACAAACTAACTCTACATGCACCAAATGAGACCCATCGGGAACGGCTACGGCTTAACTCGGATGGTACTAACACGCTCTACTTGAGTGTCATCTGTGAAGCGCTCCCACATTTCAACGCTTGGTGTTTGCATGACTAGGATGAGAGGAAAAACTTCAACAACACTAATGACAGGCCCTAATAACAGCCCGCTTTGACAGAGTGACTCAAATCCGCTCGGATGCGTGCCTTTAAATAACAGGTTAGCCACGTCCCCATCGCGACGGAGTCCAGTGGCTCATCATTGACGCATTCTCCACACACATTCTCAGACAATCTCCAGCCAAAACAAGAGTGCCTCTGTTTACTAAAAGCATTCCAGTACTTCCCAGGCAGGGGTTCAGAAAGCCTCTCATAGCGCCATCTCACGCCACTATGTCCGTCAATCATGAAAGTGAGTTCTAAACACGATTAGAAAAATAATATAAAAGAGCTTCCATTAAAGCAGCACCAGTATCTTAGATCACAACACCACCAGGTTTCACTCTTCCACCCCCATCACTCCTTCCTCCCCTCTCCACCTCTGCTCAGACATCAAACGGCACCCTAGACCTGGCTTCCTAATGCACGCTATTTTTAACTAAGCGTTCCTAATAAGCTGCTGGGAAGCCTGTAAATTTTTCATATGCAAGCACATCTTTCCTTTGTGAAGACACAGAAACACACTTATTTGGTGATTAGCAACTGACAGGGGGAGGAAAAGAATTGAATATTCTTGTATGGAATTGCATGCCTTTCAGAAAAGACGCAGGGCTCCTAATGCGCAATAGTCGTCGTCTTCGGCACCACAGGTAACGGCTGAATTATTAATCAAACAGCTCATTTTAATGCTTTTTAAAGTGCTTTATTTTGATGTGTTAAAATATACTTTTAGCCATTTTCAGGCAGGCGATGCATATCATTATTTCTCCCCATCAAAGCTGAGTGGCACTCACTCAAAGTGCACAAACAACTCAGCCTCATTTAAATGAAAGTTGAAAAAAAAAAATCAAACAACGCTTTATAAGATTTTGCCTTCAAATGCTCCAATGAACTTTTTTGCTGTAGTTTTGGAATTTAAAAAGTAATGAAAATAACAATGAAATGTGGAACATGCAAATGATTAAAATTGTTTTTCCTATCATGAAGAATGCAGTTAAGTATATCCTGTCGCCTGTGAGGTACAGCTATTGTGAAAACCCTTGTTCCAGACAGGTGTTCACCCTGACTACTTCCACCTCACAATCAAACGGTTTCTGCACTGGTACGAAATGAACTCCTCCTCGTGAATGGAACTTCAAACGCAAGATGGCAAACAAAAATGGACATCCAACACGATCAGACCAGCATGCACCTGTCAGAGGACATGACTAATGCTTAAAGTCCAAACTGCACATGGATGCATATACTGATGTTTCCTAAGTTTTTTTTTTTTTTGCAGCACCATTCATAAGTATACCTTCATTGAGACAAACCATAAGTGCTTTCCTATCAAACCATATTATTATAAATATCATTCAGCAAAATTATTAATATTATTAAATTCACCTAAATAGTAAAATAGAAGATCTCAATTAATCAATACTGTGCAGCCAAGTAGTACATATATTCTTCTAAGAGCGTCATACAAACAAATTGAAACACATTATTTTGTTTACTTGCCCTAAAACAGAACAGAAAAAAACATGCGATTAATCATGACTATTTATTTTAATTGATTCATTTTTTTCTTTTCAAACTTCCCTCTGCACTTTATTAAACATATGGCTTTGTAACTATTTTTGTAACAAATCTTGACTTTAATTTCAGCGAGACTAAAGAAGTTTTAAAGAATATAGTGCCATATATATTCCAGTACAATCATCCGAATATCTGTTTTCTAGTTAACATTTTTATTCATTAACATGAACTAATAACAAATAATTCTAAAACATCTTTTAATCTTTAAAGTTATTGTTAATTTTACTAATATACTAAAATCAAAAGTTGTATCTGTTAATATTATTTAAGGGACCTGAGCTGACATGAATAACAGGAACAGCTGTATTTATATTAGCAAACATTGACAAAGATTACGGCGATTACGACTGTAATGAAGGTATTGTTCATAGTTAGTTCATTTTAGTGCATCAACTAAAGCCAAGTCAACTAATGGGACCTTATTGTAAAGTTTTACCCCCCATTTTTAATGCCGTACATTTCATGCTCAGGTACAGTACATATGACTATAGTAACAAACCAGAAGCCAGTTGACTCTCTCTCTCTCTCTCTCTCTCTCTCTCTCTCTCTCTCACACACACACACACACACACACTAGCTCGTAACAAAGCACGTGCTACAGGCCCTCGCAGCTTTCCGAACACATCAGCAGCACAGCAACGCACCACTGATCTCCACTTACACCTCGACAGGCCTCTCTCTGCTCTCCACTCCACTCCACTCCAACACCCCCGGCAACCCCCCTCCTCTTAAACCACACCTCTCTATGAAACCTGACACCTGCACCTGCCACAACCGCCCCCAATCCCAGCCTGCAAAATACTCCTATCTGATAGCATTCTTCAGAGGTGTGTGTGTGAGACTGAGAACACGGTCACATGTGTTCAGACACATGGCTGCTATGTAACTCTGTACTTAGGCACTGACTTGTGTTTTTGTCACTTGATCAGATTCGCCGTAATCAGGGTTACATTTTTTTTCCTGGGAATTCAAACTAAATCCTCAGGGGTGAGAAATAAAACATTAAATTAAGCTTGATTCTTGGAGAAAAAAAAATAGCTTCTTAAAGTGCACTGAAATATTTGTGGTAAAACATCACCTTATTAATAAGCCACTACACTGGAGCTGTGGAATATAAAGGTTTCTAAGTGACTATATATGTACAAATCTAGCAGTCCCTTGTTATAATGGACTCCCTGTATAGTGAATTGGAAAGATAGGGCTTACCTGTCCCTTTGGTGAGCTCCCTCTCCCCCCCACTCTCTCTGTCTTTGGTTTGGTCCTCCTGATCTGTGGTGGTCTCACTGGCAGCCTCCACATCCTCACTCAGCTCTCCTGAAGGGGGAGGAGAGGATGGGATATGTAAATCAGCACTCCATCAGAATTGGTGGAAGCACTTAAAGGGACGGCAGCATTTTTTTCTATAGGAGCGCACAACAATTACATTCTCTGAGAACCATTTACAAGGTTATGAGACAAAGCAGATGCTTCTCTCCCCTACCATAGATGCTAGACCATATAATTGCACAAGATATAATTATATATATATATATATATATATATATATATATACACACTTTAATTTTTCCGTAATAATATATTTATATCTCCAAAATGCATTTGCAGAATTATATCTTTCACTCTTTTTAAGCACATGATTATTTTCATAATGTCTTATTTTTTTGATGGCATCATTTTATAGAGATTTCTTTTAAAACGAGCCTCGACTCCACAGTTATAATTCTTCATTTATGCAGGACCATGACACAAATATCTTTATGGCTTCCTCTGTTTAATATGAACATAAAACTGCAGCAAACCGCACACATGTGGTAGAGACATACACACATTTTCCACAGCGGCTCTGAGCATGCAGACAGGAAAAATAATTGTGCGAGTATCAAGAGAGAGAGAGAGAGAGAGGAGAGTTTCTGCGCGTCGCTCTCTAGTACCTCTCCCAACATTCATAATTACAGTCCTTTGCTGCGGGCCGCTCACCAATATCGGGTTAAGTTCATTTTTAAAACCCAAGGTAATGCAAAGGAAAAAAAATCATAAATATTTAAAACTCAGCCCACAATTCATTTTATTTTGCCAAGTCAAATGCAGAAACCCCTAACTATCTTAAAAGCCCCCTGTTCAATAAATTAGGCCATTTAAAGGCAGCAAACTCCCAGCAATGGATCTCCAATAATGCCATGTGTAAGTAACAGAGAGAAGATGCTGAAGAACAGATAATAAAATGGGCATCAATCCTTTTTATTCCCACCTCGTGCCCCCCGAGCACCCCCTTTCCCGGGCCGAGCTTGTTTAAAAGTACCGTGGCTAGCACACACAAACATTGATTTTGCAACAGTAAAGTCCATGGCAGTCAATAAGCCTTATCAGTTATTACACAAGTCAGCTAATTCTCAGCAAATGTACTTAAATGTTCTTTTGAAAATGCCTCCCCCTGCACTCTACACTCTATCAGGTGGGTTATTGATATATTGACAGGACAACAACGGCCGTTGAAATATCCTGTTCAAATATTCATCTTCACGCTCAAAGAGCACTATTCCACGACAATATTGGAACCCTTAACTTAAAAAAAGCTTTTATTGTAAAATAACGTTCCAGCCACTTTAGAAGCCTTCCCGGGACGCAACTTGAAACTGGACCAGCCGTTTTTTTTTCAAAGCCGCCCCACAATCCATTAAAGTTTATTCTCATCAGTGTTCGGTTTTTAGAACTGTTAAAATACAACCTCAATCCATCATTCTTCAAAAACGCTTTTTTGGTCTCTGCATGAACATGGAGCGGCGTATTTAATAAACGCCTCTGCCATAACTCTCTCGCTGCGAGTAATACATCAACATCTCTAAACATTTCCATCTCCTTGACTTAATGTGCTACAAGAAACCATTTGTGTGTGAGCGTGTGTGTGTGTGTGTGTGTGTGTGTGTATCTAGAGCAGTTAAAGCCATTTACATCTGATGGTCTTGTGTGGATTGCTATGTGTAATTCTGCATTTTGTTGCACTGTTTTAATTATTGATGCACCAAGAGAAAACACGACTGGGGCAGACCGTTTGCCAAAGCCTACAATCGCTGTGGTTTCCGCTGTGGCATTCTAGGAGAAAGTAATTACACAAGAAAACACTAGTATACAGAGTCTTCCGTACACTGCAAGCTTATAAAACTACGTGTGTTAATTCACAAGAGTCGTTTTTCAGCATAACAGGCAAATTATTAAATAATAACCTACAGGAGTGCAGATACGAAGGAGGCGGTAGATAAACAGAACTGTGGTTCATTGCATCTGAGTCTCATTTTTTTTCTAAAAACAACCTCAAAAGCTCCGTAAAGCAAAAACACAGAGATTTGCACCTGTGTTCGGTGTAGATGAAGCACCTAGAGCTTGATCGCAGTATGGATTATGCAGTTAGGCCATATTACTCAAGAGCCCACACTGATTCAGTGGAATAACTGCCTATATATACATATAGAAAATGTCATTATTTTACAAAAGTGCCTGTTTCTGTTATGTTCCCAAGGCAACGAGCAATTTCCGTTCTCTACAAACCAACATTACCCAGCATTGGGCTGAGTAATGGGCTGGAAAGGCAAAAAAAAAAAAAATTTAAAGCAACATGCACTGCAGTCTAGATAAATCCACCTTCACCAGGCAGGGAATTACTATATGATATGGAGTCAGAAGCAGCCAGATTACAAAATAATCCCCAGGTAGATTTTACACCTCTAGAAGAGCCACCACTGTGTCTAATTCCAGCTCTAGCACACTCACTTCTCTTAATAGAGAGTCGCTTCATGCAACAGTGGCCACCCTAAATCATCTCTCACCTTTTTCTCATCAACATCTCGCTCCCTGACTGTACGCCGACCACCCTCCCCGCAGTAGTACTCAGATAGGTAGACATTTAATTCCATGGTCGTATGTCTAAGAGGCAAATTAATGTGCCTATTCCTCATCTCCATCACCACCGCAGTACACAATGATTAAACCCAGGCCAGCCATAATTAATGAAAGGTCACAAGTGGCCTTAGAGTAAGCTGCAAATGAAAGGACCCACCCAAATGTAGTCATAGATCTGGCCTGGAAATAGATTAAGAGGAAGCACTCGCAGCTATGGCGAGAGGCCATTTGCTAACCCAAATCCTAAAAATGTAAAGGACAATACCCTGAAGGTTAGGCTTTCTAATTAATCGTCCTCATTAACCCGTCCTCGTACAGTGATATTAACTTTTGCCTTAATCTAATCACGCCAACCGAATAAGCCCACCGCAGCGCCTGAAATTACAAAGCACGTCTGTTCTCGGAGGAAACACAATACCACAACATTTCAACAAAGCCAGACATGGAGGGATACAGAAAATTGACTTTAATTTTGTAAGGAGGTCGTCTCGGCGGACTCAGAAACGCATGATAATGTGTGAGAGAACTGCAGATGAAGCATTCAAACAGCATGCCCAGAACACACAGTCTCTCTCAGCATGCAGTATCTCACGCTGACCTATAGGTGTCACCCTATACAAGCAAGGAAGAGAAATTGGCAAGACACATACACAGAGCAGATGAAGGCTGAGAGGTTAGAAAGGCACAGACAAATACAGATCGCGGACAGAGAAATATGTGAAGATGACAAAAGCAGATGCTAGACAGGAAGTCAGTACCAAGCGATGAGACTCAGAAGACAGCGCGATTACCTTCAGATGAGGCCGAGCTGCCTTCCCCCGTTTCCCCAGAAGAACGGTGATTACACACATACTAATCATACTGACAGGCACAAACCGCCAAATAAATAATACATGCTAACCACTGCTTCATCCAGCCTCTCTTACCCAGACCGAAGAGTCGGTGTGCATATTCATACCACAAACCCGGCATCGAACTCATCAGGAATCATTTTCGCTCTCGAAAATGCGTACACATTGAGTGACCGTACCTGAGAAGCTCTTGGGATCCTCTGAAGGTCTAGATTTGGCTCTCGAGGCGAGTCTCTGGCCTGCCTCGCCTCACCTTTCCTCCAGCCAGAGCGCAGTGGAGCGATGTGAGCCAGTCTCTCTGTGAGCGGCTGCTCTTTCTCATTACTCTCATTAGGATTACCGTAGCACTGGTTATCATTTTAACCAGGTGTCACAGCGCACATCACTGTAAATCTGGGGGGCCACATTTCCCCTTCGTCTTCCACCCCCCATATACCGCTTTCTCCCCCTTATTTTGCCCCACAACAGACAGCTTCCTTGTCTTTAACGCTGCACTGTTGGATAAAAAAAGCAATCTTATTTCACACCTCACGGACTCTATCTCTCTCTCTCCCTTGCTTGTCCTGTTTTTTATTTTCCTACGAGATCCCCCTCTTGCCCCCCGCCATCCCCTCCCGCACCCCTTCCCTATATCAAAGCTGTCCTGACTTCGGAGAGCGCGGTGTAAAATGAAAGTGACAGAAGGGTTCTGCGGGACAATGGGACATAGGCTCCATGCTGGGGGCTTTCACGCTTTGTCCGCTCCTCATATCAGCACTTCTCCGGCCCCGTCCGTGCCCCTCCCACCCCAAACAGGACCCCCCTCTAAACCACAACACACAAAAAAACACTGCCTTCGTCTCAGACCAGCCGCAATCTGTAGACACCCTCACTGGATGTGCGAAAACCCTTCTGAAACTGTCCACCAAATGGATTACAATAAATCAGGAATAATTGATGATTGACCACTGAATTTTTAAAAATGAAAAGCAGATCAACATAGCGGTCCGGAAAAAAAAATCACTTATTCACAGTTACCACATCTACATAAGGTGGGAATGGTGATAAACATCTATTTAGCTCAGAAAAACATGCAGCGTGAACGTTAAATTTCATTTCAAGTTATAGAAAACAAAACAAAAAAACGTGGAATATCTGTCAGCCAATCAGAATCTTGAATAAACTAATGTAAACACTAAAAAGTAAAAGTAAACACTAAAAATGTCTTCCAGTCAAAGCCACTCCATTAGTCATTTTGTAGAAAATGCTGTGAGCAAACATAACCACATAATCGTGACATGAAAAAGAACTTCATGACCAAATATTGAAGATGCTCTCCAAAACTGCTTTTGAAGCAAAACAGTTTACCCATTCAAAACAATGCACTCTGGGTAAACCCCTCCGTCACCATAAACACAGAGCATGAGTCAGGCAAACGTCAGCGAGACCGACATAGTGCGCATGGTGACCACAATCCCAAACAACGGCAACACCCTCCCTCTCACACACACCCCAAAACACGAGGACGAATACAGGACAACCTCACGTTTGTCCGTCTTTATCACTCTCACACACTCTCAAACAAGCACGCACTCACCTCTAGCACGAAAAAAGAAAAGCTAAATACCTCTTTGGCTTAAAGGGCCGTGGCTCTGTATCGGAGCGGGGCTGAGTTATGTGCTAGATTCCTGACCTGCCTTCCAGAAGCCATGGCGTTCGCTCAGCACTGGCCCTGTCGTGACCCCCAAATCTAAATGTGAATGAATACTTTGTGTCTCCATGGGGCTGTGCGCCAGAGGGGGGAGGTGCGGGAGGAGGAGGAGGAGGAAGAGGAGGAGGGGGGTGGGCTAGCTAACAGCTAGCAAACTTTAAACATCAAGTTGATCACAAACAGAAGGGAAAGCTCACTCTGCCTTAGAACAAGAGGTTCACGTCACCCCTCCCCCGTCCCTCTCCGTCGGCTCTCCATACACCCTCCGAGCCGACCCCACACGCCCTCTGCGCAACACTTAATTTGATCCCCCAAGCCTTTCAAAATCACTGGCCATTTCAGTGGACGGCTCACCTACTGCCGCAGTCTGTGGTGGAAGGAGACGGCTAATCAGGGGAAATCGAATTTACACCGGCGCTGTCAAATCCTCCTCTTCTAAACAGACATCATTTCGTTTCAATACCCGATGTGACATCGCATCACAAGCATGACATTTCCAATAGCTTCTGATCTGTGCCTGACATCATGAGGAAGTGACATACATCACACCGCTCGCACAAAATTACAGGTAAATACATAAATAAACAGAAGGCAGGTTTACCGGGTTGGGGCTGTTCTAACAGGACACATTTTGTCCAAGCTATTTTTTTAATTGCTTGTCTATGTACACATGTCAGCTGAATGCCTTTGGTTATTCATCTCGATCCATTCATCTATGACATGTCCCGTCATTTTACTTTCCACAATTTAAAAAAAAAATCATTTTCATTCGGATTGAATCGGTAATTAATCATTCAGAACATTTTGTGTGCTGGTTTGACCAATTCATTAAAAAAAAACTTTAAAAAAAAACTAACCTAAAAGAACAATTCAATCACATTGAAACATATATTATATATATAAAAAAAAAACATAATATAATATAGTATAATATAATACAATATTATACTATATAATAATATTTACAGTAACACTTAGGTTCCATTTGTTAACTACATTAGTAAACACAAACTAACAATTAAAATATTCCTAAAGCATTTATTAATCTTAATGTTATTTTCAACATTTACTAATACATTCTTCAAATCAAAAGTTGTATCTTTTATTATTATATAATGGACCCAAGCTAACATTAACTAACAATGGACAGTCATATTTGTATTAATTAACTTTAACAAAGATTAATAAATACTGTAACAAATGTTTTGCTCATTGTTAGTTAATGCGTTAAGTAACGGGACCATAATAACAATATCAATTATCATGACTTTTATTTTTAAAATTGCCAGGTCATAGGAACCCAGATTTTTTAAAGATTTTAAAAATACAATTATAGATGATTATTTAAAAACTACAATCAAAACATTAATTATTTTCAAAGCTCTCAACTAGTTATATATGTAAAAAACTATGGTGTCAACACCACGGTACAGACATGGCATGAAATGATAATACCACTGGGAATGCTGGTCTCTACAATGTATGTGATTTCAGGTTTTACTATCCTTGTGAGGACATGTACAAACAAACACACACAGGAGCCATTAGGCAGTGTTTGACAGCAGTCTCTCAAACAAAAAACACATTAATAGCAGAGGAGTGTGGTGTGCTTTTTCTGCCCTGCACTCTGTGAGGTTGAAAGGGCCGCATGGATGTTGCTCTCCTGCGCCTGGAGACATTTTGCTGCACAAAGGCGAGCGCCCCTTAACAGCCACAGCACCGCACTACTGGCCGACTGCTCTCCTTCAACCCAAACCTATCTTTTCCTTCTTCGTCTTTATCTCATACTACACAGCTTTCTGTTATTTTGAGACAGGAGGAAAAGGAGGAGGAACGTAAGGACGACAAAAATAAAATAAAAAGTCAAGAAGGGCAACCACATCCAGTCTGATATATTCACCAGTGGCTCGGAAAATGTGATGGTACAGTTGTGACAGCCGAGCAGATACCTCCCTCCCATTAAGGGCTGGGGCTTGACGGCGCACTGAATATGTATAACCCGGAAAAAAACGTATTGATTTTTCATTTGGTAAAAAGGGACATAAAAATCATATAACCTGAAACTGTCACAGCACTTCTGTTCATAGCTCATCTCTCCTTGTGTACGGCACTGGCCACAAACTCAATTTAATTACCAGGTGGAGTGTTTGCATACAGAAAACACACACAGATTGCATCTGTAACGGAATTAAAAGTGATATTCGACTTGATCAGTCATATTTGATGTGTAAATGCATGTGTTTGAAATTGAACACAGTGCTAATGTACAAACAGTGACAGGAGAAAATAAACACCAGATTTTCTCTAACACAATTCAGACGTCGTTATATCACATTTCCCCTTTGTGAGAACACAATACAATCGCTGCTTTTCATATTCCAAGCTATTCATATTTCATATTCAAATGTTCCCTATTAAGGTGGATACTGCGCATCAACCAACATGCCGGGCTTCCTACCAAAAAAAAAAAAAAGTTTGACTGAGGACTTGTGGAGGTCCAGGAAGGTTTGTCCAATGTTTGTATAAGCCAGCGTCTGTCTATTAACAGCTACTTATCTGTTTACGTCTCTCTTTAGACTGCTCTGCCTGGTACAGTGGGACGTCTAAGAAAGATCTCCGCCTGTCGATATATTGAGCGTGGGATTTGCATATCTTTGTAGTGCATCCATCTGCCTGTGGATCACTCTGTAGAGGTATTAGCTCAGAAAATCAATATCGTCTGAACGTACGCGCGCATGTATGTAGGGCCCACCTTGGCGTGCGGTCGTTACGGCGTACGCATGTTGCCGCTCACGGCTCCCGTGTGGATAATGCAACACGAGTCTACTTCGAAAAACAGACATTAAGTAAACACAACTCAAACTCAAACAGGGCAGCATCCCGCCATAGGTGGGCTCTGTACGCACCAAGGCGTTCTGTAGGAAATGTGTGTCCTGCTATTGAAGACCCCGTGTAGCACCACCCGCTTGTTTATGTCAGCGGACCAGGAGATAAAACAGAATTTTTAAGGCTTATGAATACCAGATGACTTAATCAATTTTATTTTAGAAATATAAGAGTGGGGTTCATATTGATGTGTTTGAGCCCTGGGATTTCACTGCACCCTCGCAGCTGGGAAGGACGTGAGAGGTGTGGGAAGAGTGTGTAGAGTTCATAAGTTAAGTTGGGTTGTGTTTGGAATTGGAATAGCATTCTAGCAATGTTACTCTAACTTTTGTGCACTGTGGATGGCATGCAGATTTTTTGGCTATGGAATATGTAAAGGATAATGTACATCCAGCCGATTGTTATCGCGGAATAAACCTTGACAGAGTGATCAGGACATGTCTTGCATCAACCTAAAGGGGTTTATTCTGAGATAACAACCGGCTGGATATACATTATCCTGCTTATTACACAGCTACTTGGCACATAAGTAAATAATAAGACACAAAATTTTGAATTGAGCTGAAATATTTTATTAGGTCTTTAAAAGCAAAACTTCCGCGAAGAAAGCAGTTGCCAACAAGCAGCGAGTTCAAACTAGATGGACATTTAAGGGAAATGGTACTGTCATACCACTTATTACACGGCATTTAGCCACATAAATAATTATGTGGATAAGAGATATTGATTTGAGATGAAAATCTGTTTTAAAATCGTACTTCTTTGTTATCATATAATCCATTAAAGCGTACAAAACAATCGTTGCAAAATCCAGTAGCTGCGTTTGTATGAAACAAGAGAGCGAGTCTGCGATACCCAGATGTTATAATTAAATAATTGTGCACAAAATATTGATTTGAGTTTTAATATTTTATTATCTTACCAAACGCAAAACTTCCACAAAGAAATAACTTTTCTAGCAAGCGTATAGCGCTGACTTTAGTTAACCGGATGAGCCTGTGTTATCAGTTTTTACTGGTAGTTATTGGGGAATAATATAATGCAGGATAGCATGATTGACCAATCAGAATCAAGTATTCCACAGAGCCATGTAATAACAACAGATATGTAACAGATCACACAGCACAGAATGCTATATCCCATGCTATATATGTAGTAAACAATACAGCAGTAGCTATTCCATTCGGTACACAGCCAGGCAGAGGCAGCGGTGTGGACACGCAGAAAAGCTTCCCCCTGCACACACACACCGGATTGCTGCAGTTCCACCCCCAGTGGCAGCTAATAGCAATCCGCTACAGAAATCCAATCTTTACATTGTGCAGGCACTTAAAACAAGCTCAGTACCGCCACCAGTTATTGAAAAAAGGGAAATACGGTTCATCCGTCCCACTTTCAGGCCATTTTCTAATACAAATCAAACACTTGCTGCTCCCTTCCTCCATTTGTCTTTCTTTCTAGGCCTCTTTGCATAACCCATCCATTACGTTCACATGAAATATGAAAAGGCAATATCCTCTCTGTGTTTGTACTGAAGCATAATGCGATTGTGTTGTCATTTATAGGAAATAATCGCAAACCTCTCTTTCATTTTCCAGTTCAAATAACCATGAAAAATTAGCCCGCAATGTCAGGAGGGACAACAAAGGAAAGCGCGCAGACTATCGCTTCACCACTGAGCTTGACATTTCTCCTTAATAGGAAAATGTCTGGTTGCTTCTATCTTTCTTTTTTCGGTACAAATAAAGCCTTTTCTCTTTCTTAATTAAAAGTTCTGCACTTTGATCTGTAGAATCTCGCCTTGCTCACTCTCTTTAGTGACAAAGAGGCGTTTGGGTCAACCCAGCGTGAAGTAATTGAGCAGGGGGGTCATCCTGAACCCCCGTTTTTCGCCCTTCACCGCACACACACTCTCCTTCTGTAGAACAAGACAGCATCTAATGGCCACAAGTGAGGACCGTTGTCGCCATACTGGGGTCTGGATCTCTGTGGCTAACGTCCTGCAGCCGGGATAAATAATTCAGCAGCCATCATATGCCCCGGCTGCATGGCAACAACCAGCCTGCCCTCTGATCTCAGATCAGCTGATGGTCACATATCTAATATGGCAGCTTTAAAAATCGCTGCTCTTTTAGTGCCGCGAGACGCCCAGACACTGCGGAGCTGCACTGTCTCGAATGTGCCTATTTACAGTGAGAAACAAACTAGTGGTAATTGGATTGCTATCCGTGAAAGCTCCATAATGACGCTTAATAGACATGCATTGTTTTTCTGCAGTAATTATGCACAACATGATCGGCCCCATCTCCATTTTCTGATGTAATTACTATAGATATGTTTATCCGGCTGACAATTAATATTTGCGTGTGTGTTTTGTGCATGAGTATATGCCCTAGTATATGCATGCATTCTGACAGCCCAACTAAAATGTTGTACTTCAGAGCTCGTGCCAAATGAAAGGAAATTCTCATTTTTTCATAATTAAAGTCACACTACGTTCTCATTACAGGGTTGCAGAGCACATTTTAATATAGGAAATGATGTGGTGAAAAGTGTAACTAGCAAAATGAAAATTTACAGTGCTTAAGAGCATCTAACGCGCTTTCTGAGAAAAAACAATGTATATGGTAACACTAGCGAGCTGCGGCATTAGGCAAATATTAGGATAGCCTAGTGTCCATCAAAACACTAAGCACTCTAATCTTGATAGAAAATAATAAAACATTAAATATGAAATAAAACAGTGGAATTTCTGCAGTATCATTAACCAGACGATTGTTTTGATTTCAATACACACAGCAGTCAAAATTCATCAAATATACTGGTGGGCGAAGATAATTTTTGTCACGTCGAGACAAATGAGGTGCCGAAGGAAGCAGAATGCGAACATGACATAACGCTGCTCAAAAGTGTCTCTCCTTCCTCTTGTCAGTTTATTTATTTATATATTTCCATGATTGCAAATTTACATATTTCTAAAGGAGGATTATAGTTTGTGATGCATATAATGAGATTTCCCCTCAAAAAGCTAATGAAAAAAGACTCATCTTATGCAATTAGCTGGGGCTTATTTATTCTCCTCCTGTAATGTATTAATTCATTATCGCAAAATTCAGGCATTATTTATTTATTTGGTTACATGCACACCTTAAAGCCTTAATTACAATAGAAACTGGGGAGGTCGAGGAAGAGAAGCAACACACCAACTCAGCTATCAGTCGATCTAGTTATCCATTTAATCTCGAGAGTATATCCATCCAATCTCTTATCAGCAGCCTCTAATCTCAGTCTAATCAGTTTACCAATTTGCTGTATGGCAACTGGCTCACTGGAAAGAAAGGACTCAAAAACATTCTTTGAAAAAAACATTTGACGCTAACAACGCCAACATTTGGGATTTTGGTTGTGCCTTTTGCATCCTTTCATATCCACTCTTACTTCGCTCCATCTACCTTTTCTTCAGTCCTAATGATGGCTACAGTTCCAGGGTCAGCTTGGTTGAATTCAGCTCCACCAGCATGGGTCACACATGTCAAATAAGCACACTTCATTTCTTTTCGATTTTTTCTTGCACACCGTTTACACTTTTAACAACAGCCACACGGCACTCAGGACTTCCTTTTAAGCTGAGCCCTGGAAATGTCTGCTCTTTTACAGATATTCACAATCGTAATTTGCTCCAAATGCGTCTCTGTTTTCCCTTCTGGCCCTTCAAGGCCACTTCCTCCCACAGCCGAAAGCGCAGCCCTTCACCTCGGAACATACCTATTACTCGGTTTCATATTGACTTCGGCTAGCCATAAGAGTTTGGCTTCATCTGACATGTGTCATGAGTCAGTTTGAACAGACAGGACACGTGGTGCAGTGTGAAGTTTGAGCGCTGCGTTGTGACGAGCTCCTGGAGAGACGAACAGAAAGAATTACTGTCACTCCTGTTACTCAGCAAGTTATCTTTGGCTCAGGGAAAGAGAAGGAAAAGACTAGAAATGTGAATGTTCGTAATAACCTTGCTCGAACGCGCGTTGGCTGTCTTAAAATTACAAGAAATAAAAAGAACCCTAACCTTGTTACATCTTTTTTTACTTTTTATTATTTTGTGAATGAAAAAGATAGGGTTACACTTTATTTTTTACGGGGATGTAGTTACATTGTTCTTACTCAAATAAGTACCAAGTAATATTAATTAACTACATGTACTTACTATAAGGTTAGGGTTAGGTTCGGTTTAGGGCTAGTTACTTGTAATTATGCATAATTTACTGTTATTAATATCGCACGGCTGGAAAATCAGATTCGAGAACCAGAAATAACTGTTGTGTGTGTGTATATATATATATATATATATATATATATATATATATATATATATATATATAAATAATATTAATGTTTCTATAACATCTTTTTTATTTACTTCAAAACAATTTGAGTCAATCCTTTGTCCATAACGGGGATGAGGATAAACTATGTCCACATCACATCAGACAAAAATTATAAATATTATAGTTTTAAAATGGGCCAAACGTTGTGAGGTATTCAAAAAAAAATTAAATATAGCCACAAAAAAAACCCCTGATGCCGCTGATGCAAAGTACAAACATGTGTGGTTTAGGTGGCTATAAGGAGAACCAATGAAAAATCAGCGGCTGATGGCCTCATCAGCCAGGCGAGCTAAATATTCTTATTAATGTATGCAGTGTGAGAGGAATGCTTGGCCATGCAATTACAATTACTTTCCAACTTTCAGAGGAAACGTTAAGGCTAATGGTCTCAGGATCAACTAAGCAGCATGTTGTGGAATGAAAGGTTACTGTAGCTTGTGTGTGTGTGTGTGTGTGTCTTTGTGCTGACTCTGCAGAGCAAGAGAGAGAAAGAGAGAGAGAGAGAGAGCCTGCTTGTCACTGGTCTCTCTTGGGCAAGCATTGGATTAACTATTATTCTGTTCCTTTGAGACCAGAATTGCACCTAAATTGGTTCCATGGTTTCCACCAATCCCTCCACCAAATTCTGCAATCGCAGAATTCTGCAAAATCCTGCTTTTATTTACAGAGCTCCTGTTATTGCTGTTTTTATTGTTGCTGTTGATGTCGTCCCCGCTGTGGAGGCTTGGAGCGGAAGACTTCTCTCTCTAATTAGCCAGAGGTCTGTCTCATTGAAATGAGGGAGCAGGTAGCTCACATTAATTATTCATCCCACAGGTAAACATTGGGGCGGCCATGCCTGATGAGTGGACTGAAAAGATGAGCTGGGTGAAGCCACTAACTAATACAGGCATCTCCCCCGGGGGCTGCTGGGAGGAAAATAAACAGAGTGCATTAGACTCTGAAGAATCCTTTGGACTTTTTTTAGTTATAACAAAACAACGGTTCCTCTAATACCACTAGGAGCAATGAGGTATTAGAACAGGACAGTTGCCTAAGCGAGATTTTCACGGCGGGCCGGCTAGGCTTAGGCTGCTCCGCTTTCAAATTAAGCCCAAATTGCACATTTATTCTGCTTCCCTTTATCCAGAACCAGATACAAGCGGAAGCCTCATCCCAGATCCTCTTTTTTGTGCTTTTTTCTTTTCCCTCTCTGTCTGAGTTCCAGCAAAAACAGCCTCACATGGCTCCAGCCAGGACTGGCGGCCTCATGAGAAAGCTGTGATAAGAATTCATTTCTCCCAATTATGTGCTCTTGTCCACTGCTTCAGTTCATCAGTTCAGTGCAGCCAAGTCAATGAAAGGGCTTGTAATGAAGCAATCAGATGCAGCCTGGCTCCCAGAGCCCCGGCCTCGGCTCCGGGCTTCCCGAGCAGGCCAGTCCATCTTGCGGGGGGAGTTGGTACGCGCGCAGATGGTCTACAGCTTCATAATGACTGTAAGATCCAGGTCTCCTTATTTGTGTATAAAAGCCTAAATTCAATCTGTAAATTCATAATATAAAGCGATTGTGTCTCTTCAGAAAATTTGGACTAAACCACTAAATTCACATGGATAAGTTTTACAATCTCTTTATGAACTTTTTGAAGTGTCAAAGTGGTAGTTGCGTAGCTGTCAATGGAGGGACAGAAAGATCTCAGATTTCATCAAAAAGATATTAATTTGTGTTCCGAAGATGAACTAAAGTCTTACTGGTTTGAAATGACATGAGGGGGAGTAGAAATGATAGTATTTTCATTTTTGGGTGAACTATCCTTTTAATCTTTGAGTTTGTCAACTTAAAAAAAATTTGATGTACAGTAACTGATTACTTCAAAATTTTGAAGTTCTGCCAACTTATTAGGTTTTGCAGTGAATTTCAGCCAGTGAAAATCATCATAATTTACAAAAGTAATGGCATGAGTAAGCACCATGTGCATGAGGAACAGTAATGGTGAAAAGTGTCTTAGCGGCTAAACTGCACAGTGAATTGATAGCAAGGCCATCACCTGTGGCAGTGTGTTGTGTTAGAAAGGTTCAGAGAAGAAACTATATCCAGCCAAACTTTCCCTTTCTTCTTTCCACAGCTTACTCTCACCCTCTCCGTTTCTCATTTATTTGCCCTCTCAACCTCTTCTGGTCTGTCCCCGTCCAACATGTGGAAAGCATTACAGGGAGTCGGGGAGAGGAATGCATGTGTTGAATCATAATCTGGACCTTAAAGTGCTGGATTCTGTTTTCCTTTGTCTCGTAATGCTGTGAATGTTCTACCAAAATTATAACGAGGCCCGTTTGATCCGTCTCATATCATGCTCTTCTCCTCAAAAGACAGAGGAAGTCAAGGTTACCATGCTATCACAGATGTACTCATAATGTGCTTTCTGTAGGTTCATGGTTCAACTGCAGGTTAGAAAACAAGGTCAATGTGTCCTCCTATATAAACACTCTGTGCTGTTCAGCAGGGTTTTAACAAGTGCAACGCTTCAAATAAAGCCACAAAGACAGGCCTTAATCGTCCATTCCATTCTAGCAAACACATTTACTAATTAAACACCATTTGCAGTGCATTTTACTTCTGTAATGTAACGTATTTATGAGTAACAGGATATTCAATGAGAAAAAAGGGGGAGCGAGAGGTGAAAAATGGTCAAAAGTAGTAAAAGAATACTAGTCATTTTAGCCGAAATGGAGCAAGTTTTGATTTCATTTGGACCTTTATAAAATTTCCTACCATCCTTCCACTTTAAAAATAGGATTAGGGACTAACATAGACCGGACTTAAATCATATTGATATCTACAGAACTGTTTGGCCCCAAGAATGGCTGACACGTCTCTCATACCTCATTTCCTCTCTCCATCTGTCTGTCACTAGCAGCCTGTTCAAGATGTGGAAGCCAAATCTATGGCTGGATTCCACCTGACAAGAGCAGCTCTACAAGCGCCAGTCATTAACCTCCGGAGCAGGCAGCTGCCATGTGATGTAGTGTGCTCACCCAGCTGCAGAAGGGCCCTATTGATCCTGCGCATACTTGGTGCCTTCCTGGATGTTTATAATCAATATGCAAATGGCCTGCGGCATTGATTCAATATTAATTTTCAATTAGAGTATCCTCCGGGGGTCTGCTAGGGTCAATACACAACCATTCAGAGTGCAGGCTTGAGCAAGTTGCAAGAATTGACATTCCTCCACCACCGAGACACCTTACTTACTGTTTATTTGGTCTGCCCCGCTGTAAGCACCAATTAGGAGTATAGGTTTCAGTCCAAGAGATGGATGGAGCGCCCGCCCCTCTTGTTATAATCTCTCTTGCTATCTTTTGCATGCTGCTTTTTACTTTTTTTTGCAGTCAATCGTGTGGGAAAATCACAAATGAGAGCTCTTTAATATCTCAATAGTCTCCCCTAGACACTAATGAGAATAAATGGAGAGCAAATGGAGAGGTTTGCTTGAGTTTACTGCTTCTACTAAGAAAAAAACTAACACACACACTTTATCATCCTTTTTGACTCAAAGGCCTCCCTTTGTCCAACACAATATTCAAAGGACCTACCCTCCATATATGTCTGGATATTTCTGCTGTAATTATGACAAAGCTTCTTGTTTTCAAACTTTATTGATATATCGAATTGCATAACATGGTTGTCAACTGCATGTTCTTTAATAACAAGTTTTAAGGGGAAAATAAAGAGAAGTATGATTTCAGTTTACATATGTGGTTTATTTGTTTATTTTTGACATTTTAATTTTAATTTAAGTTTGATTACTTTTTAATATTTTACAAATAATTTATTAATTTAAAACTTTTAATTCATCTTGCAGTTTGCTGAGGCCACCTGGTTATAAACACAACTGAGTTTCATAAGAGATCTCTACAAATGTGCTCAAGTTTTAACAAGATACCAAAGTCAAATTCCAATATGAAAAATGTTTTCTCATCAAAGACCAAAAGTAATTGTATAGCTCTATTAACTTTCTATATATCAACAATCTTGTTTCCTCTACGGAATTCTAGGTATTGAAACTCAAAAGTAACAACACTAAGGACTCTAATAGGTTTCTTGAGTCATGAAAAAGCAACCTCTGAGCAATAAATTGTCCTCTCATGTCCTAATGTCCTGTGCATGCTTTCAGATGTATTTGAGAGGTGAATGTACCATTTCATACTGTCTCTTTGAGATCTACTGGCAGCTTGGCAAGAGTCCCTACTTCCTGTCCCCTGACACTATACAAAACATGCAAAACATAACACGTTTTACACCCCTCGCATAATCTCTCACGTAAAAACAAATACATAATTAAGGATGACCTCCATAATTTATGAAACACAATGAGACATACACACAACCCATCACAGTGCCAGCTCTCACATTCACTTAAAGTGCATAAATTCATTACAAGCCCTTGGGAGGCTGAACCATAATGGCAAATAAACCAAGATTACCATCATTTCTGTGAGCTGTCTTCTCCTTCCAAATTCAGTCTCCTTTCCTGTCCCTTTTTCTTGGTGAGATTTACAACGTCCCACCTTATCTGCAATATCTATTCCTGCGGTAATAACCTTTTCTTGGATTAAAAGAAGAAAAAGAAAAGAGAAAAACTTACTTTTGCTATATCAGTCAAGAAGGGCAGCGGGGGAGAGTAGGGAAAGATGTCCTTTGTTAAAATGGTGTAGCCTGATAAGTGAGGTAATGGATTCCAGGCAGGACTGGTCTTGCTCTTCAATGTGAAAACAATAGTATTGATTTATAAGCGTGTTGTGTTTCCTGTACAGACCGGGTGTCTATCAGAGGCCCTTTGATTGAGTGCTCGGGATTGTCACTCTGTCTACACAGCTGCGTTGAAAAGCGAGATAGAGAAGGAGGGGGGGTCGCTGGGGTGTTGGGAGGTTGCTGCCAAAATACCTCCACAATAGGCAGGTGAGCGATGATGTCATAGGCGTGGAATGAAATTCGCATTTAGCTCTGTAACCAGATATCTGCGCGTAAGAATCACATGTCCTTTTTAAACCAGAACGCTGCAACGTGAACATTTACTAGGGCTGATATCAGACTTCAGCAATGTGTCATCACATCACACTGATCATGTGTATAGTTGTACAGAGGGAGAATGTGTTATCAACTTGCTAATTGCATAGAAGTGAGTTTACAACTTCACAATTTTGATGTTATCAATTTTGTAATTTTCCCAGAGTCAAATATTCATATTTATCTGATCATATTATTAGATGTACGTGTATAGTACCTATGTTTTTAGACACTACCCTGATGGTAATATCATGGTATTTCTTTAGGCACCATGGACATAAAAGTGTTTCTTGCTCTGCTGCTGAAACTATAGTGCCACGGTCCAAAAAAAAAAAAACCTTTAAAATATTGGTTTTCAGCCTGAAATGATTGTGATGTGAATTTTTGTGCATTTCAAAATAATATGAAGATAATAAATAGCCAAAAAAATGCAACAACAAAAAGTTATTTGATGTAACATCAAAGAATTGAAAGAATATTATTTTATTTAATACATTTTTAGAAATTGTAAATAAATATGGTAGTCATACTGTACTATGGCTTACAGCAAAGCTCCAATGTAAGCCACGGAACTTTTTGTAATGGTGATCTGCGAGTCGGCTGAGAACAGTAATAGGAAAAGAGATAAAATGGACAGGACCTCTTTCGGTTCTTACCAGCAGATGCAGTAGCCACACTAATTGGTTTAGGGCTAACATTAATTACCACATTGCTCATTAATGGATGAAGCCTTTATTGGTTCCATTGATCAGCAGGACTTGTTAGCCATCATCCTAAGCAATGGTGGATGTAACAAGCTTACATATTGGCATATCAATTAATGCAATCAATTCCTGCCGAGCAGCTGCCATTTCTCCCTCCCTGGGCCCGGCACTCGCTCCCTCTCATCCTCATCATTCCTTCGGACAGGCCAGACAACAGCCTGATCTCATTCAGGAATTAACTGAGAGATTCCTTCATTTCTGCTTCAGAGGAAGTGCTAGCTTGCTTAGCTTGGACAGGAAGCAGAAGTGCAGAGAGATAGGACACAAACAGGTGGCGATATACAAGGAAATAAAAAAAGAGTAAGTTGGCAATGTGTTATTTTACAAGTCAGTCTAATTTAATTTTAGTGCCAAAAACAGACAGTCAAGAGGACTTTGACAAAAAGCATGACAAAGCATGCTGTTTCTTCTGGTCTTTTCTGATCTGCTGGTTTAAGATGTCTGTTTGTTTGTTTTTTGTAACTACTTATTAATTCAAATTCATATTCTGATTATTAATTTCCCCGCACCAATGTAGTACTTCTAGAAAAGACAGACAGACACGGCGACATCTGGGCAGACAGACGGCACTAAAAACGGAAATAGCAATGGGACATACTAACTACTATTTCAAGACTTGTTGGAATGTTCTGTAGGATTACCTATAACCTTTACAAAGTCAAGAGTCACATCTGAGCAAAATCATCCTTGCCGCTGTTAAACGTGCTACATTCGGTCCAAGAGACGCTCCTTTCCAAACTTCCCTCTTTCTTTTTCTAATTGAGATCAATGCTGCTTTTTAAAGACACATTGATTTGCACTTAAAATCCTCTCTCTATCACTGAGGGTTCTACAGGGAATGCAGATGTTAAATATTACAGCAGCATGGTGAACTAAAACACAATGTTCTTGCGGAAAAACAAGGGTAGAAGACAAAGGAAAACCAGGCCATGATAGGTGGACATGCACCACGGCAAAATGGAGGGATTTAATGGCAGGTGTGCAGCACTTAATTTGCCTAATATCAAATCATTTGGATGGCGAGAACATGGAGACGAGCGTTATATCACCTGCACAGGTTTTTTTTTTTTAGGCAATGGTAGTTGAAGTAGATAATTTGAAGTAGACAAATTATAAATTATGTTAATTTCACACTTGTAGAAGACAGTTTTGCACATATATAAAACAATTACAAAGCATAATATATTAACTAATATATGAATTTGTAAATATATAACTCATATATTTTTTTGCAACATTATATTACATATTGTAGTTTTTTTGTAATTGTTTTGCAAGTTCCTTCCATCCTCTTTTCAAAGTAGATGTACAACATTGGTAAAATGTTGCACATCAAATGAGGTTGTCCTGAGAAGATGTGGAATCCAAACTCCCCTAGAGTCCTATTAAAAGAGAGACTCGTTTTGCTGGAGTTCATCTGCCCGAGCGGCTCATTCACTTCTAAATGACTCAACTGGCACATTTCTCCACACAGCCATGACAGCCCGACCCAGAGCACACCGTCCCAGAGGCATCCTTCCAACATTCTCCCCTCCCTTTAACTCAGACTACACATATCAGAGACTACAAACAACATTCCTGAAAAGCATATTTTAAACTTGAATAAGGGCTCGTACAAAGGTTAGTTGCACTCACACGCAGCCAGGCTTCCTGAGACATTTTGACATAAGACAAGGGCACTGTCGAAGCAGAGGCAGCTCAGATGTGCACATTAGCAGAAGAAGCGACAGCAAGAGGAAGATCAAGGTCAGAGGAACGAGTGATGCAAAGGAAAAGGCTGGATTCAGACTAGTTTGCCTATGAAAGCATATGCACACAGGCACTTCGACGGGCACCCATTCACTCACACGATCTGAGTCCTTCAGGCAGCTCCCCCAGACTCAGTCCCCTGGGCGACACGTAAGTGGGCTGAGCAATTAACAATTTCATGCTGATTGCCTGAAGCATGCTTTTCTATACCATAAAGATAATAGCATGAAGGGCGCCACATTCCCCCCTCATAGTCTAGACCCCCCCCCCCCCCCCCCCGCCCCCCACCCCCCACCCATTCCAATCCCTACCCATAATTCCAGACCGCCTCCAATCCTCCAGTCCTGTGTGATGCGCTTTCCCCATTCATTGAGTCCTGAGCGTGCTGCCTGCTGGCTTCATTACAGACGCTCTACACTCAGACAGCACATTTAAAAATGTATAGAAAGGACTCCCTGAAGAGTAAACAGGTATGATTATTAAAGGATGTGAAAAAATGGGGGGAAAAGATGAGATTCTCAGTCTCCCACTGGCATCAAGTGATTTGAAAGTCTAATTTGGTCGCAAAACACAACAGGCATTCAGGTTGTACAAAACAAACATCAGTTCCCGTGATGCACTGAGCATGCTCTGTGCAGAGGGGTGGTGATAGACTCATTTTCCGCTGCCATTGGAGGCTGGCTGCGTGACAGCTTGTGACGGCAGAAACTGCACTAACCGCTGATCCTGATCAACATCTCCGCACTAGCCCACGTACAATGTGCACATCAAAGTGTAGCGGAGACTAGAGGCAGGAAGCTAACTGTCCTCTAGTGGTAGTGTCTGGCTGCAAAGTGACAGTAAAATGGGTGCATCAAAAATTAGTCTTGCGTGTTCACGCGAAACCGCGGGTCTCATGGGTTTTAAAAAAACTGGTAAATATGCACATGCATGTCTGGATCAAGTCTTTAAAATGAGCACCAATATAGAGGTGATTTTCAGAGAGTTGCCCTTAATGTTGTGAGCCATTTAGAGTGACGGGTGCAAATAAGGACGTGGCAAAATATAAACACTACATACCAACCCACACACAGCGGGCACTGCTAATGAACACACAAACCCTTTCCCAGACAGTTCATGTGCCCCAAACACTCATTCCAGTCTGAAATTACTAATGATATTTCTGTGTTAATGACTGCCTGTTTTTAAAGCAGCAGCTGCTCCGCTCATACTGGCAATTGGAGGATTTATTTATCGATTGTTTAATGTTATGACCAGAAAAGGGAAATTAATGAACTTGAGACAGATGAAAATCAAAACAGTGCAAGCAAACATAAAAAAAGAGAGATTGATTTCTTGCAATTTCACATTGAATGGATACATTTCCTTCATGGTATACAGTGTCTACTTGCCCTTGGTTGTTGTTTCTTTTCTTTTCCCAATTAGATCTGCCAGTAAAAGATAATAAGGAAAATAAATTCAAGAATTGATTAAAATATAATAATAAATGCTTGATTGCATTTTGCACTGATAGAGTAAAAATCCCTTATCCTCTTTAGTACTCAAATAACTGCATTAGAAACGCTCCCAAGAGAGATGAGGGAATTGGGGAAGGATCAGGAAGAGGTGTTAGGACAGATCACAAGGAAAAAGTTGTGATGAAAGCCTGCCTGATGCATATTGCACAAATAAATTGCAAGAGCTTTCAGACAATGGTGAGCTCCAATCTGATTGGCTGACTTCACACAATTTCTTGAAGTTAAGACATTAAAAGACATTAGGTTTGGTCACTTTACCTGTCAGACGAATGCTTCCTGGCAGCATAAGCTTCAATTTAGATTCAGACTTTATGGCTCATTCATACAAAGTCAGGACATTACTTTGCATCCTCAGGTGATCATGGCTTTGAAAAGAAGGAATTACAAAAGGATCCAGCATTGATGCACACACTCCCTCCTGCCTTGTACCCCCCCCCCCCCATTCCACCCCACCACACCATCTAAATTGCAGTCACAACCCCCAGCTCGTAGGGGATGATAATTGCAGACGGCCAATAAATTACTACTGCCTCCACATCAATTATAAGCATCACGTCTGGCAATGAGGAAAATGAGATCTTGTGACAAATTTCATGAGGCTTGGCTGCCCAGCAGCCTTTCTTAACATGCTACAGATAGCAATCCCTTATCTAGCCTCTGTAATGGGGAGCTACGGATAGAGAGATGGAACAGCAGCCATTTAATTAAAAAGCTGGGTGGTGGTGTGATGGGGTGGGGGGGTTGTGTAATTCATTGTAGGGGCCCAGGAAGAAGACAAAGGCTTTGTCTCCAATACATATTTTGCTGTGCGTTGCCAGTCATCAGGGACCACGCTTTTGCCAGGGTTCGTTTGATAGCCATTCAGAGCATTTTTTTTCTTTTCTCGGTCCATTCCATTTCCCTCCTCCAATCCCTTTACCTCTTCCACCTTCTCCCTTCCCCTCTTTTTTATACTGTTATTTCCCAGGGGACCACTGAGGTGCTAGCTCCACCAGGGCTGGTGCAACTCATTTGAGAGGGGCATTTTTTTAGTACGAATGACTGCAGAGAGCGAGCAGACAGACAGTGGCACTGAATGAAATGGCCCCGGCACCTAATTGCGTTCCCACCTGGGAAGCGGGGGTGAAGGCAGCGTCTTCGGCGGGAGGAATAGGGAAGGGGACCTGATGAGGATTTATGGAGGACAGCGAGACGGCAAAATAAAACACCAAAAGGAATGGACCCTAAATCTTATTTCCCGCCGCAATATTCATTGCTGTTGCAATCGGGCTCGCTGATAGAGCTTTGCAAAAACGACCGCTGCGTTCAAATTATAGCTGCACTCTCTACTAATATTTAACATCATTAGAAAATCATTAGAACACCATCATAAAACCTGGGATTATGACTAGAGCATTAAACACAATGATTATTCAGGGTGTTCCTTTTCCCCGCTTTACCCTCGGAAATGAGATTTCGCTCTCCACGCCTGTGCAGGAGAAACTAAGAGTATTTCTCATAATTACTACAACATTTGAAAAATATTGGCCTCCATGAATTACTATACCATTATATGATTGTTTTTCATTCCCCCAAAGCAAAGTTCTTAAAGATGGGCTTTCGGAGAATGACAGCTGCGAGCGGCCTTAATGCAATTTCACCATGAGTGTAAGAGGGCTAATTCAGATTTTGCCCACTGTCTCTGCTGTTGAATGGCCGTTGTCATTAATAAGCTATTTCTCATTGCGTTTAACTGGACACACAAATGGCCACGCGGTGACTTTCCATATATTCCACAGAATTACCTTTCAACAGTCGGGAGATATGGTATTCACAGTGGTGTGTTCAAGTTGGGCTGTAACGTAACTATCTTGCCTAAAATATGGTATTTGATCAAACGACATTAGCAAAGAAAACTTGCATATCTTCCTTTTAATTGCATACATATTCCACAGCTATTGTTTTCAAATCATTCGTTTTCACTACTGACTTTGGGCCAACTCCAGCAGGATATCACAGAGTATCTGTGTGTGTGTGTGTGTGTGTGTGTGTGTGTGTGTGTGTGTGTGTGTGTGTGTGTGTGTGTGTGTGTGTGTGTGTGTGTACGGGCATTATCAGCAGCAGTAATCAGCCCAGAGGGAGAGGGCATGTAATGGAGGTTTCCCCAGAGGAGATGAAAGCCGCAGGGCTGAGTGGGTTCACAGGCCCAGGGTCTCTCTCACTTTCTCAGGCGGGCGGCCGCTTTTCAGGAGTTCGGTTCACAGAAATCCCTGCTGAGGAGCTAGCTGATGAAGCTCTTTCCTGCCTTGTCATGTTGTGCAAAGGTAGTGACCCCTTGACCCTGCCCTAAAAAGCCCTCCTGGCAAGACTGGGGGGGTCTCACAGCATTTGTAGGGGAGCATATCCATGTCTTTGCGGAATTAATCTGCGGACAGACAATAGACGCACAGCAGTGGCATGGTTTAACACCCCATGACAGTCTATAGTAACAGCCGATGAGGAATGATTGCATCATAAATTAACACACAGGTCCATGCAAGCTCTTGTGTGTGTGCATACACAAGTCAATCGTAGGACCTGCGTTTTATACTCACATTCAACGCAACTTTATTAATTCATGTATGGTGGACACCTATGTTTGGAAAAGGCCCCTTATTTTAGACATACAGGGATAGTTCGGGGGTGGAAATTCTCTTCAGGCAGAAAAAACGGGAGGTTAAAATAAGAGCAATCCTTGTCAAGGCTTTGAGAGTAATTCAACTGACACTGATGAGAATCAATGCTCCTTTGAATGCATTACTTGGCAGAAACAGGCCTTTTGTCCCTTAAACCCAGCCAGCGAAAAATGATGCCCTTCGAACAATGGGGGGAGAGGTGAAAATATAAAGAGTGAGAGAGAGGGAGAGAGAGAGAGGTCCTCCCTCCATTCCCTTTCACTGAGCCAAATGGATTCCGAGCACTTATGCATTAATCAATCAATATCTCTCACTGTACATCAACGGCGCAACCAAGTTATGAATGACCTTTCCAACAAAAAAAGGACACTTTAATGTGCACAAGACTACATGTAGCTGAGTAACTTTGGCCCATTTTTTATCACGCATGATTGCACATTCACAAGGCACAGGGCCATTAATAGTGCACTAAATATGACAAGGTTAGTCATTATTCAATTAACACAAAAGAAGAGGGCAAGGGGCAAATCAGTGAGAGAGATGGGGGATGTCATTTTTTGGACATCCATCTGTCATTCAGTGTGGCATAGAACGAACTGACTAACCAAGAAACATATTGTGCTGCCACTCATTGCAACAATTTTCATATTATTTCAATAGCTTCATATCTTAAGTCTCACATTTTTCAATTCCTGCTTACTCGGAGTAAAAAAGCTAAGTCACACTACATTTACATGTAGCATCTGTGAGAGGATCTCATATGCTTTAAGAGCACTTCTTTTGTAACAATGTTCAAGAGCTAATTTAAAGATGGCTCCTATCTTCAGATAAAAGATGACTGGAGCAGCTGTCGCACTTGAGAGGAATCGTTCGCAAAGCCAAGTCTGTTTATTATCAAGCACAATGTTGCACTATCATTCAGCTGATCACTCAGATACAGTTAGTACTCAAAATGACTAAGAACTCGGCCATTAGGACAAACATGATGTCCTCCGCCTTTCGAGGGTTTCCGCCAACAGACGGATCCACTTGAAAGTGTTTGCGTTGAACTTTTTTCATCTTAAAGAATAATAAAATCAGCAGCGAAGTGCTTTTAATTATCTTTTCATCAGTTATTACTAATCGTAGTCCTTCCCCTTCACTTTCTCTAGATGGGAGTCGAGCAGTTTTAGACTTCGGAAGCTAAATCTCTCGTGGCCGGGAACCCGCGCTGTATTGATGGCGAGAGCGGCACTTAACTCTTTGAGCAATCAAAACTCAATCATTTCTCATTAAAATCCTGAACGCCTGAAATCAGATAACATTTGGGGAGAGAGTCTGGCTTTGTCCGAGAAATGGATTTCCCTGAAAAAAAAAAAAAAAACCTTTACGGGAGGAGGGAAATTGTGAACAGACAAAGCTTGAAAGAATTTGCCTTTTTTTTATGGGACCGAATAAGAAAAATGGGTGCATATATAGGATTTTGACATGGGTACTTCTGTTTCTCAGCCACTCTTTTTTGGGCTCTGTTGGGGCGTGGAGGTAAAGTATGGAGACAGAGTGGAACGGACAGGAGCTGACTGCACAGCCAAGCTAAGAAAGGAAGAACTCAGGCCAGTAGCACAAATTAATGCTATTGTGAGTTTGCGCACAATAGGGCCTGCAAAGTGACTGCGGAAGACCCTTAAACAAAGGAGACATCGCTCTTTCCTCCCTTCCCAATTAGATTTTTTCACCCGTTTTACATTACAAAAAAAGGGGTCCATTTTTGCCTAATTCCTCCTTGACACTGACACAGGCACCTCGGAAACTAAATCAGGAGCAGATTAGCGCCAGGCTTGGCATGAGTGACAGCAACCTGCGCACTTGTTTCAGACACCTACCCTGTGGCTCCTAACAAACCATGACCCCTCCCTCCCTCTCCGTCAGCGTCTCCACCTCCCTTACAACTGCGTGTGATATTCAGCAAATACATGCCAAAGACACATTTTAAAAAATGTCTCCTCGCTTCATTTTGACCATGGCCCGAGAAATGCTATGTACTATTAATATATATTGCACTCTGCATATAATCCTTTGAGTCTCTAGGCTGTGTTCAGAGTTAAACAGAGGTTCACTGTATTATTTATCATTTGTTGATGTGTCTTGTTTTGCGCTGGTTTAAATGACTGACAACTATGGGACTGGATATGAAATTGAGGGACTAGTGGATGTGAAGTGTGTGTGTGTGTGTGTGTGTGTGTGTGTGTGTGTGTGTGTGTGTGTGTGTGTGTGTGTGTGTGTGTGTGCAGTATGTTTTCTTTAATAGGCACGGGTTGGCTTGTCATCTCTATGGCTGCTCCACAGCATTGGCTCATTAAAGACACAGAGCGGAGTGATTCTGGTAAGTTCATGCTAATTTCCATCCCTGTCTGCTCTACCAACCTTCTGAGACACTATTAGTGCCTGTTTGAATATTCAGATAAGCAGGGACCAGAAACGCACAAATTAAATCCCTTTATTCTGATTTAAGTCCTACATTGGGCTCCATCTGCACCCCCTACATATGGGCAACAGTAAAGACAGAGAGCAAATATAGAGAGACAGAGAGAGAACGAGGCCCTCAAGAGTGTTTCTGGCATGCTAACTGCCTGCATGAGAGTATCGAAACATATGAACATTATAAAACTTAATATCTAGTGATAAAAACTCCATTTTAAGAGCTTCAAAGTTTTAAGGGCGTATGAGCTGAGTTTTAGTCCTTCAGAATAAGAAGAACTCAAAGAAAGTCTTCAAAACAGGTGTGTAGAATTATTGACCATTGAGAATGGAGGAGAAAAGAAAGTGCAGCTTTTAACAGTGACACTCACTCTAATGCAGTGCCACACCACCCTAACGTAGGGCCGGAATTGCGTGTCCTTCCCTCTTAACTGTACGGCACAGCTGAATTGACTCAGAACACTCCTGCATGGTGACTGAGCAGTTAGCATGAAAATTGACCTTTGCTTGCTTTCTGAACTGTGGATTATTCATCTGTAATGTTTGAATTGGTCAGGGTGGCTTGAGCTGGAACCTTCTGAAATATTTGCCTTCTCCCTTTACTCCTCTGTGTCTATAAAACTCATTTCTAACTGGGAAAAAAAATGCACTCCAAGACCTTGGTGAATGACCATGCCAAGAATCCCAATGCAATAAAAAGCTTGTAAACTGCAGCAAGGATTGGAAATCAACAGACAATGATTGCATATGCAATAAGCATTTAACAAGCAATGTGTAAAACAAAGAAAGAGGGAAATTTGGGCTCAGTAGTGCTATTGTTCCGCTATCTTAAAAAAAGGTTCGAATGCTGTCAAATGGCCACAAATTGAGACCAAGATTTGTAAAAATGGCTTTGATTCTTCTAATGAGAACTTGCACTTTGATGTGCCATGGCAGCTATTGTAACTTTCATTGTACCTTATCCAGTAGTGGTCTGAAAGGACACAAAGTGCTAAAATAAACACACATTCACTGAAAGTCTTTGTCTAAAGATCATCAATCAGTAGGCTCAGGCCCATCTGAACGGGCTGCAGTGAGAATGTGTCTGCTAGCAGCTAATAAAACAGAAAATGACAGAGATCAAGTCCAAGCAGACAAAGAGATAGTGTGAAAGCTTGAGACATCATAAATCTGGACCAGTCAAACTCCAGGAATGTCCCAGTTTGTCAAAAACAAATAGCAGCTTGTCTCTGACCATTGCTAGGCAAAGGAGCCCTCACATCTGGTCAAACAGACCTTGCGCTCTGTCAGGAATCTGGCCGAGTCCATTTTGGACAAACACGGCCTTGATGGGACATCATATTGCCCCAGAAAGCCTCTGCAGTAGTATGGAGACTAATCAGAAGACTTCATCAACAGATGTTACAGTGTGGCTAATCAATAAGCCACATAGCAAGGGGACTGTGACGGCCTACAGCGTGAGAATCACTGTTTCTTGCCTGTGAAGTTTTGCCGGGCATGTACAAGGAGTGAACACGATGGCATCTTCGTGTAGGAATCCAGTCTTCGCTCCCCTCAAAGACCCCTGTCAGAATACACTAATGTCACATTGATCAGCCGTCTTGCCTTCCCTAACATACCCTCCATTCCCACTTCTGTCGCACGCTCCTTCTCTCCTCTGGGCTGTGTGTGAATAATCAAGCGAGGGCTGAATCAATGGATGCCGTGCGCCTCCACAGGTAAAGGTTAGCAGGGTGGAATATTGAATTATTCCTGCTTCTCTCATCAGTGCCATCTGCTTGGCTGCCTCTAATTGACAGGTCAGAGGGACAAGATGGCTCTCTTCTGGCTCTCTTCAGTATTTATGTGTGTGAAAGCCTGATCTTCTGCATTCTTGCCGCAAATCAACAGACAGCATGTCTGCGATGAAACGTGCATCTTCCCGTCAGCAAGGGATCGTTTCATGTGCCAGTTGCCCTGAGAAGCCATGAGTCGGAGAGAGAGGGCATTCTGCTGTCAGACCTGTATGTTGTAGATGCAGGCAGCTCATTCACAGCCACAGATCATAGCCTTTGATCTTTCACTTTCTCTCTAGAGGGGACAAATAAGCTAATTAAAAAAGAAAAAAATCTAAAACTTTCACTGTTTCTGATAGACAATGGGAAAACTCCATCTCTCAATCCCTCTGTGTTTTTTCACCTGTGGTCACACCAAACTGATGAAACTCAAACTGAGGGAAAAATTACCCGTCTGAAGTAGCAGCATGGCATCAAAAGCCAAATCTGAGAGCAGCTAAAAACTCATTGACTTCAGTCTCTAGTGTACCTGATAGCCATAAACTAAAAAGAAAATCTATATGAATGTTCAGACAGTGATTTCCTAACGCCTGACATACAAAATATCACTTCTGAATACTTGAGGAAGAGCTCGACATTTATGCTAATTGTAGTGTTTGTGTGTGTGTATGTGGACATATGTACATGCATACCTGAATTCAACATTTACTTATTATAATGGCTTATTTAATATACTGTATATATAGCTTGAACTTGTTCCTACAATGTATGCCGTTTTGGATAAAAGTGCCAGCTAAACCAATAAATGTAATGTAATATGTTAGCTGTATTTGAGCTATTGTAAATTTGATTACGTAAAAAAATGTTAACACTATAAACGAGTGGTATTATGTCTTGGTATTATAATATAATATAATGTATAATATACATTATTACATTACATGTACACAAATTTGAAAAAAAAAATTAAAATTAAATTTGGAAGATTTTGAAAATAGATTTTGGACACTTACATCAAATCAACTAAGCGGGTACTCCTCCAGCCACACATTTCTGCTTAGCTGCAGTCAGCTTGGACACATGACTGACAGTTCCTGTCCTCTGCGGTCTCAGTGCCCTGACTGACACAGGACGAGCGTGAGCCTTCAGCCTGCCACCCGAAACCCTCGTGCCCTATTCGCGCTCCTCACCGCAGCCTCCAGGCCCCGGAATAGAACTCATTAGCACGTTTGGTAAGTACAAATGAGATGACTGCCTCCTGATGGACTGTCTATCTTTTGGATCAGCTTTCAGGGAGAGTGTCTCGTAATGACGGGTGAAGGGAATGAAAGAGGGGGAGAGAAACTAATATTATAATGCTCTCTGCGCTCACACCGGGCAGCGCACCTTGCAATGGCCTGTAATGGAGGGCCCTGAAGTGGGCTTGATGACAGAGGAGGCCTCTCTTACCCAAATGTAGGATCCCCACTGTGGGTGTGTGAACACCCACATGTGTGTTAATTGGGTGTCTGTGAGCATTTGTGCCTGTATACTGTACAAATCTGCAGCACAATTTACACCCTCTTATCATCTCCAAATCAAAATGGAGCAAAGAAATATGTGCTCTGCACCGCTCCGCTCAACATACACACAAAAACATACCGTCTCCTGCACATGTACTGCCTCGAAGGCCCTCCGTTTGACCCAAGTCACTCTACCTCCTTGTTAGGGCAGCCAATGGTCAGATCTATCCGTGCCTGGCCAGTAAAACGGCAGAAGAAAACGCCACGCAATCCGTTTTGACTCTCAGACAATCCCAGAATAGCAATTGCGCTTCTTGGTCAATTTGCAATAGCAGGATGAGCCAGGGAAGGAATTTCTACAGCGGCTGTCTATAAACCAACCGGCAAAGAAAAGACTTCCTTGTGTGAGCTTGGCGCGGTCATATGAGCCCAGCCCAACATTGCGCTGAGTGGAAAATCCATAAAGCCATCACTTAGGCTCTTTAATAAAAGGGCCAGTTTCATTTTAATATTTTTCAAAATGAAAAGTAATGCATTTATGAAATTCGTGGCACGCTCAGTGGACTAAAAACAATTTCCTCTGCTAGGCTGTGCCCTTCAGCTGCGGATTAAGGGACAGACATCCAAAAGGAGCCGACCCGAAGCCCTCGATGGGGCCCTTACCAATCGGATCGCTTCCCTTCGTCTCTAGCAGCATCCCAGCAATACCATATTTTATTAAAAGAATCCTCAATGATGTTGTTGCATGACTTGCCCTGTCTTTACTCAGATGTACCATGGCATGGTTGGGGTAGGGCGCGGGGGTTGTGGTTAGCGGCTATAATATCCTGTTTCTGGGAAGGTTTACTTTGCATTTTAACAAGCATGTAAAAAGTTTAGGACATTCCAGGTCCGGCTGCTGTCTGCGGGGCTGTACGGGGCCCTGGGTCCAGACATGAGCCTTGTCCTAGCTAGCCATAGCCAGCCTTCATAGCGCCTCTTCCCCTGCGGAATGCACATGCTTTATGTGCTTCATGCAGACATGTGGCCCTAGTCAATAAGAAACAGACACATACAAATGTGCATACACACATCCACATCCCTCTTAGCTCAGGGTGACATTCCAGTCCAGTAAAAATAAAAGTAAGGACTTTTTAACACCGCTCGACTCTCCCCTCACTTGACATTTCCTGTCCGCTGTCCAAGAGCTTTAGTAAGTAAAGCAAAGAGCCCAGCAAAGAGCCCAGCAAACATCCAGCGTTTGAGGTGATATAACTCACAAGGCAGTAGGCAGATCGTAGGGAGAGCAGAGAGATGTAGTGCTTGCTGGGACAAGGTGAAGCTGGCACTATGTTTTGTAAAAAATATTATCTTCCCCATGTGCTGGTCTAGGTAATGAAAATGTAAATTTAGTTTAAGAGTCAGAGATTAGACACACACACACACACATATATGTGTGTGTGTGTGTGTGTGTGTGTGTGTGTGTGTGTGTGTGTGTGTGTGTGTGTGTGTGTGTGTGTGTGTGTGTGTGTGTGTGTGTGTGTGTGTGTACAATTAATAAAACGTAACACAATTTTAGTTAAGAAAGGTTTAATTTACTCTAATAATGTCAAAAGTAAAAAACAACAAAAAGCTACTTTTCCTTCAAGGTAAAAAAAGTATTTTCTATAATATGAATTATAAATTTAAAACTCATTCTAAGTATGAATTGCATTCTTATAATACTACTACTAATAAAAGTAAGTCAGTGAGCCTTGGATCAGTCAAAGACTAGTTTAGAGTCTCAAGTGCACTTCCATCTCCCAACTGGGCACTGAGAGGGGAGGGTTGCAGCTGGCACAAGAATCCGAGCAGACCGCTGTTCCTGTGTCTACAGACAGGGATTTCCTGCAGCACGTCATAGCTCAGCGATCACGGTGCTGCCATCTGCGACCGAAAAAGATTTACATCAGCAGCTAATCCACAGCGTTAGTGCAATGTGTTCACTCTCCAAAACAGCTTTCCCTCCTCTCTCCTACAAACACACACAAATCTTCTGGGCTGGCAATGCCACCCGAAGGCCTGCAGCGCCTTCAAAAAGCCAACTAACCATCTTTCAATTCCACTTACCTCTTTTCTTACTCTCTCTCTCCTGTATCTGTCAGTTTGCAATGTTCAAAAAAACTTCAGTCCATTAAGTCTTCTGAAATGAGAGACCCCAATGTGTCATCTAGCTATATGCCCTGGTGAACATCACTCATAGAACCTGTCATCTGCTGCTGTAGTGTCTCTTCCCACACATCAAGCTCAGACACACACACACACACTCTGGAAGCTGACTGTGTGCATGTAAGCATGTGTTAGTGTGTGTTGTCTTGGGTGTCTGAGTTTTATGATCTTCAGAAACCCTTCTTGCAGAGAGCTCCTTTGTGTTGTGGCAAGAAAAGGGGTTAAGAATGACAAATGGACATCCAGTGAGAGAATGACATGCTTGTGCAGCACATTTTCAATGCGAGGCAGAAATTAAAACAATGCATGCCTTTTATCCGCACACAGCTCTAATTGGATGGGAAACTCTGCCGCCTTGGCACTCTGTGGGCGAATCAGAGGGCAAAAAAAAATGTGGCACAGAAACCCGGCCTACAATATCTGCCTGCATTCACGCCAAGACACCATAATCACACAGATGTTACGGATTTTGTGAATGCATTGTCGTCATATCTGAATACCCTATATTGTGTTTGTTATGGGCCTAATAATGCTTAGTTGGAATGTACTCACGGGTGATTGGTTACTTTAATCAAGCCTAAACATGGTTAGTTCTGAGAGAAAACAATCTAACAACAGCATATGGATCAGAACCGAAAACAAAGCTAATCAATATTTCCACAATCAATTGTTTTCATCAACAGCATCTGCTATGGCACACTTTCTGTGAATTAGTGGTATGGATCTTTTTTTAAAAATGATCCTCATTGATATAGTTAACAAATGACCAGAAAATGGAATGTGACAGTTCCGGAGAGAGACGTGAAAAACCTCCCTCAGGGGTGGCTGTGCAGCCTTAATTTGGGAACTATTAAAGTGCTGTATCTGTTGGTTAATGTGCATTACTGGGGGCTCTTAATTCATAAACGTATACAATAATTATTCGCCAAAGAGTTCTGCACAAAAGGATAAAGGATAGTCTGGGTGCTTGCTAGGGCACTGCCATGAGGTTGCTAATGTGTTACTGGATAAGGTTTTACAAAAATAATTTAAACTCTAATGAATCATTGTGAATCAGTTCAAAAGATTAATCAAAATGAACAATTTAACAGAAAAGAAATCTCAAAAAAACATCCCTATGACATGAGGTATAATTCATGTCCGTAGCACAAATGATTTGCATACCAAAGTTTATTACTTAAAGTTAGAATTAGGAGTTTCAAAAACTCTATCCACAATGCTTTTGTCCAGGGTTGTCGGAAACTCCAGGTGAGAAAATCGGGGAGTGGGGAAGTCGAGCTCTGCTTAGGGAAGTAGCCCAGCATCTAACACCAATAGAGCTGCATACTACACGGCAGCAGCTAAGGGAATTGCTGCCTAGCTGACCCAGAAATCCAGGGCCAGCTTTGTTTTAACAAGCAGGGGAGCCTTCTACCACTTTAGCAACTGTGCCTCAACCACAAGAAAGAGCCCAGTGCCTCAGAAGAGCTAGCAGGGAGGAAATTAAATATTACACCATCAGGGAATGGTTTCACTCGGGTTAAGGGGGGGCTGGGGGTGCAGGACATTAAGAAGTTTAAAGGTAGTTTGGGGAGGGTGGGTTCATAAGCATGGGGAACGGCAGTGAAGAATTAGCAACATTCATTCTTGCTGATGAAGAAGTATGTTCATTACCAGTGTAATTCGAACAAGATGCTTAAGATGCTGTTGGAGAAGGCGAAGAAGGGCAACATTCTTTATTACACACCTCATTTCATTTAACTGACCTTTAAATATATATACTTATTTATATATACACAAGAGTTGAAAAAAGTCACTCTTTGGCCCTGCTATTTAAAGGGATGAGACTTGTTTTCAAGCTAAGCAGTGCGCCACGGCTTGGACGACAGAAGCTTGAGTTTGATCCTGCATCTGTAGGGCAATCAATCAGCTGTTCAACGCTCCGACTGCAGCCCGCTCCGTTTGGTAAACAGAGCGTCAAAGGCAATTAGGACAGTGGTTCCTCTCGGAAGACCCAGCCTCCCTAACAGAGCGCTCATTGGCCCAATACTGACGTCAGTTAGCAGGTATCGGCTATCAAAAGACAGGGGCGCTGGGACCCTTTTCTCTTGCTCATTCTGTCTGCATAAGAAACAATAGCTGATAATAAGAGGCAGGCTGGTTCCCTTTTGAGCTGCTGGTCGATTTACACTCACCTTGTCCTTCATCAGCATTTCCCAGTCAGCACTGGGCTAGACCTCAGCCTTAATCACCTACATATTCTCTCCTGAAGGTACAGGAATTCAATAATATCTAGTCTAGAAAAAGGCAGTAATTAAATACATCAAAAAGCTTGCATGGCCACGCAATCAGCCATCATCAAAGCACGCAGCCATTTCTCACTAAAAAGAACATCTCATCTGACTAATCCTGGAAGATTTCGGAAAAGTTGCACTGCTCGGCAGACATAATGTGTTGTTTGTGAGTTGTTGGCTCATTTGACGTCAAGGGGGTACGACTGGATTGCTGCAACTAGAAAAAAAGATGGCAGAGGGTTGCAAATGTGTGTGTGCCTGCGTGTAGCGACTGCATGCTTCTCTGCCCACACATCCCTACTGCAGGAGTCATTACCTAACCTCCAACCAGACTCACAAACAAGGGAATCCATTAACGCACATCAAAGGTTAGCCAAGAAAATATATAAATAAATGCTACATCAACCAAAAAAGAGAGAGAGAGCTAGGGAGAGAGAGAAAACCAGACTTGTTTGTGAACTCTTTACCTCCACCTACCCAGAAACACACTCTAAATCTCCTGCACCCCCACCCTTTTAACCTAAGTGGGCCTTCCTATTGCCTTTGCATGTTCACTTGTCCACTGTACTATAGTCATTAACATATTTGGAGTGCAGCGAGCAGAAAGCTTAATTGTCCTTAATTGCTCGGCTAAATATGTTCTCTAATGATTCTCCTCAGATCTGTGACTGCCTTTTGCGCAATTTCCCGGCCGCTGGCTTCATTATCCCTGCCTCCTTGGAACAAAGCATCTTTAGAGGCCAACTCCCCCTGCCGTCTTTTGCTCTCCCTCTCTCTCTCTCCCCCACGGCACAACGCTAAGAGCCAGTCGGGCCGCCTGGCTTGCGGGAGGGAGGGGAGCGACGCACAATGGAAATCTTTTGTCAGGGCACGAGAGTCAAAATGATTAGAAAACCAAATCCATGCTGAAACAGTGTGTTAATTGACTGCAGCTCTGTCGTCTTAATGGCTAACTAACATATGGCCTGACGAAGGTCTCAGCCCCAGCCTTTTGTTTTTAGCACCCCCTCCCCTCGCCGTTCGGAGCTTAATGGCATCTATGATTGTTTGTTTAATGCCGACACAGCAATGGGACTGTACTCGTATTAATGAAGATGCTGTGCCAGATCGCCATTGTCCTTAGGATATCCTCCCGCCTTATCAGTCATCAATGGAGCACAGAGCCACAGCAGTGATGTCATAGGCACGACCCAGGGACTGAAGATGTGCTGTGCTCTTTCACTTAGAAGCATCTTTATGACTCCAGTGTACTTTATGCCTTGTGACCAGGTCTCAAAAATCAGGTAAAGATTCAATCTGCTATATTGGTAACCGAATCTAAAGCCATGCAACAATGAACATTGTAGTCTATTTATAATGCAATTTCTATCTATTAACAATCTGAATTATGAATGGAGTGGGTATTTTCCACTCTCAGTTTCAAAAGACGCCACAACAACTACAGAGGGATACATCCCCATGCATATCAGGTGAGCATAGAAGCTTGTATTCATTTTAATTCTTACCCGTGTCGGCAGACGGACACTTGCGAATGGTGAAGATGGCACTCAACTCCTCCTCTTCCTCGGGCAGTCCCTTCTGCAAGCGCTGCAGCTTCCGCAGGCTCTCACTGCGCTGGTGCTTCATGGAACGGACGTGTTGGATGAGGTTCAACTTAGCCTTGGTGGAGTAGTTACACAGGACACAGTGGTAGTAGCACGACTCGCCCTCCACAGCGTTCTCGTGCTGCTGCAAATGCTGTAGTGTGAGAGAGAGAGAACAAGAGAGTTAGCATGGGGTTTTTAACTAACGTGATACCTAATGCCATTTGCAAATGAATAAATCAATTGCCAATCAGGACTCCGTTGTTTAACACAAAGTCAACGTCATTCATCAACACTAAGTTGGTCTAGGTGTGTTTCTGTGTGCTAACAAGACGGAGGGGGACGTTGGCATCCTCTGGGCTGGTGAGCTAGACGAGACGAGCATGTCAGTATCTACAGGAAGCGCTTGAGCAGGGACACACTGAGAAAAGTGCATTGATCCCTTTCACTCAAGAGAAGTCTTTCGTCTCTGAAAAGGAAACTCCAAACATCTGCCTGTTTCACGCATGGGATGCTAAATATTGATCACCAGTGAGTCAAATCCTGCTTCTTTGAGAGCAAGGCAAAAAGAGAGAGACGGGTGGTGGTGTGGTGCTCTGACTACCTCCAGAAGAGGTTATAGGGATCCTTGGGGAGGACCAGAGATATGTGCTATGATCCACAAACCCAAAACAAGCCAACCACACCGCACACCCAACGGTAACAACAATCCCAAGTCGAGTCTGTGTTCATTGAGCATTAAACGTCTAATCAATGAGATAAGACCAACACAATAAGGGCATTGCAAGCCTATAAATCTGAATGCTAGTCCCTAGTTAGCAAATGTGTTGAAAGCACTTATACATCTTGCATAACCTTGATTCGTTTCTTCTTTCAAGATATGATTGTGACTTGAAGCCTTACGAAAGGTACAAATGAACTTTAGTGTATACTGTCAATGTTGATCAATTGCAAATCATTTTTCATGGCCGTCATCTTTCTGGCGAATTGTTTTTGTGTATGTAGAGTGAAAGATTCATTGCAATTTATAAATGTTAGACTATACATACACGTACTCTCCACCCTCCATGTAAAGAGAAACAAATAACCTTTGTGTCTTCAGGAACAGCACACGCTACATCTTTGAAACTATATGACGAAGGTAGCTTTAATACTTTAATAAATACATATATATAATAATAATAATTTTGGTTGGAACCATGGCCTAGCAGCTAGTGTAAATACTTTGCCACACTGAACAAATGGTATATTAAGGGGTGATATGTGTTGGGCTCATAACATTTCAATCATATCTGCTCATCAAATAGCAGTATCTTCCCAAAGTCTCTTTACCTTGTATTCCTTGTTTACCTTCCTTCTGTTACACGTTTCATGAAAAAGCAACTGAATTGCACCACAAATGAGATGATGCAAATCTGTAAAAATATCTCTCTGCCTTTTTGCCTGGAAAAACATGTATTTTCTCTCTTGTGGAGAAGCTCTTAATCTCCTGCACAGACCACCCCCAAACCCTGACAAAGGTCGGGGAAAACAAATTGATTCATTAAGACGCGGCTGAGTTGGCTTTGCCCTGCAGCGCAGAGATGAGATGCTTTTCCATCGGCTGATGCACAAAGCCAAAAGTAACATTAGATTTTTAACCCAATTAATGCCACATCAGGTGTTGACAACAGTGAGAGAGGAAAAAATATTATCTTCCCTGAAATGTTCTCCTTCTTTGGTAATATTTAATTTTCGGGCAACATTGCTATAAGGTTTTTTTTTTGTTTGTTTTTTAAAGCAATTGTGGTGCTGGTATCATATGTCACCCTGGTATACCTAAGATGTGCATTAGGGCCACTGACTTCCAGGAATGGGTTTTTGCTTTTCGTGTGTGCCCCTCAGCTCCATGTAATGGAGTTATTAGGTGATCGTAAAAGGCTCTGTCTTTCTCCTCACGCTCTCTCTCGCTCTCCTTCACTCCTTTTTCTGTTTGAAGTGGGGGTATGATGTCATTGAGTAGGTGCTGCTGGATGTTTTGGGCTTTACTTGAACTGCGCTCCCCCAACCCCCCCTCCCAACACATATGCAGCATATCAGAACTCAGGTACACTGAGCTGTCACGGATTTGCTTGTATAAGACACCAAATAAATCCGTTGTGTGCTACAAGATGGCACAGTTTTTTCTTTCTTCGCAAGCGAGGAGAATATATGAACTGAAATGCACATCTTTACTTGAGCCATCTTTTGTGAAAATAAGTGCAGCAAAAAAGAGACACCTGAACTAAACTTCAAAGATCTTTTTTTTTTAAATATGGGGAGTTTTACAGGGCCCATAAAAAGGGTAGAATTTACACGGTGAACCTTAACTGGTTCAGCACAGAGAAGAGCAATATATCACTTTTTTCCCAAACTGAAGCCAGTCTACCACACACTGGATTCTACATACGTATATTAGCCAATATGCTATACAGTGATGGTATCATTACCGTTTTGTTACAGCTACCATATTTACTCCAAAGTACCATGGTGCTCAGGTGCTTCAAAGAATAACATGTTATTACAAAAAATATATATTCAAAGGTACGTTTAATAAGGGATATTAGAAGGTTTAAGACTCTCCAACTCAACATAAAATAGAATTTTCCTGAATTTTCATAAAGCAGAGATAAATATATTGCTCTCCAGGTCTGACACCAGAGGGCCAAACAGACCTACATCTCTCTCTCACAAACAGATATATCTATATGATTCCATCTGAAACATTCACACAAGCGATCCCTGAGATGATCTCTTCACCTAATCTCCCACCCAACACACACCCCTGGGTCTGAACGTGAAACACAATAACGCATGAGAGAGTTTATGTGCAGCATGTCTGTTTTCTATGATCCTGAGATGAAGCTCCATGCTGATAAATCACCTCCAACTGAAGTGCAGGAATTCAGCGGCTTAATGAAAAAGTCATGTTCACCGAGCAGGGAGGGGCCAGTCAGGGTGCTGTTGAGAAGTCTCCCCTCCGCAGGGGCCCCAGAACAGCCACATACAGGCCCCTGGAGCCAGAGAAGGCCACAGAGTCAGCATGGCTTACATTACAACTCAAAATTCATTTAATTGGCTGGAAGTTAATGGCAGACTTACAGGAGAGCACATGAGCTGTGGGGAAGTGCAGTGGAGTGAAACCTGAGTGGGCTGGAGGGAGTAAATGTGTGTGTGTGTGTGTGTGTGTGTGTGTGTGTGTGTGTGTGTGTGTGTGTGTGTGTGTGTGTGTGTGTGTGTGTGTGTGTGTGTGTGTGTGTGTGTGTGTGTGGACTGGTAAACCCTACATTATGGGGACAAAATGTCCCCATAAGGATGGCAATATCTGAAATCCTTGTTCGTGTGGGGACATTTTTTGGTCCCCATGAGGAAAACAGCTTATAAATCATACTAAGTGATGTTTTTTGAAAATGTAAAAATGCAGAAAGTTTTCTGTGATGGGTAGGTTTAGGGGTAGGGTTAGTGTGAGGGAATAGAATATACAGTTTGTACAGTATAAAAATCATTATGTCTATGGAAAGTCCCCATAAAATATGGAAACACTACATGTGTGTGTGTGTGTGAGAGAGAGAGAGAAGGAGAGTGCACATGTGTGCAGCAAGAGCGGCCCATCTTTACAGGACATGAGTTTTGATTACTCTCTCTCTCACACACATGCACATAACTACCCAAGTAAGTTATGAATAAGTCCCCTGTACTCGTGTAGGTGAGGAAAAGCAAGGGGCGACTCACCTCATCCACCCCGCAGCAACTCAACACTGCATCTCTGCCTGTTTTGCTCCCATCACGCACAGCTATCACTTTCAACACCTACCTGCTCCTGTGCATGGATCTACAGAAGGATCCACTTATGTGGGCTGAAAAAACACACACCTTTCACACCCATCGCCACTTTAACTGCCAGAGAGCCGAATACAGGGCAGGCACTCAGCATACTCTGTGAAAACCTCCACAAATGCCAGGCCCACAGCGGAATCGTGGTAAATCAACTCAAGTACACAAGTACATGGGCACAGATGCTTCTAGCTATTCAAGTTATTCATAACACTACGCAGGTCCATGTGGGATTCTCAGTTGCTGCAAGAGTGCTATTTTCTACACACTGTTTTCTTTTAGTCAATGTTTTATTTTTAGTCTAATTTTAGTCAACAAAATAAATAAGAATGGTTGAGACCTCAATTAAACCTCAATTTTTGATTTTCATGAATTACATTTATATATATATATATATATATATATATATATATATATATATATATATTTATATATATATATATATATATATTCAAAACTACATTAATCACTATATATATATTTTCTTACTTCATCTCATATTTTTATCAATTTTTTTTTTAAAGCAATTGTTCTTGCTAATGAAAACCACGAACAGTCATTTTGTTGATGAGTTTAACAGCCAGTTTCTTTTCAATTTGAATTGCAAGCTTGTTATTTAGAGCAGTGATTCTCAACTCCAGTCCTCGGTACCCACTGCTCTGCACATTTTTTATGTCTCCTTATTTAACACACCTGATTCAGATCACCAGCTCGTTAGGAGAGACTCCTTGATCTGAACTGAGTGTGTCAGATAAGAGAGACATACAAAATGTGCAGAGCAGCGGGTCCTGAGGACTGGAGTTGAGAAGCACTGATTTAGAGTAAGGTTAAACTATTACCATACTTATAACTGGCTACCTGAATAGTAACATAACTGGTTTAATATAATAGACTTTTAAAGGTAACTCTTTTGTTCCCTTGAGTAACTGTGGTTTGTTAAACGTTATGCATGAGCAAAGGGACCAGACGCTTGACATGTATTGGCCAAGCATTCACCTATGCAATTGTGTACTTGTGTAGAGGGTTTTTTTTTTCTGGCCTAAAGCCATACACAAATGGCGCATATGGTGACCAGTGACCACGCACACAAAAACAGAGAGAGAGAGAGAGAGAGAGAGAGAGAGAGAGAGAGAGAGAGAGAGAGAGAGAGAGAGAGACAGACCCCCTTTTGATCCAACCCTGATTTCTACTATTAAATTTGGCAGTGCTCTTAATACAAAATTAATGCATTAAAAAAGATGACTATCCAGTGGCTAAATAGCTATCAATTTCTCCCAGAGCTGACGAATTCCCACTGTGAGTGAGCCAGAGAGTGTCTGAATGTGTATTGCTTTGTAATTATCCCAATGATTCTCGGCACTTAGGCCTGGTGATTTCCACTCAAACTCGCTCACACACATACGTCTGCATTTCTATCTATCATGGTGGAGATGTTCCATTGACTTCTGTTATTTTAATACTGAGCTAATGACATTTTCTAACCCTATCCGAACCCCTCAGCACAAACCATTCTGCATTTTAATTAAGACATGTTTATAAACACAATTTTTCCTCACAGAAAAATGTGGGGGTTGGTCCCCACAATGGAGGTTATTTTTGGTTTTTACTATACTTGTAGGGACATTTGGTCAACACAATGCAGGCTAAACCTGACACGCACAAACCATCTGATACTGATACCAGAGACAGGAAACTAACAGAAACTGGACTAATGCACTATCTAAGCCAAAATGCTTAAACACTGGCCACAACACGTCAGGTTGTTAATGTCAGGTTATAAATCCATTGATACCATGATGATGTGGGGTCACACCAGTGACTGAAGGGCAGCACAGTAAACTGGATTCAGTCATGTGTCATTTTGATTGATACAGTCAAGTGCATTGACACCTTTGTAACCAGCCTAATGATGTCATTGGTTAAATAATAGCCAATGAGATCACTGCTCTGCATCCTGAGATGAGACAAAGGGATTTGCCTAATGGGCAGAAAAACCCAGGCAGAGATGAGACGGGAAGCTGCACCCTTTCTCACATCTCACTCCGTGTGTGTGTTTGGGTAGGTTTACTTAGCTGTACTTTAGTGGCAAAACTGTCCCGAAAAGTTCTAGATCTTACAAAACCTTACTTGTGAAAAAAATAAAAAATCTAAATACAAACGGTTCCTTTTTTTGCAAAACTACAATTTTTGCCACTACACTAGTGGCCGTAAAACACAGACATCCTTTATTCTCTTTCAAGTCTTACAAATTGCGATTACAGTGGCAGATTATCGATGAATAAAAACTTGTTTTTCAAAGACTTGTAGAAGTAAGCTAAAATGGCATGATTGCTTCAGCAAATGCATTTATATCTGTTGTCTGCCTTTGTTAACACTATCGGTTAGGTTTAGGGTAGGGTTTTGTGTAGGTGGAAAGTTATTTTCATACAAGATAGAGCATTAACATTAGCGCCACTCACCGGACATTTCATTTCCAAACTGCTGCTATACGTACAACAAACAACATAAAACTAAAAATGCTTTTAGCATCACTCACTGGACATTTAACCTTAAAAGTTTGGTGAAACATACAAGATACAACGTAATATCATTTTGCAGAAATGTCACCAAAGGCAAATGAGCACCATGAGCATTAAGGGCAGGGATTTGGCTTGGGTTGGGCTGTTGCAATTAAAGAGCTTTATACAGAAACAATAGAAGTCTAAGTTCTTCTTCATTACAGGAGCTACAGTGTTTCAATATTTAGTATGCTGTGAATGAGCCTGTCCTACCTCCTTCACTTCACCATTTTTCTATCTCATTTCTCACTTAGCAGCAGTAGTTTAAGGAGTAGCAGAACAGCGACCACAGAAGCTGCACTGGATGCCAAGTTCAACGGCTGGTTCAAATTAGCCACTGCGAGCGGTGACATGCCCAGACGCTGTGCTGTGGCTGGAGAGACAGCACGTACCCACTTCTTAACTGCATACCTGCCACTTCCTGCACCTCTCTCACTCTGCTGTTTCCAGGATCGCTTTGCTTCGTTCTCCTGGAATAGCCATTCTAACACTTCCCAGAGGAACATTTTATAGCTCAGATCTTGCTCTTTCATATATCAGGAGTTAATGGAGTTTAATGTTTTACTCAATAATTAACTGTGTTTCAGCTGTTTCTCCTAAAAAGGAGAAATAAAAACAGTCACAAATGAAACAACAGTTGATAATGTAGGGGTGTAGATTTAAAATGAAATGAATAAATGTAGATAGCGAATTCTGAGAGAAATTGAGATCTGTGAAGATTTTAATTGAGATCGCATTAAAATCTCTGGCTCTTAAATTAAAGACGTTGCTATCTTGTCCAATCTGAGCACAATTTGTGACATTGTTCTCACACTGACTGAGGAGAAAAGTCAATATCCATTTAATATCTGTCTAGGTGAAACAACTGAGACATGTAAGTGATCTTGTTTGTGATTTATCTTTACTAAACTTAACCAAGTTATAAGTCATGTTCCAGATATGATACAATGAATAACACAATGGCTGTGCTGAATCTGTGATTCAGTTCTCTGTCATAAATTAAACTGGTTTGAATGGATTACTGTACATGTGCATTGAGAAAAAATAAGGGTGAAAAACAGAGAGATGGGGGCCTTAAAACAATCCTCTCCAGCAGCTTATACCACCCCAGTGCACTTTAACAGTAAATAAAGCAATAATTATTGAATTCCTTTGGAATAAATAAGCAGCTAGAAAGTAAACAATAGGAACATAATTGTAGAAAGAAGGCAATCAATGCCTTCAGTCATTTGGCTTGTGTTGATTATGCGTACGCTCGTTTGTGTATGTTTCTTTGTGTCTTTGAGTAAAAAGCAATAGCGGTTAGAGGGAGGGTGTAGTGACAAGCAGTTAAATAATACCCTCTCGCATACACCGGTACAAAACAAGCATGGGGTAATCCTTCCTCCAGTAATGCCCCTGCATTTCCAAACAATGGTTCTCAATCAGCTGATCAATGTGTCCACATAATTCATTGTGCGAATCGGTCTAGGTGAGGGAGGAAGAGAGCAAGGGAACTCTATAGAAGAGATTGAGAATGAGAACTCAGGGCAGTGGAGATATCAATACCCAGATCTGAGACACTACGGCAGTGGCAATGCCCAAGGCCTTTTTTAAATAGGACAAGAATATACACATAATGTAGTCTTTTAAGTCAAAATAAACACGTTACTTGTAAAATGAGATGAGCCACATTTTACATTAAGAGACTTTGTGATCATGCAGGAAATTAAGTTTAATCCAGGGTTGGGTAAAATAAAGAGTTGCACAACTATATTAATCGCTAGACGTCGCCTTCCACCATGAAGAGCTAATTAACAGCTTAGCCTCCCATTGTTTTTATGAACGCAAGCCCTGTAGCGCCAAGCCACATCCAGCCCCGTAGTACAATAACTCTGCCTGCAGGAGGCGACAGCTGTGTGGAGCTCTAGGGGCAACACACACAGCTGTTCCAACTGTCCCTAGACATCTGCGGCCGCCTGGTGCCATCTGGAAATTTAGGAGTGCAGCTTAGGACCTGTAGAGATCCTCCTACCCCCTGCAACCTCCAGAGCGCTTCCCATAACTAACCCTCCGTTTTGGTAAGAGACAATGTTGATAATTATTGGGAAAGGACAGTGAAAGAATTCTGTGTATGTCTCAGGGCATGCAGACAGGAGACAGACACAATCAATTGAGAGACATTCAGAGGTACTTAGACCGTTCAATGATGTCTTATTTGTTATATTAGCTTAAAACACATGACTTGTTCTGGTGTTCTAGCAAGAACAGAATGATTTGTGAGAAAAACATACTTGCAGAAAAAATAACTACATCTATTTCACAAAGTCAAATAAATAAAAGAAAACACTGTTGGAGATACCAAATGAGTCATGTTGTAGTTATGAGAATACATACAATTGTAGCAATATTGTTACAATAACTGTCTGAACTTGACTGAAACTGGGGACTGACTAACTTCATTTTTGTTTATCTAAAGAGGTTGATGTAACACCGCAAACATCAAACTTTTCGTCCAGATTCTTCTGGGACAGATATCAAATGCTTCATAGGACTCAGGGCAAAACTAAAAGTATGGAAGGATCCTGAATGATGATCATCAACATCTGAGTTAATAAAAGGCAAACATTTACCAATAACCCACAAATTAGCGAATACCCAAATCCAACCCAAGTGAAGAAGACCTTCTCCTAATAAAGTCATAGACGTTATGAAAAGGACACCCCACAGTATTAACTCTTCAGGTTTGTATTATCTAGCTTTCACCTCCAGCTTTCCTTGTTAGTCTGCGTGAATATTTCATTACCACATAATTGGTTGATGCTCCAGGCTAGGTTATAAGGCAGTAAGAATGCTCCCCTCTTCCTTATTCTTCTTTTCTAAAATTCACAAAGGGCAGTCTGGAGTCGGCAGCGTGGATTCTTTGAACTGGTCTCCGATGGGGAAATGTTTGAGTTGCCAGGCTCTGCCCCTCTCATCCGCCCGGCTTCACCTTCACCCACAGGACTAGTGTAATGAGAGGGCCTGATCGTGGCCCTGTGCCAGAGTAAATATTTAAGCTCAGCTTAAAGAGCCTGGCTTTTATAAGCTGTGTTGGGCCTACAATGGCGCAACAGGCCCTAAGAGTTCTCACCTTCTTAACATGCAAATGAATAAGCGGGGGCGGGCCGGGGGTGGTTGCTTTGGGAAACTTATTTGCATAGCACATAAGCATTCTGAGTGTCTGAGGGCAATGTAGAGGTAACAAACTTTGAGCACCTATCCATTTCTAGTGGCTTTCTCTCTGTGTTTCTAAAGATATACTTTATTTGCCTTTACTCAATTGCTTTGACTTCTACTAACTTCATAAAGAGATTTGAAGTCCCAATAGCCTAGGATACTGAGCTGTAATGTACTTGTCACTTAATTTGAGCAAATTAACTTGTTAATTAATGTCATTAACCTAAACATACAGTGCCTCTTTATTGTGAGAAACAAAATATATGGTGGGGTTGTTAAATCTGTCATTCATAAAAGGACTGTTCTAGCTTAGACTCTACTGAAAACATACTATATTACATAGTCCTATTTTGAATACACATTGTTCTGTGCTGGTTTACAAAAGTATAAGATGTCTGTATTGTCAGGATGTTTAGCAATCAAAGAAGTATACGACAAAGAAATCCATGAAAATATTATACCCCTGAATCTGTGTATGTTTTTACCTTCAGCAAGACATGAATTTGAAGCAAGAACTTTTTTTAAACCCTGGCCTCTAGCTTATGCCCAGAGGAGCCTGAGCACTTCTGTTGAAAAGTGGAGCTCTTTGGCAGAGGCTCACCTGTCCATCCCATAATCTCACTCTTCTCTCTTTAAGCAGAATTCACATGGGTGCTGAAAACATACAGCGCTTTATGGGATCTGTCATCAGTGCCAACTCATTAGCTTGTAAAGGAAAGAAGAAATACAACTTTACTTTCCATAAAAAATAAACAAAGTTCTCATTGATCAGGGTAATCAATAGTGAATCGATAACCTAAGCCCTCATCATTCCAAGTCCAGCATAATTACAGCTGAGATATGGTCATTATCACTAAAATCAAAAAAGGTGCAGGTCTAACTAAAGGCAGCTCAATTGCTTCAGTGTTGCTGGGCTGTGGAAATACTGTGCAGGGCCCTCTGAAGGACCTCTGCATGCGATTCCCAAAATAACTTGCTCACGCCATCAGTCATCGTGTCATTGAAGAGGTTGCGGCCATTGCTGCCCATTTGAAGGCATTTAATTCTGTGCACTGCTACTGCGTCAGCATAGCAAAGCTTTGTATTGTATTGCTAATGTAAAGTTAGTTATATATAGGATAGCATTAAGCAACCGCCCTGTGATTTTAATGTACTAAATGTTGTGGAAGAGTGCCCTCCTTATGAGATTTGCAGCCAGTTTAGGTGCTAGAAAAAATAAGAAGCTCTGACACACTTAAATGTCAAAGGAAGAGGAGAGGTTTTTAAAAGTGATGAAATATGGCAGAATGGCAGTAATTGGCACCAAACCCAACCCTGTTTTGATTTTGAACTCGCTGTCCATGCAAATAGCATTGCAGATGCAGGGTGACAACGGCGCAGCGTGCAAAGTGCTAACAGGTAGACTGCTAGAAAATGCATAACTGGGCCTGAGCATGCTGCTAACAGAGGCCAGTATTCCTCCTCCGGCTCGAGTTTCTGTGTCACTTCACTTTGAACTGCATACGCGATGAGCGGCTGGAGGCATAAGTGCACTTGGCAATGCCACTACGAGAGAAGCGTATACAGTTTCTAAACCAGCTCTGTGTCTCACTCTCGCCTTCTCCCTTCCCTGCATTCTCCACCAAAGCGCCGGGAGCGCAATGCTTGTAAAAGTAACCACAGCTCTTTAAGAGGCTCATGTATTTACAAACGGAGGTATGTTGAAATCAAAGGAATTACCACATGACATAACACATCAAGCAGCCAGCGGATAGAGAATTTATAGGGCGGATTCGAACATGGGTGGTGCGCCCAGGAACTATGCCATTGTTTGATCATGCACAGCCACAAGCAAGTACAACTCACTCACCTATGACAGGTCCCGGGTTCACTGGCTCATTGGCGTCAACCCCCACCTTTCGCTGCCTTTCTCTCAGTCAGGTGGTTACAGGTGCAGAGTGCTATTGTTTTCTACTTCCTGTTGATCCTCCACATGCTGATTTCTCCTCACATGTTGCTTTTGAAAGTAAGGCTCTGTCTGGTTATGTAAGCCTAGTACATGAGCTGTTCTCACTACTCATCCAGCACCTCTTGTGAAGTGCAGCAGTTAAATCTGTTGTGCTCTGTCCTAGTTGGATCTAAAGAATCGTTCTCTCTCTCTCTCTCTCTTTCTTTCTCCCTCCCCCTATTTTCCTCTGTTGCTCTTCTGCCTAATCTCACCTCAGTTTTTATTTCGCCCGCCTTCATCTGCAGAGGACTAAAAATACATGATAAATGGTACATGATATTTTAAAGTCTTATCTGTTCTTACAAGGAAATAATAGGGTAGTTAATCCTGAAGATCTCCCTCAAATTGATTAATCAGCACATACGGACAATCAAATAAATGATTAATATTCTCCAGACCTGCGGTCGGACAGTTACCCCCCAAAGCATCAGTAATAATTCAGTAACTCTTCCCAGACCAAAGCCGCGTCTGCCTGTTCAGCAGCAGCTCTCTGATACAGTGGGAGATCTTTGAAGTTGGTGCATAACAAACTCGCAGTGCTCTACGCATGGCTCTACCTGCAGATTATAGCACAACTGCTGGCCAGGCCAGAAAGACATTGCAGTTTTATTATAATGGAGCTGAATGCAGACACAAATGTAGCTGCATATCCTCCAATGTCTGCACCACGATGCCCGACAGATGTTTGGCAATATAGTAGACTTTCTGAGACAGCAGGTTTTTAGAAACCAGTTTGTTAAGATTGGGGCTGATTAGAAAAAAAATGATGTCGTGGCAAAAGCAAACATGTCAGATAAATAAACAGTATTGTTACAGTACACAAGATAGTCTCTCTGCCCTGGAGAGAAGTAACATTAAAATTAGTTAAGATAACTTGAAAGTTACATGAGGGGGTCTTGTCCTGCTTGCTATCTGTGTGTCACCCTGGTTTTATATTCAGATGTCTTCAGACAAGCTGTTTAGCAGTGGTTCTCCCTGCTCTTGCACCCAGGCCACACCCTGTCCTGGTGATGGATTCCCTATTTATTCAGCTATTTTAGGACAAAAGGAGGAGATCTCCATGGACAATGGTTTTCTTTCTCTACCATTACGGAGTTCTCTAACCCTCCCAAAGAGGTCAACAAAGAGCCCTCCTCCCCAAGCCGACCGCATCTGCCAGCTTGCGCACTTATTAATGTGTGAGTGACCAGGGCCTGGACACCCCTCATCCACAACGACTGTGGTGTGTGTGCATCCATGTCTCTTTGCAAACATATGTTTAGGTGTCACAGCTTTACCATGTGGACCGGCATCACCAGTCCCACGCTAGTACTGACCCTTAACTGCCTACCCCCACCTTGCCCTTTGTGTAGGTCGCCTGGCTGGCTGGATACCTAGAGAAGCCCGTGCAGCTGTCTGCTGTCCTCTTCCCATACACGCTGTCTCTGGTGTCCATGCTCCTGCTTTCGAACGAGGCTATACATAACATCACAGCACATAGTTCGAAACCTGACCACCACCTGCATTCTGCAACTCAACCTGGGTTGCTCAACATGCCTATGCAGTTTCATTAGCACAAAGACGTGGAATTAAACTAATCCATGTGTCTCTCGTGCTGTGGCCAGAGCCTCATACAGGCTCAGCAGGGGCACCATTAGCCTTTCAGTGAGAGCGGGCTGATCTAATACCCTGCCAATACGTTTGTTGATGTATGGCCTTAAACTCTAATAGGTATAAGCGTGGTGTGCGGGGTGGTGTTGTGAGAAGCCAGGCTTTTCTATAACCGATACAGTTAACTTTGATCTTGTCTTAGCATGGCCTGTTTATAAATCAGCAATGCAAATATTTATGAGCTGGATGGGAGAAAATGGCTAGTCTGGTTTATATCCCTGGCCTTCTATTCTTCCTTGCCGCCCCATCCCACTCCCTCCACCCTCTTCCTCCTCCTCCTCCCCCCGGCTCATGTGTCGACGAGGACGCCACAACAGTGGGGTGAGACAGCACAGGCCCCAGGCCACATCTATCATGACTACGTTGTCCAGCTTTATTGGCTGTTCATGGAGCGCAGGTCAAAGGCACTCCAGGGGAGGGCAGAGGAAATCTAGATATGCAGGAGATAGAGGAAGATATCTGAAAAGATCACACGAAAAGTGGACAGGTGGGTCTATTTTTTGCAAGCCTCTCTAACTCAGTGAGGGTTTGGTCTAGCCAAGGTGAGGTCTGAGTCTCATCCAGTAAAGCTCAATAAATAACACGAGACTGTGCTCAGTAACTATTGCCTTTTTGCTTGCTCTCTGCACATCTATCTGTTTCGGCCCGCAGTGCACAATGGGACGGCCCGCACTGGCAGATGCACAGGTTTTAATTGCTCCCCCCAGGCCTGACCTCTGCTCCTGATCACCCTCTGATATACAGCATCTCTATTAAGCTGGGAAGTAGGTAAATATTCTCCTAAAGACCCTCCATTCTAACGGCACTACTGAAAAAGGAGGGGAAAAAAATCAATCGCCTTTTTTCTTTAGTCCTTTGCCAACTCTATTAGTTTTCCCATTTTATCTGATGTCGGGATCCAAAAACGCAGAGACCAGTGCTGATGAGGGGGCAGCTGTGCACGGTCTTGGTTTGATGCAAAGCTGTATACATCACGTGCCTGGTTTCTTGAGCAATGTGTGGCTTTGTTTTTTTTTCCAAACAATTCAAAACAATTCAAATTGTTTTGAAGACTCAAGTTTGGATGGAGAAGCCATATTTTGGGTGAATGAAAATAATGCTTTTAAAGAATGGATGAAAATGGCTAGCATTTTTCAGAAATAGTCCACAGTGAATTACAAATTAAAGGGCTCTGACTCAGATTTTTAAAAATTCTGTTCAATACGTAGTTATGTCTTGTTAAGCTTGATGACAACATGCAATGTGGACACAAATATGCAATGCTGTGTGTGTGCTGGAGTGCAAGTGAGTAAAAGGGGGGCAGTGGTGATGGTAGTGGTGGACTGGCTTGTAGATCGATGCAGTGATTGGCAGTTAATGGCTTTTCCTGTTCAGCCTTCGTAACCTCGCTCTGATGGCTGTTGCTTCTGATCAGAGATGGCAGATTGCGTTTGATTTTTGTATATAAAGCCCGGACTTTTTGGAGATGGCTTCATCATGTTAAATCATTTAAAAGTTAAGTTTCCCAGGCATAGAGGTAAAGCTTTAGTGTCTGAACAATCCACTAGACTTCTCTGTAAAAAGGAGAGCACTGATTTCAAATTTTAAACAACCTGCTTCAAATTTCATTCTACAAGTAAAAACAACACTAAGTACAGGACACTATCTACTTATTCAGTAATTTAAAGGGCCTGTCTGTCACACAACGGTTGAACGATTGAACAATAAGGCACATTTTTGTGCTTTCATGATTTTAAAAAATGACCTGAATATGAGGGCCAGCATATGTTGAGTGAGATTTGAAATAATTTGGCTAACACTTCCATACACCATGCTTTATTTACCTGATTTCGAATAAACGGCAGCAATTTTACAGCCCGTAATTTTGAAAGTTTTGATAGATTAGTCAAGCCACAAAAAGAAATGAAGGAACTGATCAGAAATAAGGTGGAATGGAAGAGAACAAGCTATATTTCAGATTGAAAGAACAGAGAGGGAAAGTGCATATCCTATTCATAGCAGGCAGAGTAACAAAAATCCATATTTAAAATGGTTGAGGGTCAACCAAGAGCTGAAAATCGTATAACTTTGAATGTGATGCTCTAATAGAAGGTGATTTCTAGAAGCATGTGTATGTATGTGCATGTGTGTATATAGGGACCCACTGGGACAAGCCAGTGCAGAATTAATACACACATGCTGCTCCCTTTGCAACATCAACAAATATTTAATAAAGCCTGCTTCATATAACTCATTAATATGACACTCCCTCTCTTCTCTCAGCACTTAATGTAATATAACAATAATTTAAATAATCATTTGCATACCAAGATCTAGTAATCTTCTCTAGTAGCAAAAATATAACGTCTCCCTGAGACCTCGTTTATTCAGTAGCAAAGACAAGCTTTCTGGTTCAAATTAGCAGAACAAGACCATTTCAACCTAACGAGTATAAATTAAGGAAATTATTTTACAGTGACAGACATAACCCGCTCAAACGAACGATCAAGTCTGCGGCAGCCTAATTTTAGGCCTGGTGTTGATTGAATGTGGTGACGCTATGGGGATGAAGAAAGAGAGAGAGAGAGAGAGAGAGAGAGAGAGAGAGAGAGAGAGAGAGAGAGGGAGAGAGGGAGAGAGGGAGAGAGGGAGAGAGAGAGAGAGAGAGAGAGAGAGAGAGGGAGAGGGAGAGAGAGAGAGAGAGAGAGAGAGAGAGAGAGAGAGAGAGAGAGGGAGAGAGAGAGACAGAGAGAGAGAGAGAGAGAGAGAGAGAGAGAGAGAGAGAGAGAGAGAGAGAGAGAGAGAGAGTTTGGTTGATCCTGTGGGGAGTGGGTGGAGGAATGTGGCGGGTGTGCTGAAGAGTTCCTCTACTGTCTCTGTGTTCCATCTCTGCACCCACAGCGGCAAGATCTCCACTTCATAAATCAGCACTGCTGTTTGAAAAATGCTTCATGATACACAAATGTGTGAAACCACTTAACAACAGAACAAAAGTGTTTCCCCTACTTTCAGCAGCTGCAGCTAGTAAAATAAGGCACCTCTGAGAGGCTGACCTCAGAATTCACCTCATCAGTGGGAGGGGCTTTATAAAGAGAAAGCCTCAAAGAGAATGTGGGGATACATATCTGTGACTGTGCATTTTAAACACTAGGAGTCCTGTATATGGGCGACTAGATTTTGAAAGCAGAGAATGCAAGGGTTGTAAACTTGCAATGAAAGTTTGACCTTAAAAAATGTAGTGCTACTCCTTGACCACTCTGTTTCTGGCCTTCACATTCTCTGTCTACCCACTAACCTCTTTTCATTAGAACACAAAGAAAGAAAGAAAGAAAGAAAGAAAGAAAGAAAGAAAGAAAGAAAGAAAGAAAGAAAGAAAGAAAGAAAGAAAGAAAGAAAGAAAGAAAACGAGTATTTGGGGACAACGTACTGAACTCTAAATGAGTCACTTTTTGATGCCGATGACTTCACATCTCTGCCTTTTAATGCAACAAGCCATCATCTCTACATATTACCTTTATCCCATTTTCCATTTTTTTCCATTTCACTTTTCTTGGTTTACCCCCTTTTTACATGCATAAAAGCACATGATGAGAAAACAAGGTGTGAAATTATTTTTTTCCAGAGACCCCAAATAAAAACCATATGACACCTCAGGCTGAACTGCTTAATTGCAAAGGGATGAAAATCTGTATTCTGCATCTGGTGAGAACACCCTCATAACACTGATAGATTTATAGCTTCCAGTCCTAACCTTGGGCTCCAGTGCATGGCAATTAGGCGATGCATAAGACACCTCAATGAATGTCCATCTCAGTGGGGCGAAGTCAGGCTTAATTTTTTGTTTTACCCTGGGCTGCAGTTTTAGACCTACACAAAGATTCTTAACTAGCTCAACCAGCAAGGTTCTCTTGGTAAACCAATTTTACAACAGCATGGCTACCACCAGCACCAGTATCTTACAAACATAAACCAGCATGCTCTATAAGATCACTAAATTCGAGGCTTCTGGTCATTCCTAGGATATCTAAGTCCACTAAAGGAGGGAGGGCGTTCTCACATTTAGCTCCTAAACTCTGGAATAGCCTTCCTGATATTGTTCGAGACTCAGACTCGCTGTCCCAGTTTAAAACTAGTTTAAAGACGCATCTATTTAACCAAGCATTCACTTAATGCTTACCTTTTATACTACTGTTGAATCAGTTCGAATGCATTAACATTATGAACATCAGCTATGCTAATTATTTCCCATCTGCCTTTCTGCTGTTAAAATAGCGTTCGTCAGCTCCAGTTTGTATCCAGCCTCTCACGGAGACTTCAGATGCCCCAACACCTGTGATGAGACGACTCGATGCCTGTGAAGAGACGACTCAACGCTGGCGATATGTTATGCCCTAAATTAATACATGATTAACTGACTGTATTTTTCTATGTACATTTCCGAAATGCACTTTCTGTAAAGCTGCTTTGAGACAATGTGTATTGTGAAAAGCGCTATACAAATAAATTTGAATTGAATCGAATTGACTGAGCAACTTCAACTGTTACACTTTGTTGGCACAAACTGGACCTGAACATAAATGTCATAAACCAGTCTAAACCAGCCTGGAAATTATAAGTGGTTGTTTTAGCAAGATCTAAACCCTTGTCCCAGCATCCATCTGTTCCACACTGAACTATCTTGCTGTAGAGTGGACCTTGATCTCACACATGTAAACACTCCAACTTGTCTAGCATTAGAAGGATGTGGATTTCCTTATTTCAGCAGAACTTCATTGTGAATATTCAGAAGAGAGACATTGTCTGTGATGAGGGGTGAGTGAAAAACAGTGAGGTCCAAAGCCTCATTTCATGTGTGGATTTATTTCTCCCAAGACTCTCTTCAGCAGCCCAAAGCTAAACACAGTGTGTTTTCCAGCGCTCTGCCTTCCACTAAGCACCGAGAGGAGCCTTGCGGCCTGGGTCACTCACAGGCCATTAATCTGGTTGCTAAGTCACTGATGTATTGATGCTGGTGAACCAGTAAACCTGCCTGTTGCTCTCTTTACCACCCACTGTCTTTCTCTCCAACACTTTCTCTTACTTCCTTAGGCTCACCTAAAGTCTGCCTCAAAGAAAACATACCTGCCAACTTGCTACTTTTGTCACTTTCTGTAAGAAGGTTCGGCATTACCCATCCAGGGACTAAGCCATTCAAGGATCTGTTCTAACTAATTTGACTCACATTTGGCAAACAAACAGACTAAAAAACATACATCAATCTCATCAAAGTAGGCTTATAAAGTGTATTTTTCAAGACTGAGCAAACATACAATCTCATTAGGTCAGAGGGGTTGGAGGTAGAGGGAAGAACTGAGGAGCTTCTGATCGGAGGGATGTCGGCTGAGATTGCAATATAAACTAGAAAACTACTGTATAATATATTTTACAAGACTGAGGCTGGCACTACTGAGATAAAACATTGATTAAGGAATGTTATAAACAGGCAAATTTGCCTAAAAGAAGTCTGGGCTGGGAATTAAGAACGTAAAAGTCAAGAGTTTCAAACCCGGGGGTGTAATTCAACATTGTGCCCTTGAGCAAGCCACTTAACTCCAGGGGGATTGTGGCTGTAGTAAGTGAACTTTTAAATAGCTTCAGAGCATCTACTAAATGTCAAATAACTACATAAAAAAGGAGTCAGGTCAGTCCTGAACATGTTTAATGCTCGACAGCATAATTGCACTCAAGATAACTCCTCTCATCAATTTAAAATAGATAACTTAGCGTGATGGTGCGAGTGACTACCTTTAAAGAACTTTCTTTGTTAAACTTTACAGTGACCTCCATTGTTTATCCTATTCCATTGTTTAAAGTTTTTTATAAGACACAGATCTTCGGCGTACTAAAAAGAGCATTACAGAAGGAAAGGTTGCATACATCGAGGGAAAACAAGGAAGAAGAAGGAAGATTTGGCTGAAAAAATATTTAGTTTTCCAGGCTGGTTGGATTAAAGCTATTTAACCTTAAGATGAGAGCAGCGGAGAGGGACCACCCACCAGCTTGTGACCCATGCTGGTTTGTTTTGAGCACAATGGGTATTTGCCTTGTTTATTAGATTTAAGGGAGACAAAGAGTCGAGAAAGATGTGCAAGAGGAAAGAGCGAGACACATGCAGGCGGTTGAAGCGCAGACGGAGTTAGTCACAAATATAAGGTGAATGAGGGAATAAATCACAATAACAACAAAGACGTGAAAAGATGTTTGTTAGGTTCTAAGGTGTTCTGGGTAGTTTCTTAACGCTATTGTTCGCCAGAAAAAAACTAATTCTGATTGTTTAAAAAAGTATAGGATACCTCTACCCAACAAGACAATTTATGGATCAATTGTTTGTGGCTAAAACATTGCAAGAGCAATTACATGGCAAAGTTTCAAATGCTAAGGGTTTGTTTAAATTTCTGCCTATGTCTACACAAACCTTACAAACTACCACAAGCTTGTGTCTTCCTACTGTGGTGTAACATACTCTCTGATTCATGTGCACACCCCTGTCCCTCATCAGACTCCAATCCCCTGTTTGTGCTGATCAGGCAGCAGATAATAGGATCAACAGCTTCCTTCAGCAGTGGCAGAAGCATTGCTTAGTTGCTCTTGTCTGGCTGCCTAAAGAGAGAGAGGCGGGGATGGGGGGGGGCAGAAATCAAAACAAACGGCTATTACAACAATAATATCAGCTTCTCAGCCTCTCTAAAAAGAGATAAGCTCTCTCTCGCAATCCGTATAAATATCCCTGTCCCTCTCTCACAACTTTTGTAATATAGGACAACATATGAAAACTGTTTATGGCCTACCATGTGTATCTGTTTGGCTGCTGGTCCCTCCATTGAATGCATGCACGAACACACACACACACTTATAGGTGCAGATGCATGCATAATCATCAGCTGCAGCTGTGCAATGGGTCAGCGCCTGGCTTTTCTGAGGTGGGGGCTGAAGTTGTTGTGAAATTCCTGCAGACTTCCAGACACAGCTTTAAGCCTGCCCACTACTCTACAAACTAATGTCACACAACATAACGCTCCTCCCACGCTAACGGACAGCTCTCTCAGCAAAACTCAACTCCTCTTCTGGAGAAAAGCCCTCTGCCTTTTGTCTTAAAGGGAGCTTAGCCTCTGTTTGGCTTCTGTGAGGCAGAGTTCAGCACCCTATAGGCAACCTTGTGCTGACATGGATCTACATCATTCTAGATCTTATGATAGACATAAATATGATATATACAAATTTAAAAGAGTCTCCTAATTATAAACCTGGGGATACTTATATATGTGATAAGGACTGACTGGAGGGAGTCCGAATGTCTCAGTAGAAGCTCTTTGGATATGGAATGGGCGCTTTATTAGCGTGGTACTACCGGTAAATCAAAGCTCAGCCCTTCCTGGAACAGCAGCAAACCTTTTTTCCCCACTGAGCACTATTACTGAACAATCACAGGCCAGCCATGATAATTAGCAGAGTATCTCCATCTAAACGAGCGCCTCTCTCTCTCTATCGCTCTCAGACCTGCTCGCCCCCCCCCCCCCCCCACCACCACCACCACCAACATCATCTTTCACTCCGTCTCATCTCTAACTGATGTCTGGAGGGACTTATGGAGTTTGGGTGTGGCGCTCTCTCTGGCATAGAGGTTAAGCTTCACTGTCCACAGATGAAAGATATAACCACGGGCCGCACCAATAGTGGTAAAATGCTCCCTTGCGACTTTAACTCGAAATTACTCTGCACTTTTATTTGATAATAAAAAACAAACACAAATCTTGCTGGAGCCAGGGTATTCTCAATCTATTTGTTTTTGATGATTGGAGTAAGTTACTCTGATGGGAATAAGTCATGATAGAAACAATAATTATTAATGGAGATGGTAAGCCGTATTGATCAGGATTCAGTTTTAAAGGGTAGAACAATATCTGAGAAGCACATTAATACCTTTCGGTATAGCTACTACGGTTAATCCCCCTTCTACGCATTACTGTCTGTTTTATTTCACTGTGTTTTTTCTTTGCTTTCTCTAGAGCGTAGACATTTTCCTTCCTCACGCCCCAGCTGAACCGGTTGCATTGCACTGAAGGGAAAAATAAGTAGAGAGAGTCAAAAATCCAGACGTTTTCTACTGGATCCTGGGCTGTGCTTAGAGTGCAGTCAAAGCGCTGTTAGCATAGCTGAGACACATCAACGTGTGCTACAGGGTTCTGTTAGTAGGAGTTTTGGGCTATAGTGAATAGATGACAGAATGTGTGAGCATGTGTGTGTCGGTGTGTATATCTGTGCATGTACAGGGAGTGTGTAAATATGTGCAGCACAGTTTGTATAGTTTGTGTGTTTAATGGAGCGAGACCAGCACACTGGTGCTGGTGGTGCAGGGGTGAATGTTATGAGGCCTTTCTTGGGTAAAGATTCCCCATGTGATAGTGACGGCACTTTCTTCCTCTCTTTCCACGGCAAGCGGCATCTGGAGTGGATTTTGTGCGAGCAGACACCGAAGAACATGATTACATTCAGTTAACTGTGCTCTAAACTGATTATGCATGTGCCAAGCTAATGGACTACATTTGCAAGAGGAAAAATAACATCCAATCAATCTCAATTACCCCAGATTGTACCGGCCCCTGAGACAAGGAAGGTAGCCAGCCTGAAGCTCCTCCTCTTTGCTTGATAGGCCTGCCTGGAAGACCTGCCTCTCTCCATCCTGTCTGGAGCGGAGAACCAAGTCTCCAACTGAAGACTGACATGAGTGCAGCCCAGCACCTGAGACGTGCTTGCTCAGCATGAACAAGATCTCACATATCGAGTGAATTTGTCCTCTACACTACAGGGTAGTGGTGTATACTTATGTATATAAAAGTGGTGCTAGAGAAAATTGAAAGGTGAGCCATGAGTAATCATGGAGTATATGTACCCTTAAAATCATCATGAAATGGCATGTACAACTCATTTTACTTCTGTAACGATGTACTGTATTTCTAAGTGAAACGGCACATCAAATGAGCACAAAATGTAACTGTCAGGGATGTAAAGTGTCTTTATGACAGGTGGTTGGAGGAATGGTACTGAAAAATAAGAGGGATCGGTAATATTAGCCAAAAAGGAAAAGTCGCTTCAGAGTAAGTTATTACATTTTGATGATAGATTATGAAGACATTTTTTTAATTGGAATAATGTGCACAGATCAAATGTGCACAATGAAATCTGGAATGTGTACTGAAAAAAGCAATTAGAGTCTCTTGATTTCAAATTCACTTTAATATACATAGATTAACTATGTGTGGCAACTATTTCTGATTTTGCAAATTGCAAGTTCCACCAACAATTAAGAACTTGAGAAGCCTAAGCTTTGTGATGACCTGGGTATTGTTGTTGTGTGGCCCATCTGCAAATGCTTATGGGTGACCATCATGACATCATTCTCACCACTACAAAGCAGCCAGCGAGCGGGAACGTGGAGGGAACAGTGGAAGGTAAAAGTACATCTGAGATGAGTGCAAGACTGACTGATGGGTGTGTCTGAAACCAGTGGAACTCAGACCAGTACCACAGACACCAAAGTCGGGAAGCATCACCCCTGCTGTGCAGTGGTCCATGCGGTTAAGACAATTCTCCCAAGACTTCCAAAGGCTTTCGGAACATTCCAATCCGTGGGGTGGTGGGGGAAGGTGTATTTTTAGAAAGCCCTAATATGTGCCGCATACCACAGACTCTCAAATTATCCCATCCAGCTTAGCCTTCAGTTTAAACCTTCCTTTTTAATTCCAGTAATTACAGGCTCCAATTTACGGAGCTGTGCACACAAAGGGCCTGTTTAATGCAAACCAGTTTGATTTGGGCAAAGTGTCCCAAGGATCTACCACATCTTAGGGCATGTTTATGCTGACTTGATAATTTATTTTCTCCCAGCAGGAGGTCGAAAATGTTTGCACTTTGTATCATATTTCTTTGTGTGTGTGTGTGTGTGTGTGTGTGTGTGTGTGTGTGTGTGTGTGTGTGTGTGTGTGTGTGTGTGTGTGTGTGTGTGTGTGTGTGTGTGTGTGTGTGTGTGTGTGTGTGTGTGTGTGTGTGTGTGTGTGTGTGTGTGTGTGTGTGTGTGTGTGTGTGTGTGTGTGTGTGTGCTTGTGAGTGTGCGTGTGGGGGGGTCTGGGTTACTACTTGTACAGTCAGCTTAGCTGAGCTAGCAAATTATATTGTTGATGTCAGGCAGTCAGTATGTCTATGAGGGCTATAAATTCACTGCAAAGTGAAGCCTGTGTCATTCTGGGGTTAGAAACCGATGCTACAGCAAGACCTCAGCAGCAACATGTGCTTTTCGTCCTCTAATCACATTTATATGTCATGAAATACAGCTATAACTCAAACTGTAAATGTCTTAGTTTGTAGGTAGGCCTGTCGCCACTGACGGAAGCTGCTTGCTTACAAGGCTGATGCTGTTGTCAGTCAACTCTGTTCTCTCTTCCTCTGTTCGGATAAGTGGGGCTTTTAGGGCTGAGGAACCATTTTAAGCAGCTTAAAGCTTACAAATTATCATGCTTGGATGTGTCGAACATTTCTAATCTGCCACAGAGTATTGAACATTTGCAGTTAGGTGGACTAGCCTCTTCTCCGCTAGCTCTCCATCTTTAAAGGGAGCACCGGCAGCGGAAGGAATATTATGGTGCTTCCAAGCATTTTTGTGCCAACAGTAGACTTAATTATGCTACGTATGAGGTGAATTTCCAAGAGAAACAGCTCCATACATCACAATGCATTGCAGTCAGTGGCTAGATAAGATTTGTCTGCTATTGCTTACCATTGATGCTAAAACTCAACTTGGTTCCCTTGGTCTCAAATCCTGCCTGGAGCTATATGAGGCCCATGACAATAGCAATGCCTCCACAGGTCAGCCAAGCACGTCAGGAGTCTTGTGTTGCATATTTGAATCATTGTGGTATTTGTAAATATGCTCAATGCTTGTCCCAGCTTGAGTATGGCAGACAATCTCAGATCTGGCTTGTCTGCTTTCATCTCCAGATGCAGAGGAAGCTGATTTTTTGGCCTTCCCCTAATTACCATTACAAACTAGTTTGTGAGGGAAACAGCTGACCAAGAGTCCCTCAGCCCAGGGCAAATCTTGACAATGCTAGAATATCTCTGGCTGTAAAGGGTTTATAAATAGGAAACTTGCAATGAAGTCAATGGTAAACTGGACCTAGTCTAGGTATTTTATATAAAAATATCATAACATACCCCTGCCTCTGAAATCACTTTTCTTTTAAGCTGTCTTCACTAAGGTGGTGTCGGCTAAGGTAATTGTTTTAGGCTACGTTTGGTATGGTTAATAGGCAATGATGTCCCACCCTACATATTATTTTCTTTTTGAATATTCTGATTCACTCAGAATTAAGTCAAAGTAGGTTGCAACTACTGTTGCATCTTTTCTTTAAAGACGTTCCCTGAATAAAACGTTATAACATTTTTGATATTTTGTTCACTGTCCAAAGGTAAAACACTTGATAAAGGAGAGTAAATAAAGGTCAAGTCGGTTTGGATAGTGATATGCTGCTAAAATGGCTGGAACTTGATTCAGTATCCAATTGAGCATGTGAGAGCAAGAGATAGAAAGAAAGGAAGAATCAAGGAGAGAAGTCCCTGTGTGCACTTGTGCCAGTCTAGGTTAAACACAGCCTGAGTTGGGCTCCTAGACACACAGGATAGGTGCCTAAATGGAATCAGGCCTGTTAGATTTATGGCCATTTGTTCAGAGAGTGTTCATCCATGGGCTATTATGGAATGATTAGTGTAGAAGGTGAAGCTCCAAGTCCGGCGAAAATCAATACGGCTGTCGAGAGCGATTCTGCCCTTCCCACTCCGAACGGTATTAGCACCAAACCTCTGTCTCTTCACACTTCTTCATCCTCTCTTCCAGCAATTTCATCAGCTGCCCTTCTCCCCACCCTACTGACCTGCCATGTTCCTCCCTCCCTCTAAGTGCCCCTGTTCTCCCCTCTTCATTGCATGCGCATTAGGCCTTAATATACTGCACTGGGCCATCACTCATAGTCGACGGTAGAGACGGAGAGTGCTGGTCGATTCAGTCGTACAGTAGAATAGAGGTGTTTAAAACCTGTGGATAGTGTAACATTGTGCCCTAACCATGTTGATCAGAGTTTCTGTCCTAATCTCCCACAAGACGCTATGAGGCATTTTGTTGTTGTGTTGTACTGGGTAGCTCCACCTACATGGAAATCTTATTGGAACCATTTTTTTATTTTTTTTTGTGAAGAGTGCAGTTTTGAACTTAATTTTTGCTTTCAGTATAGACAGAAAAATGACTTGAAACTTGTAAGCATGTTGCTTGGTTAGTATAGGACTACCAGAGTTACTCACCTTGTACAGTTTGAGACTGGCCTCATGGCGGGAGTTGACTGTGTGCATCCTCAGTTTTTCCAGGCTGTTGGTGTAGTAGTCGCAGGCATTACATTTGAGGTGCACAGGGTTGCCAATGGCCACGCACTTGAGGCGCCACTCATTGCCCTTGCCACCCTCTTTGATGTGTGCCACCAGCTGGTACTTCTGTACATGCTTGTCAGTCTTGCAGTGCAGCTGGAAGTTGGCCTTGAGCTGCGTGGTGTAGTGGCACAGCTTGCACTGGTGAGAGTCGCCCACCACCGCTCTCCACTCCTCCTCTGGCAGTGAGCGCTCTGCACTCATGTGCAGGCCCAGTATCTCCAGGTTGTCGGTACTGAAGCGGTTGCACACAGCACATTGGAAGAGTTTGAGGGAGGGGTCGCTGGTCTGGGATAGGCTTTCACCCAAAGTCATCAGTTCCTCTGAGACCAGCTGTCCTCCACCCAGGCGTACATCCATGGGAATGTCACCTCCAACTGAAAGTAGAAGATACAAAAAGTGATCAGTGAACAGTCTTAAGGTAACAGTGAGGGTTGGGCATTTTCTCTGTGTTGATTTTCTCCACTCATTTAAACTTCCTCAATAGAAGAATGTCCTGGGAAACATGGAAAAGGTGCATAGTGTAGCCTTTTTAAAAAAGAGTCATGTTTGTCTTTCCTTTCAAAGTGGACTTTCTTTCTAGGATAATGTGCATGTGTGTATTTATTTACATAATTTTATTAAATCAAGATGAAGAGCTCAGAGAAAGACTGCGAAACGAGAGAGTGGAGGTGTGGATTTACACAGTCCTGCACATTCATTTCCCTGCCATTAAATCAACTCCAGAGGCTGTGAGGAGAGGCTCAAAAAATAAAGTTAATCAATCATTACTGGCAATCTAAAGAGTTCCCAGTACACATTACTGTAAATCAACTACAGCCCTTTTTACCAAAAAATAATAATATAAAAATTAGATCTTCCTTGTTGAACTGGTTATTTCACTTCTGATTGGGAATCAATGCAAACACCCTCCTGCTCGGAGCGTCTGCAAATTTATGTATTCATGTATTTTTAAGGAATGAAAAGAAGGTGTAGGAGCCAAAGAAATTACATTTTCAAAAACAGAAGCACAAGGCATCTAAGAACAGCTTGAGGAAGAGGCTAGAGGCTGAGATTTGGAGACAAGAGATGCATAGAAGCTGTTTCCTCAGTTCGCTGATCTTCAATCTGTCACTGCCCAGACTGAGCGCACCCGCTGAACCAGTATGGCTTTACACTAAATGAATTCCAGCAGCTCCTTTTATTTATTGGGGCAGCATGCAGCCTGCCCATTTCACTATTACCTTCAGCTTTTAATGCAGGGACAGAGAGACCTCTGACAATGAAAGCCATTTTCATTTCTTTCCATAAACCTCTCATGTAAACACCTGTAAATGTGTAGGTTATGTTCGGCTTTCATAATCTCTTAAGCATGTCTTGTAATGAACTTGTAATATTTTGAATATTTTGCTTGTGTCAATCAATATCAATGTTTGAGCAGAGAGGGAAAATGTTTAGGAGAACGCTGTTAACGTTAAACTAAAAGGATTTACAATTTCTACTAAAAAAAAGAAAAAAATATTATAATATATTATGATGACCAGAGTCCAGAGATGTAATTTGTCACTTCTATGCACACATCTAAATATTTTAAATAAATGAAAGTGCACTGAACATTCCAGATTGTTTATTAAATTAACATTTCATAATGTTCTGTCATTTCTTATGTCCTGTCTTTTCTTCCCTGTAAAATGTTAATTGAACATTCCCTCAATGGAAAACCAAACAAATGGCTAGCAGAGGGAGGATTTAAAAAAAAAAAAAAAAACTATTAGTCATGGCAATCGATTCCTGTTTGTGTCTTTGAACTGGCAACAGTTTGAAACAAGTCTGTGCAAATTGTGGGCTTGTAGCTGGAATGCCAAATTCTCCACTGTGGTGCTGAATTACCCTCACTAGGCCCTTTTACTTTCCCCTTTTTTTACTATGGTAAAGTATATAGCGGCAATTACAAAAGCAGGAAAAAAGGACGACTCTGTATGCAGTGGTAGCTGTATAGTATTGACATGAAAACCGTGATGTTTAGTAGGAGCCTAGAGGACAGGGCCACAAGGAACATTCCCTCGGCCCCAGTCTACTCCGTCACACTATCTTTCACGAGAAACACAGGGGCAGCAAAAGGGGGAATTTCCCAGCGAAAGTGACCCAGATAGAATGACACAGAGGATGCGAAAAATAAACTGAAGCTTGAGTGTTAAGAATATGTGTGTGCCTGTCTTTCCCACTTGCTCACTCACTATTTTTCTCTGTGTGCCTGTGTCTGTTGTAGAAGCTTAAATCAGCATGGCTAGGATACACTAAAACCTGAATACATTAAAACTGCATTCTCATACATCTAATGCACAAGATGTGTTTATTATTATTCTTTTATCAATTTTTTAATCTGTTAGCCTTTACACAAACACATTTTTTCTTGTTTAGGGCATTAGACTTATCATGATGTCTGTGTCATGCCTTTATCTCAAGAAAGCTACATATTGTACTGAAAATATTGTACTGTGCAGCGATTGGCTTTTTCATTATGCTTTACAACAGCCTAAATATTTCACCTCATTGACGTTACTCATGTTAAAGACGGAAGAGTGAACCATTCATAAAGCATAAAGACTTATTTCCCACCACATACAATTTGTTTTCTACGCTATTGGCTGAGTGGCCCCTATCTCTCTGCATATTGACACTTGCTGTCCTTCAAATACAAAGCAGCCTTATTTGTGCCTCTTTATTTTTTTCTCTTAGCTTCCCTCACACACATTTTTAACAGTTGTTTCAGAGAGTGAGAGCATGTTAAACAAGGAAGGTGTCCCTGAAGGCAACAGGTAAAGACAGAGAGCTGTCAGCTTGGGGAACTAAAGTGTTTGTAGCTGTGTGTTAGTATAGGTGGAGATAAAAATGTAGCAAGAGTGAGTTTACAAATTCTACATGCGGGAACGAAATAGAAATATAACCGAAAAAGAAAATGTTCACCCATATAAGATACATTTTTAATAGTTTCAATTCTAAGCCAAGTATACAGGAAATGCTCTTATTTGTGTGCAAAAAAAAAGAAGATAAATAGTTAAAAAAAGAGACAGCGATCCAATTGAACCCACATGAACTGCAATGTGTTAATTGTAACTCATTAAACTCACCTAGTGCTGGGGCCAGAGCTGCCATGTTGGGGTCCAGATGAAAACCGCCAAGCAAGAACTGGGCATCAGCTCCAGAGGGCTCCATCTTAAGGCCTGGTGGCAGGCTCATGTTTTGGGTCAAGTAGTATTGGTACAGCTCAGCCTCTGAGGGTGAAGGCATGGCCCCTAGACCAAGCCGGCCATGCTGCATTTGGGTCATGTTCTGCTGAAGCAGCATCATGTTGTGCATGTGTTTCTCACTTGTCATGTGGATGCGCAGGTTACGTGCTACATTGGTCTCATAGTCACACACTTCACACCGCCAGGTGGGCTTGCTTTTTGGCTTGGTAGGTGAAGGGGCACCACAGGGCCCTGCCATGTGGGTGGAGGACTGGGCTGGATGATGGTGGTGACTAGGATGATGGCTGCTGGCTTGGGTAGCAGAAGAGACAGGTACCACTCCACCTGGCGCATGCCCATACACCTGTTCACCAGCTGTTGGAATAGTTCCTCCATTTTGTAACGTCTGCATGTTGTTAAGATGCTTGTCAGACTGCATATGGATGCTTAGGTTGCCTTTGGTGGTAGTGGAATAGTTGCAAACCTCACAGCGGAAGGGCTTGTAGCCACAAGTGTAGCTCTCCCCACGGGCAAGGCGGGGGTGACTTTGCCCACTGCTGCAGTACATACAAGAGCCTCCAGAGTCAGGGTGTTTCTCCTTCATGTGGGCCTCCAAGGTCTGCTGGTATTTGTAGTGCCAGTTGCACTTTGGACACTTCAGTGTCTTACACGAATTCCGCGAGTGCATCATGGTCATATGGCCACCCAATGAGCGAGAGGACCCTAGTACAGTATCACATTTTGGGCACTCCACCCCACTCCCTCCACTGCCCCCAGCCCCATGGTTCTGGGTGCATTCACTCAGTCCTGACATGTCACAAGCAGCTGTGTGATGGAGGTGTGTGTGGGCATTGGGCGAAGGGTGTGGGTGGTGATGGTGGTGAAGGTGGTGGTGGTGGTGGAGGACGGCACCGTTGTCCTCATCTCCCTCTGCTGAGCATTCATTTGGTTCAGGAGCTGTGGCACTATCTCGATTGGCACTTTCCTCAGCAGCAACATTGGAGGCTAAAGGGGAGGACGTGCTTGCAGTGGAGCATGCAGCCCCATCCTCCTCACCCCCTCTGCCGGCGATTGCCGCCATTGCCGAGGGGACTGTAGACCCCTGGCAGTTAAAGCTCAGAGGGAGTTCTGAGGTCCTCCCTCCACCATCTGCAGCCATCACATCCTCTGACCCTCTGATAGAAGAGGATGACATGGAAGCAGAGGCTTTGCTGCTAAGTGTAGGGCTGGCTGCCGAGAGACAAGCAGAAGGCTGGAGAGCGCTACTAGGCATTAATAAAGGAGATTTGGAAATGCTTTGGTTTGAGACAGCCAGTTCCCCCACAAATCCACCAACGCTGCTGCTACTTCCACTACAGGCCACTACAGTGCCTTCATCCTCCATATCTTCATCATCTTCTTCTAAAAGAAGCTCATCCTCTTCCTCTGAGGCCATCTCCTCACTGTGAAGGAGAACCTTTCTTTCACAGATTTCTGCATCCCCATCCTCCCTTCTATGAGTCCCCTCTTTCCCCACAGACCCCTCTGTTCTCCTACCCTGTGGCTTGGACAGAGTGTTGGAGTCTTTGGCTGGGCCTGGGGTTGACGTAAGGGAGGATGGTTTGGGGCTGCCAAGGCCCCCCAATGTGAGGAGGCCTTGTTGCTGGAGACCCGAGTCAGAGTCTTTGTTGAGGCGGCTCTCACCTCCTTCATTACTGCTACCCCCTTCTAAATGAACCCCACTGAACGTGCCATAGAAGCTCTGGCCTGAATTTATGGGTACCAGGGTAGGCGGTGGAGGAGAGTTCTTATTTTTTGGTTCTAGGAAGCTAACGAGTGGCTCTTTGTCTTTCCCGATGCCCTGTATAATGGCTGATGCATGCTTGTCGCCTAATAGCCTGCGTTCATCCTCACACAGGGTCATGCGATGGTCATGGACCGCATGAGTGACAAAGGAGCGTGCGTAGCCAAAAGACAACTTGCAGAGGAAACACATGAGGATGGGCTTGCCTTTGCCATAAAGGGCCAGGCCGTCAAATTTGGAGAAATCCACATTGTTGGGAACATCTTTGGATACACAGGACTTCTTGGCAGACCCATCGCTGTTCAGGTAATCTTTGTTGCTTTTGTGCCGCACATCAAAGACGCGGAAACTGTGCAGGACAGGACTGAGGCCTGCCAGGGTTGAGGTATTGGTGAAACCTTGGTCTGAAGAGCCGAACCATTTTCCGAAAGACGAGGCTATATGGAACGTGTTGATGATCTGAGGGTACACTGAAGAAGAGGTCCCAGCCGCCTCCCCTGTCTTTCCCCCACTGGGGAGAGAGTTTGAGGGGAGCAGACCTGGTTCCATGCTCCCATCGCTTTGGATCAGCTGGCTGAGACTTTCCACAATGTAGGCAGAGCCATCAGGCTGGTATACTATCTCTCCAGCCAGGTTTTCCACATCACTACTCTCCTCTTCCTCCTCTTCCTCTCCTTCTTCGCTCCCACTCTCTGTGGCTCCCCTCCGATGGGAGGGCTGTTGCCGCATGAGCATGGGCATACCCCCTCCACTTGGCACCATAGGTACACCAGGGAAGGGCTGCAGACTAGGAAAACAGCTGTCAATCTCCATTTCATCCAAGTCTTCCAAATCTTCGTCCTCCTCTCCACAGCTCACTCCCTCCTGTTCCTCCTCTAACCCTTTGGGGTGCAGCCGTCTGGTAGTGGAGTTATCGCTGTTTTGGTTCTGCTGCTCTCTCACAGCCTCGCAGGCTTTACTGGGATTACGTAGCTGGGCTGAGTGAGATGCAGAGAGAGACAGGGGCTCCAAGGAAGAGGGCTGGTTGAATGGTGGGACCTGTGCGTTAGGGTGATCGTTCCAGGGTTGTGGATGGTGCTGCTGCTGGGAGATGGCGGAGGAGCCAAGCCCATCGTCTGTCCCAGAAACCACGGGAGACTCACAGCTTTCCATGCTGATGCCTACATGAGGCGTTCATCGCATCCAGGCCTGATGAAAAAATAGAAAAAGAGACAGGATTAACCCACTGCTTGAAACATATAATGTCTCAGAGAGTAAAAAAGTACATAATAGACACCTTTAATGTTTTCCTTTCATTGTTTCTATGCAAGCTAATTTTCAGTCCTGCGATGCTGAACATTTAAAGAGCCTTAAGAAGCATCTTTAAAAATGGTGAATCAATGTGCATATATATAGAGTGATAGAGAGTGGGGAGCAGTATAGTAGATTAGATGAGAAACAAAAGTGTGAGATATAATGGTGGAAAATGACAGAGTGCTCATTAGGTTAGATTAGGTACGTAAACAATACCTCAGACAAGCACTAATAAGGCAGCTCAAATGCTTTATCCTGTCATATCAGCCAGTTACCATCTTTTATCTAGACCTTACACACAACACCCAAAGTCTGCTATGTTCTAAATCCTGCATACATTTCTTCTTTTTTTTTAATTAACTTTGGGTCTGAGCAGTAACAGAATAACATAATGGATAAAAAAGCTCCATTGTGCTGCTAATTAGACACAGTGAAACCCGCCATCAGCACATGATCCATCTCACACCCACAGAAAGAACTTAAGGTTACAAAAATATATTAGCCACGCTGTTTTAGGACCTCCATTATAGAGATCCCACACACAGAACTCACTGCATGAATAGAACATGGGAATGTTCTACATGCATTTAGTTGATGTGTATACGATTTTTACAGCAAGCACTTACTTGTGTATAAAAAACATGCACAACATACAAATAATTGGTTTATATTATTTGCAAAGCCTTAAATATAGCAGCAATGTTGGTACTCCAAATGCAGTATATAAACGTAGTATCCAATAACTTCCACGCTTAGCCTGGTTTCAAAACAGTCCTCTGCCTCTGAAATAATAAATGGGAGCTGAACTTTCTGAGGGTAGTGCTGCCCCGAGCAAGGAAAGAGCCATGAGCACGCCACAATTTCAAGCAGGCGATAAAGGAGATACAATGATAGCGAGAGATACTGCTGAGCTAATAATTTTAATAAAGGGATGCAGGCAGCATTGATTAAAGGGGGCAACCGGACTGAAACCAATAACTCTGGCCTGCCCTTTCACCCCCCATTGCTGAATATTACATGAGCAAAGTTTCCCGGCAGCACGCTAACCACCGCGTCCTGCCTGATTAGCACATTCACTGCCTGTACTTGATTTATTTACTTATTTACTTAGGGATGCAAATTTCAGAAGTGATCAGACACTGTGTCTATAGCCCCACCCCCACCTAATGTATTAACATGAGAGCGTTTGGCTGGGGAGATTGATAATGTTTGATTCCCTCTTCATGAATGTCTGATGAAAATTCGAGACCCCTAAACTCACAGAGCCACCCACCCATCAAAATCACAATGTGTGCAAGCACAGCCTGCAAACAATGCCCATATATATGCAAGTTAATTATGGTGATTTAATTCCATATAATTTTAACAATAATGAAACATGAAACAGAACAATAATGTGTATTCTGAGAGTTGTAAATGGTTAATGCCAAGTTAGAGTGCTTCATCATTCCAGTACTAAAGAATTAAGTCAATCAACAACAATAAGCTTAAATTCTGCCAGGAGGAGTCCACAAATAAACTCAATGCTGCTGCAGCATTATGTGATTGTATGTAATAGATGGAGTAGAGAACTACTTAAACTGTTCAACATAAACAGCTTAAAGATTATGACTCACAAATGGTCATTCCTGAAAATCTGCCATGATACGCTTTTCATTTAACGCAAATGAGATGGTTTCCTTTAAAGAATTAAACAGTGCTAGAGAGTGGCGGCCCAAGCCATCTGGGCGCGTCTGCTGCTTACAGAAAACAGGATTGCCCTTTAAAATGGAGATGGTCTAATTCAATAACCCGCAGTGGTTACTGATGTGCAATAGGATTGTCTGGAGTCTGCCAGTCGCAGATGGGCAGCCAGATATAATGTAGTTTGTCCGCTCAAGGTTTGCTTCCGAAGCAACACCTGTTTAAAGAAGGAATCTTTAATCTCACTGCACTAACGAAGGCTCAGAGAGACAAGGAGACGCATACTCAGTTAACAACAGGAAATTAGTATTAAGCTTTCTTCTCACCCTGTAAATGAGCCTTTGGCTAAAATATGTAATGTCACAGCAGAGAAGTCAAACACACCATAACAATATGTATAAAATCTTTTTTGTCCTTGATATCCTATACATTCTGTCATGAAGGCATCATCTTCATTAAACAGTCTGCTCTATTAAGGCATGAGGCAAGACTTTAAGGGTTTCTCAGAGGCAGATAGAAACTCGTCTCAACTCAAATTAGGCAGAATAGAAAACATTCCCTATTTATCAGCCAAACAAAGTAGATAAGGGTTTTAACTATTAAAAAAGCACAGTACATAAAGAAAGCTGTTAGAAGCTGGTCTGGTTGTCATTTAGAGGGGATAGAAAATGAGATAAGTTTTTATTTATGGGTCCTTTCATTTTGTGGGATTTACTGGCTAAGCAAGAAGGGAATTAAAGGCTAAGGAGCCGTCTGATTATACGCACGCACAATCACCTGCCCAGGGGACAGGCCTCCAGAGGCCCAGTGCTCCCTACCCTCTCCTGGGGAATTAACTCCTGCTCGGCCCCAGCTGAGAACGGCCAGGGGGTGCGGCCTGACCCTCACGCCCCACACACAGCACCCCTAAATACATAAGGAACATATCCTTCCAGATAATTTTATTGGAAGAAAAAGGCTTCATCATCACCTCCCTGTGGTCTGTAGCAGGCCTTGCTTTTCTTTTCCCATTTCCTGCCAGATCTAGCCATCGCACAGGCTGGCCACTACAGGGTTAGGGCGCTTATTGAAAAATCAATGGCATAAATGCTAGGCAAGTTACAGGACGATATGGGAAGGGAAGGTTCCTATTGATAAAGCAGGGAGGGCCCTCTGATTTTGCAAAAGGGGATGTATTCATTAAAGCTAGGTGAGAAGGCTTAATCTTTGAAGTATGGACAATTGAATTGCAAATATATGTAGGAAACTGTTCACCCCACTACTGTATTGTCAATCTTAATGCTAAATTCAGGTTTCAAGTACACAAGGCACTGTAATTTATTGTAACGTTACAGAAATGTCAGTTTAAAAAAAAATATCAGCGCTCTCAAAATATTTACTCAATATGTGGATGTCACGTGTAGTTGAGTACATGTGCATAACTCATTATATATTTATATAAGGACAATAAGGTAGATTAAGTAGGTTCTGCAGTGCTCTTTATTCCTATTTTTTTTATAATGTAACATCTTATGTCTCAGCCAAAGCAAATAAATCAAAGTAAATATAGTTATTCAATAAATAAATAATAAATATTATAAATACTATTTATTGGTTGTTGATTTAAAGTGAATTACTATGTAATAAAGCATATAATAAATTTAATACTATTATAATATGATAATGCATCATATTTCTGGCCAAGAAAGGGGTAGAGGTTGAAAAACACTGTTATGCAGCACAAATAATGTACCCTGCATTTATTGTTATATAAGCATTTATTAAAAAAAGTCAATTAAATAAATAAAAATAATAATAATAATAACACTAAAGTGTCTCATTTGCTAAATGATTAATAGTGACATCAGTGATTCAATTACTCATATAATTCAAAAGCACTTCTGCAGAAGTTCCACACTGGGTATTTTCAGTCAGCATTTATTCAATTTCAGCTTTATTAGTGAGCAAAGGTAAACAGAGAGGACTGAAAAAATCCTCCACCTTCTCTTCCTTGTCCTGAACGTTTAATGTAGACACAGCGACACTTCAGAGGAGTTGCTGCGTCAGAAGGCAAAAAGTCACCTCAGGTCGATGGCACTCTGGCTGTAAACACAGCTTCCCGTAAAATCAATGATCTTTAGTTCAAGCTATCAGTCTGTGCAACAGAAATAGCAGTGGCTGTGATGAGACTGAGGCTGTGGAGAGAGGGAGGAAAAGCGATAGAGAGAGAAAGAGAGATCAGTACAGCTTGGCTGTGGGTAAGAGATGAGAGCACAGCTATTTGCTGCTACTGCGCACAGCTGTACTGCCAACACAGCGCTGAAAATGGAACTAAATGCCGGTTCCCAGCATGCATCTCTCCCAAAGCCACAGCCATTAGTGTGTCAGGCCGGAGTGCTCTACCTGCACGCTGGCACTGGTTAATAGATTATGTTGGTGGTGGAAATAGGAGGTGCTCCTCTGTGACTTAATGTAACAGTAAACATCTGCAAACTCATCTGTTGCTAATTGGTCTCTGGCCTGAACACAAACGAATTGATTCTGAGGTATCAATAGCGTTCTCTGTTCTAGGCACTGAAACTGAATCTTGGTGACAATTTTCGCTCTCGGGTAACAGCATAAGATCTGTAAACGCAATCAATGTAGCAAAACAAAGGGAGCATAAAAATGTTTTCCCGACAAGGCGTGTGATGCAACGTCAGGCTGCCTTTAGCGGCATTTATTCAGCCGATGAAATCTGGAGCGGATTCAAAGGCAGCTGAAGGGGAATCCGCGCGCCGGCAAAGTGTCTCATCACTTTTGGTGAGTGCAAAAGAAACAGGCTCTTCGTGTAATTAGAAGTGGTTAATTAGCTGTGGGTTAATTACTCAGTTCGAAGGGGAAAGCTGGCAAAAAGAGCTGGTGGGGTGGTAGAGTGAGGGGAAAGTGGCGAACACGCAGCAGGAAGCTCCCAGTCTCCTGCCAATTAGCAGGCAGCATGGGGGGCTGGCGAAGAAACGGGGCCGGGAGTACAAATGAGCTTCACACCAGCCCACTCGCAGCCACTGAACTAATACCACACTCAACATATCCACATTCCCCTATTAAAAATGCATACTGTTGGAGATTCTACGCTCACTGTTGTTTTTGGTAAGCGCTTCCATTTGCCCAACAGCCACTCGTTTTTTAATCGCATGCAAAGACTTAAAGGAGTTTTTTTTCTCTAGAAAATCTTGGATATCATAATATTAACCATATTCAATTTAATAATAATAATTTGAATATGAATATAAATAAGGCGTTCATAAAACAGGAAAATAACTTATTGTTTCGGCCCCTGCATGCTGTTTTTCTCTCTCTCTCATCTTAACAAATCTTACAGGAAAGTAATAGCACATTATTTGCCTCCACCTTCCCCAGTGGTTGGTTCAGATAAAGCTTTGTGTTTTGTAAGTGCATAAATTATCCCAGGGATAAAGGTATTGATGTATAATCAGAGATGGGTGATCATGTTCATGCTGCAAAAAGCCCTCCATTCACCCCCAGGCACATTGAGTGCGCACAGCATGCTCCGCAACACAGGAGGGAGGAGCGGAGAGAGCCTAGTTACTTCTCAGAAAGAGAGAGCGAGAGAGATGGAGAGAGAGCATTTGCCTGTTTACCTATCGTGAAGAATGTTGTCTTCATGTGCCTGCCTGTACACTTTGCATTTGTGAATGAGATCAATTCGAACAAAAAAATAATTACAGGATATTTTCTCCTGGCGCATACTGAAGGCCTGTTTAAGACACGCTCACTGTAAACCCAACAGAACATGTTTTTTTTTTTTAAATAAAGAAAAAAAACTTCAAACTTGCATGTTCAAAGGTAGTGCAAGAGTTGGTCAGATAACATGCAAAAAAATTAAAACACATTTACACACACATACATGTATTTATCATAGTTTATTTGAATAATTTAATTTGTAATATATCATAAAAATGCTTGCAACTTACATACAATTTTAAAATATATTACATATTATATTTATAAAATTATAATATTGTTTTTTATACCTTTTGCAAAAATTACTTTGGGGGCAAATGTGTTATTTAATTATTAGTTAAACTATAAATATTAAATAAAGCAAATCATATATATTTTTAAACATAATTTTGCTGTTGGTTAGGGTTAGGATATAGCAATTTAATACTATATTTAACCTTAGGATTAGTAAGAGATCAGTAATTTAAAAACCATGGAAGTCAAGGATAAGTCACCATTTAGATAGCTAGGTAAACGTGTGTGTGTGTGTGTGTGTGTGTGTGTGTGTGTGTGTGTGTGTGTGTGTGTGTGTGCGCGTGTGTGTTTGTGTGTGTCAAAGCCAGCCAGGCCCAAAGGCTTTCATTTTCATTAATTATCAAATCTCCTCTATTAATAGCTCAAGGAAGTGGCTCTCTCCTCTCTCGTGAGGGAGTGAGACAGAATGAGACAGACAGACAGAGAGAAAACATAAACGTGAGTGTGGAAGGTTAGAAGAGGAATATACAAACTACAGAGTTTTTTTTTTCTTTTTCTTTTTTCTCAAGCACCACACTTATCTGTCTTGTGAAAAAGAGAGTAGTTGACTGGGTCAGATATAGAGATTGAGTTCTGTTAACATCTAAATAATGAGACCACCACCACTATGCTTCCTTCTGACTCCTTTATGACATATTATAAAGACATATTATATACTCCTTATATACATCTGCAATTAGGAGTCAGCCCACCCCCTCTCCGTCCTTCCTCAATCACTTCCTCAATCACTTCCTCCTCAACTTCCTGCTGTCCAAACATCTCCCCCACTCACATGTACCCTCACTGTTTCATCTCTCCTCTCACTGAGGCTACAGTTAAGGCAAGTAGACCGCAAACACGGTTGTTAAGATGATCAATGCCATTGAAATATTAAACCTTAAAAAGCCGCATTATTGATTGTAAGGGTGATGATAAAACTGTTCATTATCATAATCGCTGAAGCTCCATGTAAATGCTTGAGAGAGGACCTTCAGCTGCACACAGCACTAGGACACTGGATTGGTTTTCCAGAGCTGTACACTTCAGGATTTGAGACCTGTATAAGACCCTTGTATTTTTTCACCCTGCAGGGTAATGCCACAATATACTCTTCGACTATGTGCTAAACACCTTAGCTTCAACCAAAGAATTAGCATCAGGCAGGATGAATAGAGCTTGGATAACCCACCTCTAATTCAAGGCCTTTTTGACTAATCTGGAAAACAAATACCTCAGTAATGACCCAGTCCTGCACCTGGTAAAACAGAGCGATGGGAGAGACAGCACCTGGAATTTGCCAAATAACCCAAGTAGGGCATTCTTAAAGGTGCAGACACCCTTTTAGTGCACTGCTGAAACAAATCCAAGCTATCAGTTGTCCCAAAAGTGACAAGAATCATAATGCAAGAGGAGGCAGGCTTACTCTTGAGCTTAACACTCTGTCAACAAGTGCAAAACTCACTAACGTTCCAATAACTGGCATGCCAGGGCACTAAGAGTTACAGGATAGCAAAGGTTGCACAGAAACAGTGAGAGGCTTGAAGGCTGCCAGGCAGAGGAGTCACGGCGAGGCCTGGTGTTTTGTTAAACGTTTAAACCCAAGGAGCGCGATACGATCCTTCTGGATGGCATGGGAGGGCAGACTACGGAAGAAACTTGAGCGAAGAGGGCGACAGCTGTTCAGGGTTCAGAAGTCGAAAAGCAGTAACAGGGAGGGAGAAGACGAGATATACTACATGTCCTGCTCTGGCCCTGAGTATTCAAATAGTTACTGAGGATCTAATACCGATGCAAAGGCAAGCACGCTCGCACAAACAAGGGGGGTTAAAGGGTGTCCCAGTGAAACCATTCTGTGAAAGTTATTTCTCCACTTTAATTCTTCAGCGGGATATCCTGGATAGATAATTAGAGGCTATCTTTGAAGACCCTACACTGCATCTCCATTCACTCTCCACTTCACATTTGTTAAAGTCATTAATGACAAAGATTTAGAAATAAAGTACGAACTCTTTCTTTTGTACACAAATACTTATTTTATGAGTTTTGGCCCAAATTCCTCTCTGCTTAGTTAAATCTCTTATCCTGGGAAAGAGCCGTGCTCGCTTTAAGCAATAAACCTCAAGGGAGGATGGTTTTCTACTGCACCCCCCACCCGCCCCCGACCCCCTTTAAAGAATTATGGAGTGTTAATAAAGACCAAGGAATAATGTGTTCTTTAGAGAAACAGGGGGAAGCAAAGCTGGAGCGTTATTGGCGTTGAATGTCCAGACGTTTAAGAAAAACAAAGAGAATGAGGGCGAGCGAACAAATTACGGTTAAACATTTTTTGCAGGCCGCTTTCATAGCATAACCTACAGGTGGGAGTTTGAGGGACTGCCAGGTCGAATTAAAGAGATTCCTATTGATGTCACTAACTCTTAAAGCCCAGCTATTCTCAAACAGCAGCAGAATACATCTCCAATTAGATACCCATGCTCTGACTTACTGAGAGTCTATTTTTATCAGCAGGCTTTTTTTCAGCAGAATTATAAACAAAAGGGCAGCTGACAGCTATTATGACATTGAAAGCTTCATTTTCACTCAGAACAACCAAATTGTTAAGGTTAACACTATTATTTTCTAAACTACACAGTGCCAATCCACCTGCAGATGGTTCGTGCTCTGTGACAATTTTCATTATCTAAGTGTATCGTTTTGTGGTATGTAGACATTACCCATAAATCATAAACATAACTACAGACGGATTTATCGTCTGTAGTTTATCGGATTGTACAGACTTAGCCCGCAGTATTTACGAGAAAAAAGGCCAAGGAAAAGCAAGCGAAGTGACGTGCATTCTTCCTCAGTGGTGATGAAATGAGTAACTCTCAACAGAGGAAGAGAGAGAAAAACACTATGAGAATACTAGTTAAGTGTGTAACAAGGTGCCCTCGAGGCCAGTGCTGAAAGATGCCGACGCTCTGGGTGAAGAGAAAGACGAAAACAATTAATAGTCTTCCTCCAACTTGTCGAGGCACATAACGAACATTTCATTCACCAGGGGAGGGGTAACAAAAAAACTAAGCTTGGCGTGAATTTCGGGTTTACAAACTGAAAACTAATTTGATAATATGAAGGGCACTCAACGGATACCCTACCTAGAGACGGACAAAAAAATGTCACACCAAGTACTAAACAACAAAAATGGCCAGGGAGTCTAAACTTAAAAGAGCCAAAATACTTTTTTAGTTGATTAATTACTGATCAGTAATTTTTCAGATTTATCTCTCATTTGATGCTATCACCATTGGTGATTCTGATGGTTTTTGTGCCATGTAAGGTCACGTGATACGCAGGTAAGGTGAAGGAATCACTTCTGAGCTCTGAACAATTCTCTGACTGAGTCTGACTCAAACTACTAACTGCTAACCCCAAACCGTTTTTTGAATCATTCAGACTGACTCATTAAAAAGAACCGGTTCACAAGAGTCATGCATCTCGTCTCGCATCTCAACTCGCAATCTTCCTCTGAGTCCACACTTTCGTGACGTAATGTTACTTTGATGTCAGGTAGAAGTCTGCTGCAGGTCTTGTGGACTTAACGGACGTGTGCACATTAAGTGTGTCATTTGGGACAGGGCCTAACAGGCTTATTCTTGGCGTGCACTCTTATGAGATGACGTCTGATAAAATTGCATATGGACAATTTTTTGCAGACAGTCACTAATGGAGACTACATTTGAAATGATTGTCACAAATTGTACATAATATTTTTTTGTCACACTTGCAACCATTTTAGCCACACCCACCGGAAAGCATCAAATGCCTAATAATCACCTTCAGACTAAAGAAAAAGACATACAGGAAGGCCCAAAGGATATCTGCAAACCCTTGGTCAATTATCAGGATTTAAAATGGATCCAGATCCAATTTTAAAAGCTAACTAGAAAGAACCGCTATCAGAGAGAAGGCAAAGGAGAGAAACAGACAGAAAGATGAAAGAAAGAAGAGAGAGGAGGCTAGACTGCCTTCACAGGGGCGGCAGGGGGAAAACCGACACCGCACTACTAACATAAGCCCGTCAAAGTTTGCTGGCATGTCAACACTCCCAGACAATCCTGGCATTGTGGTGTCTGCCAGGGCTTAAGCCACTGTGCACTCAGCAGAGGTCAGAGAGCCCACTGTGCCTAAAAGCCCAAGCAGGGCGAGAGGAAATCCAAAGCATGTGCGACAGGAAGAAAAATAGTCAAAATCGAAGAAGCATGTTCTTCCTTCTCTTACATATAGGCTTTGTATCCGGCGGGTGTGGACGTCAGACAGAGGACTGCCTTCTATGTCCTCCTCTCTTTAATGAGGCGGCCACAAGCTGTCCCCCATCCCATCAGCTCCGCTGCTGCACTGAAAGCAGCACCTGTTAGATATAAATCAGCCTCACTGATCTGTGTTTGGGAAGTGAGGCATTAGGCATGACACAGACTGTCAAAGTTCACATCACACTAACCGCAACATCTAGCTGAACTGCTGAGCGGCAAACCCAAAGCCCGGCCCAATCTCAGCCCAAAATGCTGCTCCGCTCATATGGCCTGCCTCCCTGTACTGCACCACATGAAATGCAGATTACATCTGGAGCCCAGCTGGGCCAGAAAGAGAAAGGAGGAAAGAAAAGGTGAAAGAGAGAGAGTAAGATTGAGCGAGAGAGGTAGAAAAACAGAGAAACTGATCTCCAGTCACTCTGTGGTCATGTTTTTAGGATTTACATCTAAGAGCAGAGGAAAAGACTGGAGCATAGAGCTCTAACTGCTGGTGACAGATCAATGTGTGTGTAATAACAGACAGACCTGAAAGAGAGGCAGAGAGAGAAAGAGAGAGAGAGAGAGAGAGAGAGAGAGAGAGAGAGAGAGAGAGAGAGAGAGAGAGAGAGAGAGAGAGAGAGAGAGAGAGAGAGAGAGAGAGAGATGTTAGTGCAGCTTAAAGAATCTCCGTCATGTGTCAGAACAGGGTCAAATGTCAACTTCTGGAAGAGAAGCACATTCCTCCATAGACAGAAACATATCTCCAGTATGTGTGCCTATGAGTTTCAGCTTTTCTAAGCAACTGACTCCACCCCTTTATCCGGGGATCTGGCAGCTAAATATTAACCACATATGATTTCTTTTGAACTACACATACTGTATGGCAGGGTTAGGTAGACTTGGAAAGTGGAAGAGAAAAATAAAGGGAATTTAAAAGAAAGAATCATCTGTTAATGATTTATCTGAGGGCAGCCATGAACAAGGGTATATGCTAAGATGTGGATTGTTGTATTAAGCCGTTAGCTGCAGGGTCAGGCAGGAGGGACGAATGCAGGGCAAGGCTAGTGCCGGCAGGGGCCATGGCTCTTTGCTGCCTCGATGTAATTTACATTGCTGTGTAATTACCTGCAGAATGAGAGACTCAAAGATACATGGAAACCCCCTACCTCACCCCACCCTCACATCCAACACGCACACGCCTTCTTCAATAACCAGCGGTCTCCCAGAGCTCAACATCTAGGCCAGAAAATGAGCCGTAAGTAATACAGACTTGAGAAACATGCCAACAAGTAAATGTTGAGTACAGACAAATCAGTATCACACCCAGAAATTATTTTTGGCATGATGGCGGAGTTTAAAAAAAAACTTTTTTCGTGCAAACACATTATAATGTAACGACAGGACCCATTCACTGCTGCGAGTCTAAGGGATAAACTCCCGTCCATCATGCGTCGTCTCTCCCTGGGAAAGGAGGCTGGGTGGATTAAGAGGGGTAAAAGAGGCAGAAAAGCAAAGAGTATTAAGCATGTTTAAAGAAAGGCCACATGTCTGTGTTCTCACACAGCAACCGAGTTTTGTTCATATGGATATTGAGCTTAAATATGGTTACAAAACAGCGACAAAAAAAGAGAACATGCTAGTTCAGAGCACAGTAAGCAAAAGGTTTTTAGATTTATTTGCCAACACTGCACACCGTCACTGTTGTGACACTCCAATGGTGAACTACCATAACCCTGCTGATAAGATCTTGATAGATACCAAAGAACATGAAGGTTTTTTTAAACATGACATACATATCACTGACTACACAATCAAAACACTCAATGCTAATAAAATATAACACAATGAAGTCTGTATGTTGCTTGAAGGGAGTGGAATCTTCCAGGCCTTGAAGAGCTTGAAACTGTGCTTAATTAATGTCGTCACTGTTTTGACAAAGAGGAAGCGTGCCAGAAAACAAGATAAACATTAAATGGCTGTCAGGATATGCGTTTTTACATTACTAAAGGAAACTGGACTAAAAGATCAACAGCTAGGCACTTTGAATCTTAACCTAAGGCCACAGTACTGCTCTGCTCAATCTTCCTTACCATTAGAGAACCTGTCACACACAGATGCTGTGCCTGTGTGTGTGTACAAGCTGAGGGAAAGCTGCCAGATATAGTGCTATACTGTGAATGAAATCGCTCTGTGGAGCAGAAAGCTTGTAGTTTGTTGACTGTGCCAGGGCTCGGAGAAGGAGTGGGAGGTTATGTGTGCATGCCAACACAACATAGGACATGGTCCACATGGCTTAGAATGCAGATGAGCAAAATAGTGCCACAAATGCACAAACATGCGCTGAAATGCATATCAATCATTTTTGAGAAGTTATCTGACAGGTTTTCTCTGAGTTGTAGAGGCCAGAGTTGTTTATTGTCTAGAGTTGCAGTCACCACTGGGAAGCTCTGAAAAGGTCCAAGTGTTTTATTTCCGGCTCTTCAGGGAGTTTCAGGGATCAGGCAATCTATAAAACCAACAGAGGAGAACGGGACAAAATTTGCTTGGACTATATGGAGAAGAGAGCAAAGGTGTTATGCCCAACCCCTCTCTCAATAGGGCTGAATGGTTGATGTCAGCAATGGACAGAGCCTCGTGCTGGGGAGGGACTGTGTAAGATGAGAGGTGCTTAATTGGCTCAGGGACTGTAATTCGGAGGGATTAATTGAAGTGAACTCTATGATGCCAGGTGCACTCCTTTCATTGGGCAGGTGCAGAGGGAGTTCAGTGGCTAGCCTGACTGGGTCACAGCGAACGAGCCTGTATTAGACAAACAAAGCTCTGCATACTAAAGTAAATGGTGCTGTTACGCTCGAAGCAAAAGAACGACCAGGACGTCTTTGGATAAAAGCCTAACCAAACCTAGGACTACAGGTAATCTTAAGATTAACAGCCAAAACTTAAATGATTATCTTTAAAACTTAAATGTAAGCCAATAAGACATGATGGAATAAAGGGACGGGTGTGGGGGGGCGGAATGGACAGGGACGCCAAAGAAACACCTGTTGGCCCTGTCACCGCCTGCTCATTAACTGAACCTTTTTGTTCCTCATTAGGAGGACACAAAGAGAGAAGTCAATTTGAAAATAAAATATTAAGAGAAACACATCACATTACATGTATTTTGGTGGTATTACATGTAAGAGGGATCAAGTATGCTTCACTCCAGACTGTTATTCAAACATTTAATCAACCCACTTTTAGTGCTGGAGCTTTGATAGAAGCCTTTGAAAACTGGCACTTAAGACAAAACAAAGGAAAACAAAAGGTAATAAGGAAGTGAGAAGGTTGTGCATGTGCATTTAGAGAGGTTTTTCTCCTGCAGGTCTAAAAGTGCCTTGATCAGGTTGACAGAGTGACAGTTTATGGAGAGCACGGGAGATCCAGCAGGTCTGTGTGTCAATCACAACTCCGGGGTTTGTAGTCTTATCCAGAAATGGAGACAGGAAGCAAAAAATCCATGATATCTTCAATAACACATTCTTATCGACTAGGGGGAGGTATGAGTTTATGCTTAACCAGTTTTCATCTGCCTTTACGCTACTGACCCTTCATGTCCAATGATAAAGAGGTTTTTGAAGGCGTCACTTGATACCAGTAGAAGTGTAGATTCAGCACTTAAGTATCAAAGTGATCCTGTGGCATTTTGTTGTTATTTGTAGAAGATTAATCTGTATGTTGGTCCTCCTCCCTCCTGCCAGACCAACATGATAAACACCCCTGGGTCATGTGCAGGGTCTTAAGTCAGGGCAGAGCCCCACCCCAGATGCGGAGGACACCAGTGACCCAACAGCTTTTAAATTACAGTCTGAGACAGAAGGAAGGTGACTGGAAGAAGAGCCATTATCCCTGCAGTTCGGCAGGTCAAGCCTTCCCTCATTAAGGCACAGGTCAAAGCCACATATCTCTCCCACTAAGGTGAGGGTCACTGCAATGCTCCCTTCAGTCGGGGTCAACTAGAGGTCTCCAGCCACTGAAGTCCATAGCAATACAATAAAGCAATCAACTGAGGTACCGGACCCTGGTCAATAATATACTCCAAGGCCACAGGGGGTCACCACCTGCTCTATGGTCTCTTATTGGGAAGTCCTCCAAGGTCTTCAACAGTGGACTAGGGATTTAATTTCAAGCCCAAGGGGAGTGTGGAGGCATAGTCGTATTCTTAATCCAAAGCAATAAAACAACTGATGCATTGCAGAGCGTGTTGTTTGGCTTGATGTACACTAGATCTTTGTTTTTATTTAAAAAATGCAGCAGTACAACGTCAACCCAATTGTCAGTGGCTGGCTCTGATGTCATCAGTCAGTTTTTCATTCCACCAGACGATTAATTTACAATATCCCTCTAAGCACACTAGCAAACGTCTCAACTACTGAGACTGGCACAAAGCCACGGTGTTGGACATCTGTTCTCATGAAGTCATTTTGCCTGTCGTTTTGTAAATCCAAGTGGCTTGGTCAGAGGAAACAAAGAAAACAACACTCAAAATCTAAGATGTACTGTCTCCTAAACCGAAACCCAACACCAGAAACGTCCTGCTGGGGAAAGTGCAGACCTGGGCTTTATCTGTTTAACTTAGACTGTGTCTCTAGTTCAGGCTGACTTGGACAAGTACACAGAGCTAGACACATTCCTCAGAGGATCTGATCCTGGAATAAATGGAGAGGGAACAGGGGGAGGGGACTTCTTTCTCTTCTCATCCTTCTCTTTTTATTCCATCTCCTTGAGTCCTCATGAATGGAGGCAGACAGCATCCATGCAGTTGCCAGGATGAGACAGCAGTTAAGTCTTGGCTGCTCTCCCTCTCTGCTTAAAGGCAGATATCGTGTTTCTAACAGCTCCGACTGGTTGGATACAATAGGGAGCTAAAAGAAAAGATGCTTTTTTTAGGCTGCACCCTAACTCCCAGCCCCTGACTACATCCAAAAAGCATAATGAATAACATATAATAGTAGTAGTAGTATACTTTATTGTCCTCAAGAGGAAATTTGTTGTGGACTACATGTTGCTGCATATACATATAAAAAGAAAAGAAACAATAGATTTAAGGCTTTACAAATTTAAAATTAATAAGACAATGACAAAAGACAAAATGACAAAAGTCTAATGTCTATGTTTTGTCTTATGACAAAAGACAAAAAAGTATAAAAGACAAAAGTTACTAAATGTAGAAGTTTATTAAAAGATTAGGAGAACTGTTCATTTTTAATTTTTTTAGGTAATGCATTAACCAATGTTAACATATCAAACCTTATTGTTAAATGCTGCTTAAACACTCCATAACACACCATAATACAAAGGTTTTGAAACAATACAGTAGAGTCTGACTTAATACCACTATATTAGCACTATACTACTATATACAAAATCTTTTGTAGGAATGTGTACATTATATATTTTAACGTTAGTGCACTACCTAAAATGAAATATGAACAATACTTGTATAGCTTTACAGTCATTTAAATTGACAATAATTAAATGTAGTATGAATGAACATGAATAAATAACATTATACTTTTAACAGCACTAAATTAACAGCACATGATTAATGTTATAAGTTATTTGTGATTTGTTTGTGAACCGGACTACACTGGTCGCTCTTTGTTTTTGCCTGAAGTCAGTGAGGACAACCTAATAGAAAACGTGTTTTTAAGGCATTATTGTGTGCTACACAGGAGTTTACATCACATTCCATTCAGGTTGCAAGCTCTTGCAATGACGGTAGACTAAGCGATGCAAAAAACACTGCCTAATTCATATAAATGCAACACTGTCAAAATGGACAGAGGAAAACAAAAAAAGTTGCACCACCATAAATATCTCTAACATTTAGTTGACAGTTTACCCCTTGAGTAGAAGCCATTTAATTTACTCCGTGGTAGAGTGCGAGGAGACGATAAATGTTCCATGTGCCTCTATGGCACTTTCCTTCCCCTCCCCGTTCCTCCCGTCTCAGCTCTGTTGCAGCAGGCATCATTAGGCAGCATAATCAGCATGCTGTTTGCATACATCTGCCTTATTTTATTGATCTCTCTTCATTCATTAGCCTTTAGGGGCATGTCATTAACACATGCCCCCCTTCACACCCAGGGGAGGCCTAATTCCTATACATGCCATCCAGATTTCGGCAGAGGGCACAAGTGGGCTTGTCAAAGTGGGCACAGGGCCAGTGCCAGCCCCATCCCTGGATACCCATTCTTATCTGTTCCCCTGGCTGTCAACAGCCCCAAGCCAAGATCCTCTAACAAGGAGAGCCTTTCCCCTGCCCACCGTTAACTAAAAGGACAATTATCCAGAGAACAATGATGCTTTTCACAGTGCCTTATGTTGTCATTAATGCAGTGGATCTGGTTACAGCAGCCCCTGCTTAAGCTAATTACAGAATGCTATCTGTGGATTCTTCATTGCTTCTTAATTAAGTAGGATTCATTTCTAAAGGGGGTAAAACAGTCAAAAAAAAATGTGTTGTGTTTCCCCTGTCTCTCAGCTCACTTGGAGGTGAAAGTTAGCTTGAGGGCTCCCACAGCTGTTGACACAGATGTGATAAAAATGGGATTATATTCACACACTAGAAAACATACAGCTGCACAACAGACGCATCAAACAATATCGAAGGCGAATGTTTCTACAGTGACAAAGATGATCTACAATACAAGTGCTGCATATGTCTAAAGCCAACAAAATGTGTATCGAACTACAATAACAACAGTAGCAGATGTGGATAAATGATATGATACTCCAATTATTATTATTTCATTTAAAAATAAATTAAAATGCAATTCATGCATACCAATGACTTAAATGTGTCAGGGTGATACAACTATCATGATATAATGAAGAAAAAAATAAGGAAGTATTTTGGCATAATCTTTTATTGCTGATTAGAAGGCAATACTATTTTAACAATTTGTTAATAATTGAAAAACTTTTGTCCACCAATGTCATGTGGTGCAAAAAACAGGCAGAGAAAAAAAAAGATATATTCATTTTTTATGATCTTTCCTTTTAATTATTGTGACACTCTTATGTGTTGATAACTCATGTAACAAAAGCACATGCAACCACATTCTTGCCTGCTACTGATAGTAGCTGCAATAACTGGCAGTAAAGTCCTGTGTTAGTACATTATGTAGGAGACACTAAGAGAGCTCTGCTAGTTTGGCCCAGACATTGGTAACTCAAAACCCGGCATGTCTTCTCTCTATTTGTGTCTCCACAGAGGACTCAAGCCCTTTCAACAGCCCCCCTTGTCACTAACACATTCTTATTAGGCCTGATTAGGCCACTCTTATTTCCTACCACAGTCATCCAGGCATAAGGAAGGGTAGAGAAGGTTTACAGTCACCATTCACTCGCCCAGACAGAGATGCAAGCAGAGAGGGATGGCGCAGGAATTTAAAGGGTGAAAGGGTTTATAAAAGACATCCAGTGGGATTCTCCTGCTCTCTTATGCCTTGAGCACTCTTTTCAACAGGGGCTGACCCCTCACTCGGAGGTTAAGATGACATACAAGCTATTTTCAAAGGCCATGCGTATTGTCTCAAAGGGAGGACTCACACTCCGCAAGCCGAAGTAAAATACTCCATCAAAGAAACTCATGGAATGACACAACAGGCAGTCAAGGTGTCACGGAAATGTGAGTCAGAGAAAATGAGGGAACGATGGAAAGGGAACAGGCGGTAGAGTGTGGGCAAGCTCCAACCATCATGTGCTTACAACATGCACTGAGTATGTACTGGTTCACTGAGAGGTGAGCTCAATTAAACACACAAAAGTACACACACATACACACAGAGCTGGTTTGGCAAGAATGTGTCCATACTTGCTTCACATTGTGCAGCGAGACTCTGGCTGCTAATTGAGATTAAAATAAGTAAACAGACATAGTGTTATGCCCTTTCTGTATATTTGCAGAGTTGGGGATGTATCAGCACGCACACTCTACGGTGCACCCTCCAGATCAGGTTTCAGGAAGGTCAGAGCCAGAACATAGACACATACACACAAACGTCAGCTAAAAAAATATGCAATTCATTCATGTTATTGTTCTATATTCAAATAAACTACTAAATACATATATTGCATAACACCTTTAAACATGGCCAAACCAAAATTTTATTACACTGGCAACAGACAATTCACAATGGAAGCACAACCCTTCCTTTGTTCCTCAAAAGAAAAACTTCACCTATGCAAATAAATTACTTCAGAGGTTGATACAGGTATAACAGCGCTTATAGCAAAATCACTATCTGTTGATGGGGTCCTCTAAAAGTCTTATTGCAAACAACAAGCAGAAGGAAAATACTTGATGCACACATCCAAACTTCTGTGATGCCTATTGTGTGTGCATATCCACATGACTGTATAGTGCCCCATTTGACATTTATGTTGCAGGAGGAGATGCTTCTGAGATGACCTTTGGTAGAGTTCACACTGATTCGAGTAGTAGTGGTCTACTACAAGTCTACGTTCCATTACGTCACCAAAGTGTGGACCCGGAAGTGGGTCCAGAGCAAGATTATTATAGTTTACCATTTTTTAATTCATTTTTATTTTAATATCATTTCAATATTTACTTTTTATTAGTTTCATTATTGATTTTGTTAGTTTTAGTTTTTATTTTATGAACAAATCTATTTAGTTTTTAGTAATTAAGGTTTAGCAGAATTAACAGAACACTTCCAGTGCCCAGACCAAAGCAAGACATCAGTCAAGAATTTCTACTCCATAAATCTACAAAAGCTGTGCTCCGATTGAGGGTCTCTGTTCAGTCCTCACTTCACTGGACAATTCGCTCATTCGGAACACCCTGCAATGTCAACACTGATGACACTTGAATAACATAAATAATATGCATGTGTAAATAATACATCAATGTGTATATGAGAATAAATTGTCATATTTGAAAGTGCTAGACTGAGTGATAAATGCACATTGTGATATTTAATGTGAAGATAAGAGTAATTTGTTTAAATTAGGTGTGCCTTTTATCTTATTTATTCATAATCATGATATTATAACTGTTGTGCCTTGCTCACTTTATACCCACAAACATCTGCGCATAAATCATAATAGGGACTAATGAAACTTAATAATGGCAGTGCCTCAACATATTTTCACTGTGTTTATTTTAGTCACACTTCTTACAGTACTGTATGTTGTGATGCTCATGAAGTGGGTAAATTTCCCTCTCAACATCCAGATGAACATAAAATGATGTATCATTCGTCCCTTATTCCTGGTTAGGTCATTCGCAGTCCACTTTAAACTGCAGTTTACGAAAAAAAAATGTATCAATCGGTTTCGTCTTAGTTTCAGTTTCCGTTTACGAAAATAACTTTGCCATTTATTGGTGGCATTTGTGGAAAGGGCATGCAATCTCCTGTTCCTGACAACCCTCTGACAATGAACATCTCCCTGCGTCCCTTTCACTCAGGGTCAGGCTGACCTGGATGAAATGCTTATCTTATCACCTGTTTTTACCCTATACACAAGAAAAATGTAGTGTTTTAAGTAATCCTTGTTTGTACTGGGCATAATTGATTGGGTAATCCTGGTTTAACATGCACTAAAGCCAGTGCTTAAGAATCTATTAGGAAAGCCAACAGCTTAAAGAGGCAGATCTTACTCTTTTGCTCTCAGGTTGGCTTAATGTACCCACAAGCATACACAAAAGGCACAGCTATGCCCCTGGTAGCCCTCACCTTCTCCGCTATTCAGTCTCAAGGCAAGGCTCCATCCCATTTGTTTGTGTATGCTTGTGTTTGTGTGTCACTGTGCTAATCTACAAGGGCTAAGACAATGGAAGGATCTGTCAGGGTGCCATGGCTTGAAAATTCCCCAGTAAGTGAGGTCTGGCTCCATCTCCTTCAGTCTAGTGATACCCAGCACTAAGTCGAGCTCCAACTGCTTGGCCTCTATGGACACCCCACCAAAAAGTCCCCGTCAACTCAACATGACACACGCCACACTGGGCAGTCATCACTGAGACAGCCTGTCATAATCTCCATAAATCTCCCTGCATCAGCACACAGACAAAAGAAAGAATGAGAAGGAACACTTGTGGTGAGGGAGACACCCATAGATGTGAATAAGGTTGTATGTTTCAGCTGTGAACTCTGAGAATGGGCAATTCAAGCAGCGCTCACAGAGCTGAAAGCAGGAAGCAAGTACTGTGCTTCTTTCACAAGGGGAAGCCTGGGACTTGACTCAACCAAGGACCCAAGCATCTTCAGCCAATCAACGACAAGGATATGGTACACAAGTGTGCCGTCTCTTCCCTCTTTACACACACACACACACACACACACACACACACACACACACACACACACACACACACACACACACACACACACACACACACACACACACACAGCATAATTCCCCAAAGACCTCTGCCCTAATGGGGCCCACTACTGTAATTACAAGGCATATATTTGGGATCAGGCACTTAAGTAGCCAGCTAAAAGTGGACCCGAAAACAAAAAGCTCTGTAATTATCGTCTGCCTTCTCTCTCTTTCTCGTTCTCTAAATGTCTTTTCCTTTGACTTGGGTTACCTGTCATTCCAGCTATTTTTTTTTTTTTTTTTGTCAGGAGCTTGTTGTTTCTCCTAGATTTTCTCCCTAATCCATGTCTGGAAGGAGCACTGGCAGTGCTGGCAGAGTGCCGGAGCTGGTGAATGAGATGCACATTTCAGCCCGCGGGGGCTCCGTGACGACACAACACATAAAGATAGCAGAAACTTGAGTCCACATTCGCAGCTCTGCTAGCATATGAATGCATTTTTTTAACGAAGGGAGAGAGGCAAGGGGGGGGGGTCATTTTGCACTCCACAAAAGCTCTATTGTGCCAGAGAAACTTTATATACATATTAGAAACTTGAAACCCCATAGAATTCTCTGAGCAGGATTCTTGTAACTGTGAACAAGATAACATTACCCACCATTCTTTTCCCTTGCTCTCTCCGCACACACAAAAAGAAGAGAAAAAATTTTTAATCCTGTTTTTCTGCAGGGCTCTTAAGACTTCATGATGGAACCTTCTTTTTTTCCAGCAGGGTCATCTAACATCTACGATAAGAGCTCCATGGTCTCCAGGCAAAAACAATTTTTTTTTTTTTTTTTGCCCTTTAAGGTAACACATTCCCTAGGTCAGGTGTAGTGCTGCTGATGCATGACGTCCACAACGATTTGCTTTGAACATTCTCTTATCCTTTTTGTTCAGCCGTTTTAACCTCTCCAGTGTTCCACCATTGAAATGTTCCCTCAGTGGAGTGTCCCTCCTTCTGCTCTTTCCAGCAATAATCTCTTGAGGAATCCAAATTATTCAGAGACACGTTCGCTGCATACTTACACAAATTTAAAACTCATATGTAAGGTGTACATGCGTGCATTAAAAGAGACGTTTGCTCATACTCGCGTACATACCAACTTCTTTTCGTTCTGGCACAAGTTCATTCTTGTTACAACAGTTGTAGGGCTCCTTATCTTCCGCTTGAGGAAAGTTAAATAACCACATTCACAGAACAAATAATCAAGCCATCTCCAAACAATCATGGGTGGGGGTTGGGGTTAGGTAGGAGTTGTTCAGATCCGAGCCCCAGTGTGGCTGAGGAAGACTCAGGGGGAGAGATTGAGGTAGGTATGGAGGGCAGCTGGGGCAGGTGTGTGTTTAAGCACACGTGTATGGGGAGAATGGGGAGGTGCTGGGTGAATGGCAGCAGACGCCACAGCGGTGACATCACTCACAGACCTGTAATTAAAGCACAGCTCTCTACACAAAAGCTGAAGAAAGGTATCGACAGGGGAAGGATGGCCATTTTCATAATGACAGCTTAACCCTGGCAGCCAGCGAATAAAAAGGCTCACAAACGGCCCCTATAGCTTCTAATTACTGTTGTACTAGTGTGCAAACAAAAACATCTACATGACTGCGCTAATAATCAAATCCACAAATATACACGCACGTTCAAGTATGTGTGCAGCATTAAACAGTTCAGGGTTAATGAAATAGTTCAACTCAATGGACATAATGACCTTGATAGCTTTCTCAAAAAAGTATGGTTTAGAAAAGTCTATTAGGGTTTGACAGTTGAGGACAAATCTGTATCTGTAGGTCTTTGTTTGAGCACACAAGGGAAGCAGTATTCCTTAGCACACGACAATTAGACAGTCTTAGCCGTAGTTCAAACTTCCGCTGTTTTCACATCCATTCTAAATTCCTACTTTTCTTGTCACTTCAAATTAAGAGGCAGTGAAAGTAAAGAATGGCGAGAGATGCAGAATCGAAGTGAAAATGCAGGATTTTGATGCAGGATCTGAACACTAATACGCAGCTATGACCTAAAGTCATTTATTAAACTGTTATTCTTATGAAAATGGGGTGAAAAGAAGGTTGTAGCTAAGTAAGGCCTCTTTAGCAACTCAAACTGGCCTGCTCTTTTCTGCTGTCTCCATAGGTTTCTGAATGGTTGACAGGGACCTGAGGGAAAGCAGGCACTGCTCTATTCTACTGGGGCTCCTCAACTCTGGGACGGAGTAATGATTGAACAAGACAAGCTGTGGTGAGTGAATTAATAAACTCATCTATTATGTAGAGTTCAGCGAGATGAGGTTGAGAAATGGGGAGGTTTATTTTTAAAAACAGCCAGGAAAACTGGCATCAAGCACATGAGTCACTAATGAATCAGTGCTGAGCGGCCAGATTGCTATGTTCAGTTGTGTTCATCTTAACTTTTTCCAACAGCTCCATTCCGTGACAAACTGTCCTCAGATTTACCAGAGCTGACTGAAAACGCACTTAGCTATCTATTTGTTTGCATGAGAAAATGTCTGGCAGATACAAACTCATACCTTCACCACGCAGCATTTCTATGAAGAACGACTAATTTATGAGGGTTAGAAGTGAGCAAGAGATGAAGCCTGGAGAGTGATTCCAGACATGACCCCTACTCTCTGAACTCTGATGTGGGAAGATCACATCCTAAAAAGACTGAGGCCAACTAAGAGAGAAGAATGTCTTTGTGTGAGTCCCTCGCCCTCTTTTTGTCCCTCTCTGTCTCTCTAAGTCTCTAACATGCCCACAGAATCACAGGAGCAAATAAGGGCCTTAAGTATGTTTTAATAGACAGAGTTCTTTTTAAGCTGCTATGTTTGAAGTTTGAAACAGCTGTAGTGTTCCAAGTCTTGTATAAAGGTCTATCTCACTTTGGGAAAGGGAGACACAAGAAGCGGAAGAGAAATAGAGGGAGTAGCTGAAAAAGTTTGCAGAGTTGAACTGGCAACCTGCCTACAAGCCTGTTATTGCCCTAAGCACTAGGTTTTGCTGCCAAAGGTAGCCACACCTGAACAGATCCAAAACAGTATTAAAGGGAAGACAGTCAGGGCACGGGAAGTCTGTGTATGTCTGTGATAAGATCCAAAGAAGCAGCTGACTCACTTTTAACTACTTTATCCTGGTACAACTCACCACCACTCATCACCTTTCTCATGACTTTTCTCTTTCTTCCTCTTCACAGATTCTTGATACGAAAGTCTGTTCTGCCTCACCTAAGAACAAAAACTATTAATGCACTCCAAATCTGGCTAACAACAATAGTTGATAACATTTTGTATCCTAAAGTATGATTCGTGGAACTGCTGATGTTGAAGCATCCAGTTTCAATCATGGATGAATGTATCAGAGCAAGACACATATTTTTTGTTTTTTTACTTTATAAAATTCTTTATTTGTTACCTCCTGCCACTTTTATTGACACAATAGTTTAGAGGTGACTAAAACAACAGCAATAGGAACAAGAAATGTCATAATCCATATTCAAATTTGTATTACCCACTCTAGCAACATGGCTCAAAGTGTCAAGACACATACTGACTTCTAGGTCACAGCTCTGACCGCATCTATACTTCAGCATATAGTAGGCCTTATCTACTAGTACTTAATGGTATAGGCTACCATTTAGTTTCAGTCACAGATATATGTATCAGAAAGATACACACATTTCTTCCCTTTATATTCTGACAGATAATTGCAATGTATGCCACCCACCACCAGGCCAAGGACATAAACCACCTCCTGTTTCAGAGCGGTTTTACGCTGGAAACCCCCCAAAACATCTAACAGTCACTCACACACACAAAGCGCTCAAAGAAAGGGAGAAATGAGAAGTGTAATCTTTCTTTAAAAAATAGGGAGATGTGGGTACACTGTATTTTGTAATAAATAATAACAACAGCTTTATGATACTAAAACACCGTGGCAACCAATTAGTGGGTCATCGTGCCCGGTTCATACCCCCTACCAGTGTCCCCTCACGCATGCCCAGCCGTGTTACGATGAACCTGCTCGGGTTCACATGCACATCAAACGTGATTAGCTCTCCGCAGCAGGATTCCCATGAATCCTCATTCTCTCTCATCTGCCACTGACCTCTTCAGCGCACCAGGCTCCAACCCCACCGCCGTGGTGTCCCCCTTCAGCCCGGCCCTACCCAGGACCATGGGTCTCTCCTCCGCTTGTGGAAGTAATACCAGATTACAGAGCAACTGTTGTCAAATGTTTATATAATGTGCTTTTTCAAGTCCTTTTCCCCCCTCTCCTTGTTTGGACAGCTGTCCTTTAACAGCGGGACATCTTCAGATGCTGCTCTAGCATGACTCTTCTGCTTTTTTTGCGGAATTAACGTCTCATTTCAACTTAATAAACATGAAATACATTTCGAATTTGGCAACAGGAAGGCGCCCGGGTTACCGAGGGCGATTCGTGTGTGGTATGTTTAAGAGGCCATTCGTGCGGGCACAGGATTTTGCTTGAGCATGTATGTGTGTGCCTGCTTTAATGTACAGATTTTTACATCACAACACCTGATGCTTGGCTGATATGGGCAGCTGTGCATGCATGTATATGTGTGTGTGTGTGTGTGTGTGTGTGTGTGTGTGTGTGTGTGTGTGTGTGTGTGTGTGTGTGTGTGCGTGTGTGCGTGTGTGTGTGTGTGTGTGTGTGTGTGTGTGTGTGTGTGTGTTTTCTTTGTGGACCTGCATGAGTTAAACATTTGCTCTGTGACTCAGGTATACCAAACATGTCCCAACAGGCCACCAACAGCCCAGCATGGAACACAACGCTTCGCTCAACCCACAAAGAAAAAGAGAGAGAGAGAGAGAGAGAGAGAGAGAGAGAGAGAGAGAGAGAGAGAGAGAGAGAGAGAGAGAGAGAGAGAGAAAACAGAGAGAGAGAAAAGTTTAAAGAAAACAAAAGCGGACGGAAAGAAGAGGAGGAAAAAATGCAGATCACAGAGAAAGCTCCTTTTGTTTGTTGAATCAAAGTAGATCAGCTTAAATGAAATATCCACCAAAACAGGCATTCATGGTGGGGTGCAGGCAATGGGGTAGGAGAGAGGCGTTTGCACCCAGGGGCGGAGGGGGTGAGGGGCAGGGTGTCACTTCCAGATTAAAATCAGCCTGGGCTGGGTCACCTCCACACTGCGAGCCGCTGAGCATGTTATGTAGCAGCTAACCCAGATCCAGATGCTCTCTGTCAACACAGCGATCCACAGAGGAAACATGGCTTTACAGCACAAGGGACAAACCACTGCATCACGATCACCCAGCCACCACCCAAAATGCATTTTATTGCTCAAATACTCGGGAGACCTCAGTATCAACTTTGTCTCTGATTCTATTGCTAAAATTATTTAGGACACAAATGAGACGATTTCTGTCATTAAGTAAGGCTATAAAGCTATAAAAAGTATTGTGGATAGCATAGCTCAGATATGAGCTAGATAGATATAGATATTTTATACTATTTTAAATAATTAGTAAGCAAAATGTACTAAACGTGAAACTAGGCTACTCTTAATGCAAAATGGCCCTATATAAAGTGTTATAATTATATACATTTTTGGAATATTGCTTGATGTTGTAACGTAGCGTTATCAGGCAGAATGAGCTTTAACACTGTGTCTACACCGGACACGGCCGTTACTGCTCGCATCGCAACAGCTGTTTACCCTAGACAAAGCAGAATCAGTTTACTGTCGGAGATCGCTCGCGCCACGCATTTTAATCAATGTTTCATCAACCAATTGCCTTAATAAATAAGAAGAAGGCCTAAATATAGCAGACAATATAATCAGGACTTCTCAGCTGCGCGCTTGCAATAGTCACAAGCTCACACAATACGTGACAGAGGCTTGTAGCAGAGAAATCAATTCTGTGAATTACACTGCGCAAATCACAAGTAGGCTACTACCCACCGGATGAAGAAGGGTTCGCTCTCAGTCTCCACAGGCTAAATAAAATATTCATTTTATTTTATTTTATTTTATTTTTCGTGTTTGCATTTATGAGGAAAAAACAATGTTACAGACGCGACAGTTCAGCACTACGGACGTGAGTGCTCTGAAAGCGGCACTAATGCTTTGAAACTTTCACATAGACATCAAACAGAAAGCACAAAACCTTTCGTTTCAAAGTGAATTTCGTTTTGTATTAATTGTATCTTAATTTTAATCAATGTTTCATCAGCCATTTGCCCGGATTTAATTTATAAGAAGTAAATTTAGCAGACGATAGATAATCTCGACATGGAGGCGCCTGCGGGTGAACTGGAGCTCGTCTCATGAACCGAAACTCAGCGTATAGACCTGAGAATTGAAATATATCTATATCGAAATGTCTACTTTTAAACAGAACAATTCAAAACGAAAGACAGACAGACTCATGTAATCGTATGAAATGTGCATTTCTCTCTGGCGCGCGCTCACTGAAGATCGCCAGTCAGCATCGTCAACTTCATCTTTGGCTGACACTGACTGAAAACACTTGTTTATTAATAAACAATTAAAATGTCTCCTTGCTATATTTGTTGTATTCATAATCATTATTTTTGCCAGTTCTTGTGACAGCTTTTAGGTGCTTTATTGGCAGCGCCACCCTTACATGAATCACCGTACCCGCATTTTTTTAAATATTCATTTATCGACCATTATAAATGCCGATACCGATAGTTAGGAAAATGCCTAAAATCGGCCGATAATATCGGCCCGCCGATATATCGGTCGGGCTCTAAAATATACAGATGTTTTTTTTTTTTTTTTTCAAGGATAGCCCCTTGAGATGAACCATCTCATTTTCGAGGGGTCCCTTCATTACAAAGAAACCATCATTATAATAGAAAACATAGATGAAGTAAATACAACACAGGACAATAACAAACATTTCGATACTTTGACATTCACATTCATATACACACACTAACAATGCTCCCATAAACCTAATCCCATCCCATACATTATATATGGGCCATAGCATTGAACTCAACTCAACTTTGTTCCCTTCTGGAATACTTAATAAATAGTAGAGATTAAAAAAGAAGGTGGAGATGGGTTTGTGAAAGGGATGCAAAGTGAGGAATCATCACATGAAGTAAGCACTTGTTTTGTGATTGAGAAGATTACCTAGATGAACTACCATGTTTGAATCCACTGATTTCCTCTCAAAAAATGCACAGTAAACGAGAAAATTCAGTCTGGAAAGCTTAGAGCTTAGAGGAAATGTTACATTAGCATTACAGTTGGCGTGAAACTCTCTAAATTGTGAGGGTCAATCACCTCGAGCGTGCTCTTAATCTGTTCTTCCACAGCTATTGATCAGCGAAATACACAGAAGCTAGGTTATACTGCTAATGCATACTTCAAAAGTCCACTTAAAACCACACTAAACAAGACGAGGAAACAAATGACAGAGAAAGAGAGAGAGCCAAAGTCTGACTACCTCAGCTGGGGCCTTCTCTCCCCCTTCCTGTCAGGAGGTAAATAGCTATTGGCTGCTCAATAAGTGGCTTCGGTTCACAGAGTGAGGGGTCTTTTTCCCTCTGCTCTCCACTACCTTGACAAGCAGGTATTGACAGAGCAGTTACACACTAACCCATTGGGGGAAATCCTCTACAATGTGCCCCGGGCAGCTGATAAATGGAACTCATACGCTACCTGAGAGTATAAGCGCCTATATGCACACAAACACACACACGCTTTCTATAACACACACTAACACAGAGGCGTGGTCACAAAGAACGAGGCCTGACACACTGAAAACTTGACAAAGCAAAGAAGTCTGATGATAATAACAGGAAGTGACTCAAAGAGAAAGACGTAAATGCAAAAAATGGTCAGTAAAGATGTGAAGGTCATTGACGTTGCCTTGGACACAGATGTGTGTCTCTCTCTACACCAAAATCATTTTGCTCGGCTTCAAGAGGCACAAGATTACAGGATGGGAAATTATAGTACACAAACATACGCTCGATACATGTGGCCATGATCAAAATACTTGATTAAAAAAAATGAAAGCATTCAATAGCCAATTAAAGCCCTTGGAAACAGCTCGCTGAGTCCAAACACAGCACGGTATTGACACAGAAGAAAAATGAACAAAAAAGGCGGAGAGGCAAATGTGAGAAAGATTATTGTAGTGCTAAAGCATCCGAATAGCATCGATATGGACAGCCCACCACCAAAGCAGTTCAGCAAATGATAGACAGGTTACACGGTGAAGAGACGGGGTAGTCGAGGGGTAACAGAGAGAAAGCCGAAAGCCCTTCGTAGCGTGGTCTCCTCTCTCCATAAGCTTGTGGGCTGATAAATAGCTGGGGGTAAGGCACTGGCTATCACTTTGTGATATGATGTCAGTAACCTTCATTGATCCACGTGCAGGCAGGCAGGCCTTATCACAGACTCTCTCTCTCTGTGATATACTGAGATCTGGGCCCCAGTGCTTTTTAATACACTGCACTTTGGGTGAGGATGTCACAGGCTAACCTCACGGCACCTTGGGCAATATTTTACAGCTGCACTATGACAGCCGAGAAGGCTGGAAAACGAAAAGGGTGTCGCTTTACTAGTGGTCTTACGATTAAAATATAGAATTTTTAGTGGTGCTTGTGAGGATATATATCTAAGATTTGTTTTTTTGTTTTTTTTTAATTGTTAAAATGTTATTGTTAAACTGTTATTCGATATTACATGTAAAGTTAATATATTTTAAATATCCTAAATTGCGACCTCAGCAGCATACACTTTAATCACATTAGACAATAGAAATAATTATGACATTACATATAGATGTGCTTAAGACCTACTTAAATGGATCAAAAAAGCACTCTAAAGTTCAGCTAATTGCATTTAATATAAATTTAAACTTAAAACTTTACATTCAGTTAAGTATTTATGTTATAGCATATTATTTTTATACAAATTATTCTTTTCAAAAGTATGCTTAAGTGTATGTAGAGTAATACATCCCTCACATTTGTGCTAAATACAAAATTATACATCTTATCAAAATACAATTTCAGATTTACAAGTACAATAGCAATGCACTAAAACCAACGCCAAAGTTAGTAATAAGCACACAAAGGAACACAAAAAACACCTTAGCAGAGTTTAGCATACACTAGTTAATTTTATTCTTGCTCTTTTGTTACATCCTTTAACAGATACAGTAATAGAGAATACAGGAAATTATGTATAAAAGAAGAGGAAACACCATACAAATTTATAATTTAAGCTAATTGCTAGGATAGCTAATTGCTAGGGTTCTGGCTAGTCCCCCTTTTTTTGAAAGTGCAATGTTTAATATGCTTTTTAAAGCATAATATGACAATTTCAAATGGAAAGTGGTCCTCAGAGTCCAAGAATTATGAGGTAAAAAGTGTTTTTGAGTAGGGCATGTATGACGAAAAGCAGCAGACCTGACCTGAATGTTTTTCCGCCACTAAGTTTGGAGGACGAAAGAAACACTCAGACACACACTTCCAGAAAAATCGAGGTGCTGACAGGAACTTCCCTCACTCAGATTTACCCATACACCTGACCTGAGTAAAAACAGACAGACACACAAACACCCATTTGATTCTTATCCTTTGGAAGTAACAATCAGTTCACTACGACCATATGACCTATATTTTTAACTTCACAACACATGCTTCCACGTGGGTCCTCATCTAGAAAAAAAGTGAAGTGTGATATGGGAAAATGTATGCATGACCTCAGGAAGAACTAAATTAGCAATTTATCAGTAAATCTAAAACTATAGTAGATTAAACCTGCCAGTTACACAGGTGTCTACTAACACAAACACTTATTCTGATGTAGTCTATGTGGGCAGAGCGTTGCAGAAGACAAAAGCGTCTGAAGGAATAGCAGCAGTATTATCCTATATGTATTGATTTTAGCTGTTGGGTATTACAGAGGGAAAAAGTGGCTTTATCAGGCTAAGATCCCCCTACACTTTTTCCTAACTAAAGCAGTCTTTCTATAGCTTATCTGGCCAGAGAGGCTATTACTTACACCTTCAATACACCCTTCACCTGGGAGGTCAGAAGTTGATATGACTTTTTGGTGAGGCTACTTGCCTCATCACGGGTGACGTCATGGATGACCCTGCTGAAAATACCAGCATGGCTAGTCACCAGAACATATGTTTTGCATGCTGGTTCCCATTGTGGGATGCTGGTGTCCCTACCATTCCTTTAAAACTGTAAGGCTCCAGCTTGTAATGACTCTCCCTGCCTCTAGTTGGCGCTGACCTGTAATAACTCTCCCAGCCACTAGGTGGTCCCAGCTTCTGTAAAATGCTTCGTTGCCACTCATTAGTATTTGATTTCATCCACCTGTGGGGGTCATTAGCTAGTTTGTGTTGGCCTATTTAAGCATGCCTCTTTCTTTCAGTTGTGTTCAGTCTTGAGCCTACTATGCCTGTATTTTCCTTGCCAAGAAAGCTAAGTCAGTTGTATTTTTGAATTTGCCTTTTGCTCATCTTTTGTTTATTTGATTTATTCTCTGGAAGCTCGGCTTCCTTTTTGTTGTACTTTCAAGACTTGGACTCTTCAGTAAAGATACCTTTTGTTCATTTATCTAAGTCTGCAAGTTATTCTTCTGCCCTTGGGTCCATCTGCTGTTTGTCATCCACAATAGCTCAGTGGTAAAGAAGCAGTTCAGTTGACTTGAAGACCCGAGTTCAATCCCAGCATCAGACACCCATCACAGCAAGACTGAACCTTGGAAGTGGACCCAGCAGAAGATGCCACACCTACCTCCAATGTTGATCGTATTCTAGCTGCACTGTCTGGCCAAGCCTCCACCATTCACAGACATGAGCAGATTCTTTCTGAGATCCTACAACGCTTAAGTGAGCAGACTGCACCTCAAGCCTCTCCAGTTTTTACCAGCCAACCTGTCCCAGCTGACAGACCCACACCTCCATTGACTGCCCTTTTTCCTGAGCCGAGACTGCCAGCACCAGAGAGGTATGACGGAAATCCTGAGAGATGTCGAGGCTTTATTACTCAGTGTACTCTGGCATTTGGATTACAACCTAACAGCTTTCCCACAGAGAACGGCAAAGTGGCATACATCATCACTCTCCTCACCGGAAAGGCGCTGGACTGGGCTACGGCTTTGTGGGAACAACATTCCCCGCTTACTGACAGTTGTGACCTGTTTGTTGCAGAGATGAGGAGGGTCTTCCATCACCCTACCAGTGGGGGAGAGGTTGACCACAGGCTGCTTCAGATATCTCAAGGGACAAAGAGTGTGGCAGAGTTTGCAATAGAGTTCCGCACATTAGCCTCAGAGAGCGGTTGGGATCAACGAGCCCTGAGAGCAACTTTTCACCGAGCCCTGTCCCCTGAACTGAAAGATGAACTGGCCTTCCGAGACCCGGCTCCTGACCTTGAATCCCTTATTGACATTTCCATCAGGGTGGACAACCGCATTCGAGAGCGCAAACGGGAACGTCGTGGGGAGGTCAGACTGCCTGAGCCACAAGTTTCTAGCAGTGCCATTGAATTCCCTCAACTTCCCATGAATTTCGAGGAACCCATGCAGTTGGGAAGGGCCAGACTGTCGCAAGCCGAGAGGGAACGACGCATGAGGGAGAAATGCTGCTTGTACTGTGGAAAGCCAGACCACTTCAGGTCCAACTGTCCCGAGTTGACGGGAAAAGACAACTCTCGTCCAAGAAGAGGGGGACTGGGACGAGAGTAATCACTTTTCCCCTACCAGCAGCTTCTGGGGTTTCACTCGACGTTTTACTGCATTGGGGTAACCAGCATCACAAGCTTCTGGCCTTCCTTGATTCAGGGGCTGCTGGAAATTTTATGGACTTTACTTTGGCCAGACACCTGAGAGTTCAGCCCATCTCTCTTCAAGAACCCCTGACCATAACCGCATTGGATGGGAGACCCCTGGGATCTGGTCAGGTAAGCCAGTGCACTACACCCCTTCATCTCCAAATTGGTTGTCATAATGAGAAGATGCAGTTTTTCTTGATCCATTCACCAGAGTTCCCTTTAATTCTTGGCTTCCCATGGTTATCCCTTCACAATCCTCATATAGATTGGACTGCTAGGGTAGTAACTGCTTGGGGCACTAATTGTGGGATTTCAGGTCTCTCTCTCTGTTATTTTTCCGAGTTTCTGAAGACACCTACTGATTCACGACCAACCACCTTTAAGCTGCCGCCCATTTCTCTCAAGCCACCAGCCCAATCCACAGAGCTACTAACTATTCCCAAGCTTAAACCTGTGGCCTCCAGGTTCCCGGTGCATCCTCCTGAGCTGTCTCGAGTCCCCTCAGAATATGCAGACCTCTGTGAAGTCTTCAGCAAGACCCGCGCAGCCTCTCTGCCACCCCATAGGCCATATGACTGTGCAATAGATCTGCTCTCGGGAACCTGCCCTCCTCGAGGGAGACTTTTTTCCCTTTCTGCCCCAGAAAGGGCTGCCATGGAGGAATATATCAATGATGCTCTTAAGAGCGGATTCATCCGTCCATCCACGTCGCCGGCAGGGGCTGGCTTCTTTTTCGTGGGGAAGAAGGACGGCGGTCTTCGGCCTTGCATTGATTACCGCGGTCTTAATCGCATCACAGTAAAGAACCGCTACCCACTGCCACTGATGACCACGGCCTTCGAACTCTTACAAGGGGCGACCATTTTCACAAAGTTAGACCTTCGAAATGCCTACCACCTTGTTAGGATACGAGAAGGAGATGAGTGGAAGACGGCTTTTAACACTCCAAATGGCCACTATGAGTATCAGGTAATGCCCTTTGGGCTAGTCAATGCTCCAGCCGTTTTTCAGGCACTTATTAATGATGTGGTACGTGATATGCTAAACAAATTTGTATTTGTTTATCTTGATGACATTCTCATCTTCTCTCGTTGTTATCAAGAGCATGTCCAACATGTCCGACTCGTCCTATCTCAACTGCTGAGGAATGGACTATTTGTGAAACTAGAGAAGAGTGAATTTCATGTCCCCACTGTCTCTTTTCTTGGATTCATTGTCTCTAGGGGCAATGTTCAGATGGATCCTGGCAAGGTTCAGGCGGTTCTGAACTGGCCCCAACCAGGCTCCGTCAAAGAGGTCCAACGTTTTCTGGGATTTGCTAATTTTTATAGAAGGTTCATTAGGAACTTCAGTGCCATTGCAGAACCCCTAACCTCTCTTACCAAGAAGACATCAAGCCCCTTTAAATGGACCGAAAGGGCTGATCAGGCATTCGACCGACTCAAGCAGCTCTTCACTTCCGCACCCATTCTGACTTTTCCAGATCCCGAGTTGCCCTTTGTAGTGGAGGTGGATGCTTCGGACGTCGGGGTAGGAGCAGTCCTGTCGCAGAGAGCAAGGGATGACCACAAACTTCATCCTTGTGCTTACTTCTCACGTCGACTTTCCCCAGCCGAGAGGAATTACGACATTGGTAACCGGGAGCTGTTGGCAGTGAAGTTGGCACTTGAAGAGTGGAGACAGTGGCTGGAGGGTGCCAAACACCCATTCCTTATCTGGACGGACCACAGGAACCTCACCTATATCAGGGAGGCCAAGAGATTGAACTCAAGGCAGGCTCGTTGGGCCCTCTTCTTTAACCGCTTTGACTTTACCCTCTCATACCGTCCAGGTTCCAGGAACTCAAAACCCGATGCCCTCTCAAGGCAGTTTGATCCACCAGAAGTGGAGGGCAAATCCGAACCAATCCTACCCAGCTCCAAAGTGGTGGCATCAGTCCAATGGGGAATCGAAACCGCGGTGAAGAGGGCCCAACAACAACATCCTGACCCAGGTAACGGTCCTCCGGATCGCCTTTTTGTGCCTAATGCCATGCGTTCTGATGTGTTACAGTGGGGCCATGCTTCCCTTCCCTCGGGCCATCCTGGGAGCACAAGAACATTGAAACTCATCCAGAGAAGATTTTGGTGGCCCAACATGCAACGAGACGTTCGGGCTTTTGTTGCTGCCTGTGCTGTGTGTGCCCAGAACAAGGAACCCAGAACCCACCCTCATGGCCTACTGCACTCACTACCTATCCCTACACGCCCCTGGTCCCACATATCATTGGACTTTGTTACAGGTCTACCAAGATCTCAAGGTAACACAGTAATTCTGGTGGTGGTAGACCGATTTTCTAAAGCATGTCATCTTATACCATTACCCAAGATTCCCACAGCAGGCCAGACAGCGGACTTATTAATGCAACATGTCTTCAGAATCCATGGTTTCCCCCAAGATATGGTGTCCGACAGGGGATCACAGTTCACCTCCCGTTTCTGGAAGTCTTTCGGACGTCTAATTGGGGCATCCATCAGCCTGTCCTCTGGTTTTCACCCCCAATCAAATGGACAGACTGAGAGGGTCAACCAGGAGATAGAAAAGACTCTCAGATGCCTGGTATCTAACAATCAGACTGCTTGGAGCTCCCATTTGATCTGGGCTGAATTTGCACACAACACTCTACACCATTCATCTTTAGGCATGTCCCCTTTTGAGTGCCAGTTTGGTTTTCCTCCCCCTCTGTTCCCTGAACAGGTTCCTGAGGTCCGTGTACCAGCTGCGGCTCAACTTGTCCAGAGGTGTCGACGGACATGGCGGAGAGCACGAGCAGCCCTGCTAAGAGCCACTCAACAGCAGCAGAGGTATGCAAACCAGCACCGTAGAATTGGACCATCACTTAGACCAGGACAGAGAGTGTGGCTGTCTACTAGGAATCTCCCTCTGCACGTTGAGTCACGGAAACTAGCACCTCGCTTCATCGGGCCCTTCAAAGTCCTCAAAAAGATCAACCCAGTGTCCTACCGTCTTCTTCTACCCAGGTCCATGCGTATTCATCCCACATTTCACATCTCCCGTTTGAAACCTGTTGTCTGTTCTCCTTTGTCCCCAGCCAGGAAACCTCCTCCAGTACCTCGCATCATTGGTGGTCAGCCAGCCTACACAGTACACCAACTGCTGGACTCTCGCCAGGTCCGTGGGAAGACCCAGTATCTTGTGGATTGGGAGGGTTATGGCCCGGAGGAGCGGTCTTGGGTGCCAGCTCGAGATATTCTAGACCCAAATCTCATCAGAGAGTTCCACCGCCATAAACAAAGCAGCTAGGAGAACGTCGGGAGCCGTTCCTGGAGGAGGGGCTCCTGTAAGGCTCCAGCTTGTAATGACTCTCCCTGCCTCTAGTTGGCGCTGACCTGTAATAACTCTCCCAGCCACTAGGTGGTCCCAGCTTCTGTAAAATGCTTCGTTGCCACTCATTAGTATTTGATTTCATCCACCTGTGGGGGTCATTAGCTAGTTTGTGTTGGCCTATTTAAGCATGCCTCTTTCTTTCAGTTGTGTTCAGTCTTGAGCCTACTATGCCTGTATTTTCCTTGCCAAGAAAGCTAAGTCAGTTGTATTTTTGAATTTGCCTTTTGCTCATCTTTTGTTTATTTGATTTATTCTCTGGAAGCTCGGCTTCCTTTTTGTTGTACTTTCAAGACTTGGACTCTTCAGTAAAGATACCTTTTGTTCATTTATCTAAGTCTGCAAGTTATTCTTCTGCCCTTGGGTCCATCTGCTGTTTGTCATCCACAATAGCTCAGTGGTAAAGAAGCAGTTCAGTTGACTTGAAGACCCGAGTTCAATCCCAGCATCAGACACCCATCACAAAAACTAACCCAACAAAACTTCTATGGTAAAACTCTTGGTTTCTTCATAAAGATGCTGGCTGACCAGCTTCAACAGCTCAGTGTTGGGGGTAAACATCATAGCGTCATAGCTGGTCCACTAACCAGACCATCACCAAATCTGCAAGAATCAGTATTATCTAACCTGGAAACTAATGCAGGTATGCCTTTTTTTCTTTCTTTCTTTTTTTTTGTTGACACAATAATATTACATTTCAATCTAAATACACATTAGACTGGATTATGTATTATATTTATTACATTTTTATTTTATTTGACACAGATAAATCTAAATATTAAAAATAAAGAATTTGAACTGTGACAATGGTGTTTTTACATTTTTTTAAGTAAAATGTTCAAGCATCTCCATATCGAGCTGCTCTCCAGGGCTTCCTAAGGTTCACCTATAGATTAAGTATGACGATAAAGCAATTAGGCTTCTTCCTCTTCCTCCTTCTGTCTTTCTATCTGCTCTGAATATGAGCAGCAGAATGGAGAGATAATGAGAGCAGTATAATCCCACAGAGGAGTCTAGTACATCCTCTAATCACAGACTAAATGTTGGTTTTAATTACAGAGAATGGTAGATATCCGAAGAGCACAATGCCACTGACGTTTAAAAAAACGGTAAACGCCAATTATCGTACAGAATCTGTGGTTATTCTATTGGCACATCATACCTACTCAAGAAATGAGCATCACAAGGAACGCTTTTATTCCGATGTGTTCTCATTTCCCAATATTAATAATGGAGACAGGTTGGGACAGAGTAAACCTCCGCTTCGCAATTACTGTAAAAATCCATAATCTAATCAATTTGCAATTCAAAGGGATTGTCTTAATACATATAAAATATGGCTTGTGCTGAATATGTACACAATGATAGGCTGCATAAATGCTATTGTGAAAATGACCAATGAGGGGATTGCAGCTATTGAGGAAACGAGGCAAAAGTTTAACGATTTACATATTTCATCACAAGGCGACGCGAGAGTGTGAAAATGCGGGGAAGAGGATTACAAAACAAGCCAATCCATTAAAGAAATACAAGCAATCTTTTTAGAGCCAATCCCGATTTCTCAAGACTTTGACAACGTAATCCACTATGTCAAATACCCTAAGCACACTCAATGGGCTGGGAAAGAAAGCGTGCACAGATTTTCTGAGTGAGTGTAGACTAAAACCAGGCAGAGGGGAGTGCGCTCTGATACCCGGGACCGGCACGCTCTCTTAGGGCACTGCTGGCCGCCTCGCCTGACTACGAGCCCACCTTGTAATTTGCTAGGGGCGGAGATAAATCTTATCTCAGAGACCTGATTAAGTTTTTAATTTACACTCCAATCAATAGCCCAAGTCTATTGGCAATATGTCTGAAACTCTATTTACCAAAGGATTCACTGCTATCAATTGATCAAGGACCTCACAGCCATAAATTATAGACATATGTTTGTGTGTCAATGTGTGTGTGTGGCGGAATGTGTCCGTGCCGGGGGAATTTTTTCGTTGAAAAGTGAACCGATGGGAAAGTTTAAGCTGGAGCCAACACAAAGTTGCCCCCAACAGAGCTGATCGTCTTACATCTACACACCCTCAAAATCACAAAGACCTAGGGCTCTATCTTTTAACAGCAGCGGCTGGGGGTAGGGTGTGTGCGTTTGGCCACATGTACAAAGATTTGTACAGTGATATATCACGTTTGTTACACCAATCCAAGCATTCAAATGGCCAAATTAAGGCTATTACACTATGCTAGTCGAGAAAAACACACTTCAGCACCTACTCTGGCCTGGTGCCTCCCACTTCCGGTTCTTTTCTGCATGAGAGCTATTATCTGTTTACAATCCTGTGCTTTCCAAACGGAACTCTTCAGGATGAATCCACTCTCGTTGCCCGTATGACGAATTCCTGAGCTCAGTTCGTCCATCTGGCTCAGAGTCAGAGGAAACAGAGGCAGGGATTGTTCAGGCATCGGTTTGCACCACTATGACCATTCAGGAAACGTCCCAATTGCTATTTTAAGCTATTTTGATATTTGTTTAGAACTTCATAGGCTGTGTGTGGTAGAAAAGTCTGGAATAGAGAGAGATTGTGCTCAGGAAATGTGAAGAAAAGATCACAAAATGTAAAAAAGTAAAGGTACCTTCTTTTATAACAGAGGTGAAGGAGTGTGTGTGAACAACGTATGTGATATTTCTCCAGTGTGGTGGGTAGGGAGCCAGTGGGACTCTCTCACTCTGTTTCCCAGGAAAAGAGAGGAAAGAGGGCAAGTCCTTATCGGCATGGAGAAAGTGTCGTCATAGCATTTCTGCTCTGACCCTGCTGACTCGCCGATTCCTTAACATGAGATCATTCTGGACAGCTGACCTCAATATCACTGTGCGGCAGAGCGCCAGCGCCATCCACAAGAGCTTCTCCTCTGTATAACAGCAGATAGTGAACACACTACAGCCCACACCCCCGTCAGCCCAGACACACATTTGAAATACTCCCTTTAAGCTCTGAGAAGGTATAAACTAGAGCTACCATACAATCAAAATGGGAAATGTTGGAAATAGCAGTATACCACTTACTTACTACTATATAATTTTAAAAACAAAGTGAAACTGTATGCAGTATGCAATGATAAACATTTGTAACAGTAGTAGTAACACTTTACAATAGATTGATTTGTTTATAATAGTTAATAGTATGTTATATAATACTTATAAAATAGCAATAATGTAGATTGATAAATGCTGTAAAAAAAACTTTAACTATATGCATTAACTAATGTTAACAAATTAAACTTTATTGTAAAGTGTTAACATTATTTTAAGTGGGTGTAAAATTGTCTAAATTTTATAATTCAAGAGTCAAGAAAGTTGATATCTTCCAGATCCATAATGATACCATCATGGTGACGAGTGGAGCATGTACTTGGTTTGAGAAGGGATATATTTTAAAGGTTCTCTATCGCCATACTTATTCAGCAATTGCTATGCTAGGCTGATGCTATCAAAGCATTGTGTTACCAATTAGCAAGTTAGCATTTACTGAATTAACTCATTAAGGCTAGCCAAGTTTCCACTACTAAACATATTTAAGTTGAGATTACATGATAATTTTAGGTTAAATGTATGAATTGGTTTACAAAATTAAAAAAATCTTACTTAATCTTTGAATTTCATAACTTTAAAAATTTGATCCTACTGATTACCATTTTTTTTTTTAGTTTTGCCAACTTATTTAGGTGTACACATTTGAGTAGTATAGTAATTAGTTTAGAAGTAGGTTGTCTGGATGTCCCTTGATTTTAATACATGTGCATACTAGGTAAAGTATGCATACTTCAGAATACAGCAGTAAAGTAATAGAATAGTATGGTATTATTAGCCTGGTTCTACCAGACTCTCGTACATTTCATTTGTACAGAGAGTCTGGCACCGCTCCATTGACAAGCGTTAACTTCCTTGTAGGCTGGTATTCTATTGAAGTCTAAAACTATTGGATCTGCCCAGAGTCACTCTATCTACCATAACCAATCGCTGACGTTTGGTCGTGACATGTCTTTTCCCGAACCCCGTGGGAGGATGGCCATAAACACAAAACTAAGCAAAGATTGTTCTTGCTCCGGCTTTAACTTCTTGATATTCGACAGCATTGCCACAACGGACCGAATGGCTTCGCTCGCATCTTTCTTATTTTGAACTACAACTCAAAATAACGCACGAGTCGACATCAACGTCATCGTTCTCAGCCACTCCCTCTGTTCGCTGATTGGCCCGGGTAAAAAATTGATCGGAGATAACCAACGTCTAAAGCGCAATCCCAGACGTAGTACTGAAGGAAAATGAAATTGAGCGGAAGTGCGTAGGAGGGCGGAGCCAGGCTATGGTATTATGCCATTTTGAATAAACCCAAGGAATTTTTTTCCACTCTCTTATTTTCTTCCTTCCTTCGTATATTTCAAGAGTGAAATAAATAAATGAAAGGAAACACATGCTGGGTTGTATTAAACAGATGCCACATACAACATTCATCCTCACACTGGCTGGTGTGTACATTTCAAACTATACACACGACAGGCAACAGAATACACGCACACCTACCAAACGTTTTTTGATGGTGAGTGACCGGAAATGGAGGGAGCGAGTAGAATAAGGCACTGATAAATTATTTGGGGAGGAATTTTAAGTGCTATTTTGTCACGAGGTGAGCCTCACTCTGGTGGACTCTAGCATAAACATGTGTCAGGACTGCATGTAATTACAGAAGAAAAACTTCCTCTTGTACTACGTCCATGAAAAAAAAAACTCACAGACTGAAGTATCTGTGTGTGTTTTATAGCCCCCAAACCTGCTAGACATATTTTAAAGAAGAACAAAAACAAAACACACATTTTGGCACCAACTGCCATACAATCCTGTTAACCAAGTGTTAATAAACTGGTAACATGTAATCAGAGCAGTCACATGAATGGCATGCAATGTGAAGAATGGACAAAATCTGGTTTACAGAATAGTCAGGACATGAGTGTGTGCTTGAGTAAACAAGGAACGATTTATGCTCTGAAAATTGTGTAGCACTTCCACAAAATGCCTGTCAAAGATCTACAATCGTGTACGCTACAATCCCACAGTCCCTGATTATGTCCAGATTTGTTTTGATAGAGTCAGTCACTGTAGTTTCTAAAAAGAGGACCATACTGGGGCTCATTTTCCACACTAACCCTCATGTTTCACAGAGCTGCTATAATTAGCCAACTTTGTTCCTCGCTGCATGTCCAAATGATATTTACATATACAAATCCCATTTGGCTGCAGAGAGACCATTCCAGCAAAACCAGCTAGCAGAGTTTGCTCGAAATTACTAAACAAACAGGATGAATATGTGTCCTGTCCAATGCATACCCCACAGATAATGAAAAAATATGGGTGGTTTGAATGTGGTCACATTGTGTTTTGACTGAAAACGAAGCACTCAGCACAAAAGGCATATTACAGTCATCCTGTCAAGTTCTTCAGAGTGTTTCGGGGGTCAGTGGAAGCTCTTTAGCTTGGGCAGGTCAGGGCTTGAGGTCTGAATGCATTATAAAAAACATTCCAGAGCTCTCAGCAGACAGCCACTGTTGGAAGCAAACACCCTCAGACGCTGCATAACCCTCAAACTTCTCCTCAAGCACTGCCAAGTCTCTCTCGCTTTCACTTCCTCTTCTGTCCTGCAGATTACTCAAGCAGTTAAGCATCGCATGATGTCATAACACTGTCTGATCGGTGGATGTCATGATGAAAAAAGGTGAAAAGTTTCTGTCCTCTTGTTGTAAAGTTTATTAGTAGACACATCTGATATTAAACAGAGCGATATCAATGTGAATGGGATTTCCTGAGTGCTTAACATGCTTTTTTACCTCTGTGTTCTGAAGCCTGCCTCATTAGGGGCCATCTTGATTAGCTGCGGAAGGCTTTGTTGAAGAGCTATTTGTTCGTTCACTAAGAGTGAATGAGAAAATGAAAAAAAGAGAGAGGGAGAACGAGGCAGGTTCGCAGGTTTCAGTTGAGGCCTCGCCCTTGCTCTGCCACGATTGTAAACTTTTTCTGTTGATATGCAAAGCAGTGCAGATCATTTGGGTCCCCATGGCAACAGCGCCCCTGCTTTGCACAAATGTAATGATTAATCGCGCCTTTGATAACAATGGCCGGCACCGCTGTTTCAACATAAATGCTGTGAGGAAGACAGTGTGTGACTGCAGGGGGATCCATACACAGACCTACACGCACACCCACTCCCCTGCTGTCGACCATTCGCTGAATGCAAGGGGTGTGTGGCCATGTGCGACCACGTGCTAGCTCACACTACTTTACAAATCAGAAAACTAGTCTTGACTGCAAGTTTGGTTCTCTTATATGCTCTCTCGTGAGACAGACAGACAGACAGACAGACAGACAGAAAGACAGACAGACAGACAGACAGACAGACAGACAGACAGACAGACAGACAGACAGATAGATAGATAGATAGATAGATAGATAGATAGATAGATAGATAGATAGATAGATAGATAGATAGATAGATAGATAGATAGATAGATAGATAGATAGATAGATAGATAGATAGATAGATAGATAAAGCCTTTGTGAGTATGTGTTCGTACATGCCAATGTTGCGGCTTGCGAGTCAATGCAGGAATGTGGCCAGAGTTTTGGTCTCTGAAACTGTAATTCAATCAGCACCACTTGGCTTTGACGCAGATTCACTTTGTCAGTTGCGCTTTACCATTAATTTATCATTTTGAAAACAGATACAATCAAAACAATCATTTCTCTCTCCTCTGATACCTGTCAGAGAGGGATGGGTGCAAATCTAATAACTACATTTTATTGGCTGACACCACAGCTTTACTCCTACACGTGGACAGGCTCCACCTAGACTCGTGAAGTGGGTTAAACATGAGGGACGAATCCTCTAGTTGCTACCAGCCAGATGAATATCAACCACAGGCCTGGCAGAAGGGTTTACCCGCCCCCCCAGACCCCCACACCCCACCCCACCCCACCCCACCCCACCCAAAGCCGAATATACATACTACTGAGGGAAAGTCAACAGTGTGTTATGTCTAGTGTCCAGATGGTCAGACGAGGTATAGAAACATGGCCTCTGAAAGGGGCCGGACTGGGAGCTTGGCCATGCAGCACAGGGTTAATGGTGCCGTGAAGAGAAACAATGATTTCACAGAGAGTGCGAGTATGAGGGGGGCTCCTCATGCAGATCAGGGACCAACAATAAGGTTGTTGTTTTTTTGGCCTGGTCAAGCTAGTAGTTCAGATTGGCCATACTAATTATACAAATTTAAAGTTTAATCAATTATAAAACTACTAATTTGTTTTTCTAAATGTCAGCCAGTTCTTACCAATGCTACTAACAATAACAGAATTTATTCTCGAAATTTCAACATAACTATCCAATGCATGTAAGCCAGCTAGATAACGTCACCTTGGTGACAAGTATTAACAAGCATAATCCGTAACAACATTACGTAACATCACGGAAACCAAAATGTTTACGTTTTCAAGCATTAAAGCGTAGTGATGTTGTGACCTGCAAGGGCAAGTGACAGTTCCGTCAACTGGTCCAAACTCATTCTCACACTGGCCGCAGACCAGCGGGCCACCTTATTGTTGAGCCCTGCAGATGTTGCCAGGCCCTGGCGGGTCACACAATCACACAGACATTTGCATTCCTGATACAGGGAATTGGGATTAAGGGCCCTGAATGCCTTTCTCAATTCTGACAGAGTCTGAACACACAAGACAGAGAGAAAAAAAGCAGGACGACATGGGGAGAAAAGGCTACAGAGAAAGAGAGAGAAAGGACAATGAAAAGAAAAGCACCTTGAGAAAATATTTTTTAAAAAAATTTAAAAGTAGGCGAGAGAAAGGAATGCAGAAGCGAAAAAAAGACAATTTGAAAGAGGGAGAGAGGGGAATATAAAGAAAATGTATTTAACCAATAACAAAAAAACAGCTATTGTGAAGATCTTTAACGGTGGGTTAAAATGTATGAATGTAATTGCATTGATCATAAAATACTAACGCATTTACTTTGAATGAAGAAAGGCACGCTTTAAGAAAAGTTTGTTTTTATATGATAAAACTAGGCATATTTTGGACGCTTTCTTGTTGTCAAACATTATTGGATCTTGATCACGGCTAATATAATGAAGTACATCTGATACTCTTTTAGGGCATATGTGTAAACTTGAGGGGAACGGGGAACTTACTTCATACATTTACTAAAAATTACTTTGGGACTTATGGTTATAAAATAACCATAAAAAATGTCTCAGAAAAGTGAAGCATCATTTGTTTGGATGCCTCTGTGTTTGAAATTATAAATTTGAAGAGTGCATTGACTGTTCGAATATTTTTTGGGCCACTGTATGTGTATGTGACAGTTGTTTGGCAGAATGAGAGGAGATAGAGGCCCTTGTCGAGGGCAGAGGTCTAGAAGAACTTGTTTTATCCTCTGAGTGAGAGACAGTACTGACCAGCTGTGTTCAGTGAAGAACCATGGCTTATACAAACATACACAACCTTTGATCAAACCACCGTGGCCCAGCCAAACATGCCCCTCACTAGACACTGAGCATACAAACAGTCACATATCTAGTTATGTGTTTAAGTGTATGTACGTGTATGGAAGTTGAGCTTGGCACAGTGAAAAGGCAACATGGTGGTGAAACTGAAGAGGCAGTGTAAATAAAGAAAAAAAAGACAGTACAAAATCTTTCTCTTTCACTTTGTCTGTCTTCTATGCTAATTATTAGCATGCATGGCTGCAGTACACAGTAATGGGCTCTGTTCCAAAACCTACTGAGCTAGATAGGAGAGCCTTCGCAAACAAGGGCCTTGGAGCCAAAAAGGTTGAGTATATCATTGACATTTCTCTCGACAGTCAACAATCTTGATGCTGTTTTAAAATTTGGATGAAACAAGTATCATAGAAGGCAGCATAATGTTGCTGCCTAACTTTCTGGATCAGCATTGGCAGTGAGCCTATGATTGATCCCTTTGAATGTTGTCTAGATAGGAAGCTCACTAACTAGTGGAACAGAGCTATAGTGTCTCACCTAAGCCCAAATTAAGGATAACTAAAGAGGCACAACAACTAATTAGATTTAACTGCAGGAGAAACAAGTATTGAGGGATGAGCTAGTCTAAGAAAGAGCTGAAAAGCAGAACAGAGCAAAGCTTATCCAGTTGATTTATATCCACCGAGGTCAAACCCAAATTCAGGGATCTGGATAGTCTCAAACACTGTCAAAATTCATTTCCTCCACCTCAAAACATTTCTGCTCAAAATGGAGGTATCGCCTGCCCTCTTGTCTCTTTTGGAGAGTTGCCTGCTTCTGCCATAATTCCATCAGAGCTAATTGCTTCCAACACTGTTGTCATTTCTGCAAGAGAGGGAGACTTTTCAATCAACAAAAGCCTGTTCGTACTTAAGCGTGGCTGATATGAGATCTGCTGTTGTGAGAAACATTTTTAGCAGCACAATCTAATCTGTATGACATGATAAATTAAAATTCAATGTTTTGGCTTTTAAATGGTGAAATATTGTGTTGTTTCATATCTGGCTCATTCTTGGCCTCTGATGCTTGTGAATGGACTGTAAGTAAGTAAGTGTGGCTCTGTTCTCTGGCAGCACTACAGGGATACTGTAGAGTCAAATTTATACCGCCCCTGTCCGCAGTCAATGCAATCCACTGACTCCGAAAGTTAATATTTCCCTCTCTTCCACTCATAAATTTGCAAGTGATTAAAAAAGCTGACCTAAATGCATGTTTGAGCACCACAAGTAATTAGTTAGAGTATCCTTAGTAGGAGGGCATGTGTTAAGAGGTTTTATACCCCCTTTTGGAAAATCCAGCTAATACCAGCTTCAGATGGTAACTAGATTTATATGTTCATACAGGCAGTGCAATACAACAACTGTAAATGTGTTCTATTCAATGAGAAACGGCAATTTGAGCTGACATCTGTGACAAAGTTCGACAAAGTTCAACTTTATGCAAATGCAACTACCGATGACTACTAGCAACAGTAACTTGGTGACCTGTTAAGGCCCCGATATACTTATATAGCGAAATTGAAGAACGAACTGGAGGGATGTCATTTCGAACAAAATCAGGCCAAAACTAGGCCAAATTTGTTTGGAGTTTGTTTAGGGACTTCTGGAAAGTTTGCTCTGACTGGTAAAAAACTCCGACCTACTATTGTATTCTGCTGTATGCTGCCCTGTCTACATAATTCTCCTTTACTGTACTGTTACTCTCATCTACCTACTGTTGTTTTGTTTGTTATCATTGTCCATTGCCATTATTGTTGCTTGTTCAATTTTAAAGTGTCCTTAAGCCCTGGAAAGGCGCTATATAAATAAAACGTATTATTATTATTATTGGTCTGTGGAGAGTACGTAATAGCTAGGTGCACTCTAGCGCTCTTCTCCAGTTCTTTTTCTCTATTTAGTCCATCGAGGTCAGACTTTTTTTTGACATCAAGGTCAGATATCCATGTGTGAAAGCAATCGCTACAATCAGATGCTTTCTTAACTACGGTTTTCTAAATCAGTAATTTAGATTAATTAATTTCTTTAATTTTTGTTGCGTTTATTATGTTATTAACATATTCATTTAAATTCCACTCTCAGCAGGATGGCCGGCATCAGGATGTTTGCTAACAATATATCGCTGCACACATATTTCAAACTTCTTTTTACCCCAAAGCAAAGAAAGAAAAAGAACTTCGCCGGGAGTTTATCTGAGATTTTAGTGGCAAGACAATTTTATTGGTTTCTAGCAGGTTGAACTTGTTCTAAATAGTTGATCAGCTGAGATCCCAGGTAGTGGACCCATTTCAGCCTTGTAGATCATATAGATCAATCTAGTTATAGTTGATAGACCACTGTAGGCAAACAACAAACCAGCTACCATATTCCAAAATCTAACCTGACCTTAAACTGATACACTGCCCAGATAGAGAACAAGAACTGAGGAACACAAGCTGCCCTGCGATTCTCATGTACACCAAGTCCTGGAGTCAGTTCCATGTAGAAAGGAGATGCCCCTGCAAACAGACCCCCCTTGACGTTGAGGAGGAGTGTCAATGAGGGGCTAATAAAGAAAGACAATGAGTAAACAACTAGGGCAAGTCTACCCCAGCTTGTAGGACCTCCCTTCCTCTCTCTGGGCTGGCACACACTCAATGGGATCTGCTGTAATTAGTCTCACCAATGCTTGTTTAGCATTTGCATATAAATGCTCTTGCTGGCAAGTGCTTAACACACCATCACAAACCATGCCCAAAACAGACTGTGACCACACCTCCACACCCTCCAGGAGAGGGAAAAGGGTCCCAGGGGGCCTTCCGCAGACACAAGCCCCCTCTGCGTCTCTCCTAACCCCGTACCCGTTGCCTTCAACAGGTTGGCACCCATCTGCTAGCAGCGAGGGGCCACGGCTTGGCCTGCTCTCAGTTCCTGTTTCAAAGGAGATTGTGAAAGATGGCAGCCAGGCTTCCTGTTTCTCTGCTTATGTCATGAGAGCGTTTCGACCCTATGAAATGAGCCCTGAAAAAAACAGGCAGGCGCACACATAGTGTTCTCAGGAAGTTTTAATACGTTTCTTTTTTTTTTTTTTTTTCAGGCAGCTCAGACCGTGATAGTATGAGCTCCCGGCCCCACAGATGGAGTTGAGAAATAAAAATAACACAAGACCTCTTTCCCTGTAACTGCTCCGTGATCACCTCATCTAGCCTTGGGATGGCTGCTATTGTTCTCTTTCTGTACAACATGCAACAATTCTTTCCTTTCCATGAGCCTCCCCCCTTCTCCCTCTCTCTCTTTCAGTTTCCTCTGCGTCTCTAGCAGTTGTTATGACAGATCGATTCATAAAAACGGAGTGGAGGAAGGAAGTGATGAAACGAGTGTCTGTGCACCCTCCACCCCTCCGTCCCATCCACTGTAAACACAATGGAAGTCACCAACGGGAGATACCCACACCAGAACGGAGATAAGCTACAAAACACTCAGAAAAACACACACAGCTGGCCCTCGCAGCAGCGACTGCTAGCAGTCCTTCTCCCTGCCTAAAACTAACACTCATTGGACTCTGATAAATTGTATTGCTCTTTCAGAGCTTGGGATATTCTCTGTGGAGTTTTCAGTTATTCTTTATTTAAGTAGCAACTTTTTTTCAGACGATTCTTCACAAATTCCTAAGGAAAAATATAGACAAGTTATAGTCAATTGTTGACAAAGTTAGAACAAAGCTATGCAATTAGTGAATAGCATTGCTCAAGCAATTTGTTCTGGGATCAAAATGTTTGAGTTCATGGTGAAATCTTTGGCTTTAATTGCAGACGGTGGTATCTTGGCACAGTGTGTGACATTGTTGAGATCTTTTCTGAAATTCTAGATCATTCTTTTTCTCAGGAGGAACATCTGAGGATCACGAAACTTAAGAAAAAAATTTGATCTCCACTTAATCTGGATCTGAGAAACAACTGAGTTATTAAATAGACCTCATTAACATTTCTTCTTTTCTATGAGAGGAAGCCAATCTTGAATTTAGCAGACAGATATTTTTACATGCAACATGACTCAGTTATACTGTATGTGATTTGGACTTCTGACAAATTCTGACGCTGTGTCACACGAGTGTCATTTTCCCAGACAGCACGTCTGTCATTACCAGCTTGAGACATTAATATTTACGTACCACTAAACAAATTAGCTTTTGATGTGTATTTCCAGCAACCGCAAGCCATCGCGATCCTCAACTTGTGTCATCCAGTCTACCTTTAAACAGCCATCAGGTTAAACTACAGTGAGAGAAACAAGAGGGGAAAATGTAATATCGCTTATGTGTATAGTTACAAACTCGTCACAAAGCACAGAAAAAAAGGGACAGAATAAAAAGGAACAAAAGACTGGCACTTGACAAAGTAACTGATCCATAAATGTTTCATGTGAGCGCCAAGCCTGTCTTTCACCTCTGCATGACCCCCCTACACTCCTCTCTCTTTCTCTCTCCCACTCTCTCGCTTATTTGCTGTCCGGTTAGTTCACTCAGCTTTAGAGAGAGAGAAAAATACTAAGATAAAACAGATCAACTACAAAAATGAGGTATTCTTTAAATTAGGTGAGAAACAGCTGAAAGATAAGTCTCCATGAGACCAAAACACGTGTATAAAATGTGACTAGGTAGAAAAGTGTGTGTTTTTTTCTCCAGGGAAATAGCAAGTCATTACATCTAAAAATTAGAAAGAGAGTATTTTAGCATTAGTTGAGGTACTCATTTGTTTTTTAATTACATGCACAGATGAATTGTTCACAATAATACAAGGAATGTGCATTAAAACACAAAATATAGTTGTCAATTATGTTGACTTTAAAAATTGAATACAGCTGATAGTGGATGTGTGTCACAAAAGGTCGGCCTCTGGCTGACACATGACAGAACGGCAGACAGCATGTGTGACGTCACGGTGTGGGGGTCACCGATCTATTGTGGCTGTCTGGCCTTGAGGAATCCCCAGTGACACGATCACACCCCAAACCCACTCATCCAGTCACCCAAATTTGAATCAGGGTGAGGTGTGGCTTGAATATGGTATAACCTAAGGACGCAAGGTCGATTCAACGGAAACAACAGAAGGGTCTCAAGTCTCGTTCCACACATTGTCGCCTGCTGTCCTTGGTGTGTTTTTTACATGTGTGTCCCACAGTCACACAGCTCCTTTGATTAAATCAATTTAACTTAAGATTCTTAAAATGCACAAAAGGAATAAAACAAGTGTTTAGCAGTGCAGATACAGGTATTGGTGTGTTTGTGTGTGTGTGTACGTACATGTAGGTAACGGACGAGTAACCAGACGCCCCGTCCTCAGAGGGACGGACAGCAATAGTACGACTTCACTCAGGCCTGATTTAATTGTGGTCCTATGTAACACTTAATAGAGAGCACAGTGCACCTGGCAAAAACAAGTTACACCCAAGAGGGGGTGGAGGGGTGTCCAACAGTACCAATTAAACACCTCAGCCAATGAGCTGACCTCTCACAGGACTCCTCGTGCCAATAAACCAATCACACTGCACCTCTCATGTCTCATTAAATACCTATGTGATAGGAAGGCGACAAGGAGAGACAGCATTTTTTCCTCCCAACATTTAATTATAATGTCTGGGAGGAAAAGAATTCTGCCAAGTAAACAATCATCATTACTATTGAAAACAACACTACTTATTCTAAACGCCAAGACACAGACACTGATATTTGTGCACTGCTGTCATATTTTTCTTTAATTAAAAAAAAAAAACCTTATACAGCTTATTTACAACTTGTAAATAAGCTTCTAAAATAATGCAAAAGAACTAAATTAAAAGCCTGAACAAAATACCATTTACATATAACAGTGCTTCTTAGAATCATTTAACAATATTACATTGTCAGTGTGAGACTGGTTCCATAAATGATGTGTTATATAAAGTAAAGCAGAACTGAATCCTAAATTTATTTCCTCATAAGAAATATTTGAAATGGCACCAAAATGGCTGCCATCAGAGACGAATGTGATCTGTCTGTTCACTCTACCAGACACTGGCCTTGATCCCCTCTCTCTCTCTCTCTCTCTCTCTCTCTCTCTCTCTCTCTCTCTCTCACACACACACACACACACACATTTAACACAGGCACACAATCACAGTATCATTTAAAAAAAAAGTAAATATAAAACATGTCAAACAACTAGGATTACTAGTTTACAGGATTACTTTTGATGCATAAATTTAAAAAAAATCATAAATGCACTGTTTTAAACTGAGTTATATTTCAATTACTTACATTTAATTATTTAGCAATTATAAGTGAGATAATATAAATACAAACAATAAAAGCCCTCTTAATTACAGCATATTGTTCAGTGTCCTTATAAATAATATCTTTGTTCTATTATTAATAATTTTGTGTATGTGCGTTACATTTAATTATTGCAAAAAATAATTGCATACAAAATATATAACAAACTGATTTTTAAAAAAGTGTTGAATAAAAAATAAATATATAGGCCTACTAATATTAGGTTAATGTCCAATCACTGACAGTTTATGAATTTGATGATGCAGTGTATATTTTAAGAATAAAAATTAAAATGAAACAAATGTTTCTCTTTTCCAGTTTTTCAAAATAAGAAAAAATATGTGTACAAAATATATGACAATGGAAACATATGTATCATTTATGGTATCAAACCGAGCGCGCGCGTGCGTGTGTGTGTGTGTGTGTGTGTGTGTGTGTGTGTGTGGTCAAAGCCCAGAG